>NC_137108.1:50791428-50816428 GCF_949357685.1 Gobio gobio
ATGAAGGGCAACATTAGCCGTATAGACCAAACCCACTGTAAACATGCTGTAAAGTTGGGCATTTTAACATGAGCTCAATGAGATTCTGCTCCTTCTGGACTCTGTCTCTAGTGGCCAGTCCATGAACTGCAGCTTAAGTCACTTCCGTATTGGCTTCAAGAGAAACTGGAGGAGGTTACCGCTTGGTGAATAACGCACGCCACCAGTTTACCCAATAGTATTTTGACAGCACTGGTTGCTGGGTCAGAGATCACAGATTCTCCCAGACTTGAAAAAGCCTCGGCACCCATCTAAAACTCTCTATGAACGGAAGCACGTTACAACGCAGATAAATCAACTCATCAACTTACAGTGTGGCTTTCAATGTCAATTGCGCTCAATCCTGTTTAGGGTTGGGTACCGAAACCATGTGCCAATATGGTATTTTATTATATATTATATTTACCGGTACTTATATAACCGGTTTGTACCAGACCGAATCAGAACGCAGATTTCGGTTCCTCATTTCGGTGGCAAAATTCAAACGTCCTTTCGCGCTTTGGCTGAGCCAGAGACAGACGCTCAGCGCTCGTCACATCACAACTCATGACAACTATTCAGTGTTTTCAACCACATCTCATGACAACTATTCAGTGTTTTCAACCACATCTCATGACAACTATTCAGTGTTTTCAACCACATCATGTTTATTTCAGATTTCAGACATTTAAATGCTCATAAGTAGGCTACTAGCAACAAAACACACACTGATGTCTATGAAAGCGGCAATGACAATCCTTTCAGACGGTTATAATTTGACTAACGTTACGTGTTTTATTCACATCAGATAAATGCACATTATATAGTAACTATATAGTTTACTCTATTCTTCTTCCAGTTCACTGGTCGCTTACTTTCATGTATTTCGTGAGACGAGAATGAACTCAAGTGTTGTAAATCCGACAGATCCGATTCTGAGGCGCAAACTAACATGGCGCCGCCCATTGCGCTTTATAGATCAACTAACACACATTCACTCACACATTTGAACATCAGATAGTTCGTGACACAGTTAAGAAGTTTGTAAATATTTTGAATAAAAAGAAAAAACGAAATAAACCCGATACAGCTGAGCTGTCAGCGCTATTGCGGCCGCTGTGTGTCATGTGAGAAACATGACACGTCGCCATGGAAACATTAAGGCGATGCGTTCAAAAATATTTAGCCAGAGAATATGATCATATTTCAAAATAAAGCTGAAGCTCGAAGCTGGTTTGTAGCAGAGCAAGAATACAGACGACTGCTGTTATTACGGTAACTGTTATTTAGAGTTATATTAGGCTTGTTGTAGTTAGGTGGCTTAGGTTTTACTGTGAATTTGTAAATATGTCAATAATAATTTGTAAATAAGTAAATTGTGTTTTGTATTTATGTATATTCATACATTTAAGTATACATTAAACTTTTAATAAAGGGTTCAATTTAAATAAAATAAAAATAAAAAGCCATTTAATGTCATCCACCTCGTTTTGTGGCCTTTTTTTTTTAATTTTTTTTATCGGTTTTAAAAGTTTTAAATTTTACCGTTTTAAAAGTATCGGTTTGGCACCGGAATCGAAAAAAACCCAAACGATACCCAACCCTAATCCTGTTGCGTTTCCTTAAGCTGGCAACCCATGTGAGCGTCGAGTCTGAGGAGGGGGCGGAGCAAATAACTCTCTCCACTATTTTGAATTTGGACTGCAGTACCTCAATCCTACATACCGCACCTTTAATGAATAACAAAAAAAAAATGCATGCATTAAAATACAAAAAATTACTAAAATGCATAAATTGCCTAATTAACAAAAAAAAACAAAGGATAAAATAAAATGCATTCAAAAGTGGAACACTGAGGGCTCTTTCATATACCCGGCGCAATGTGACGCCAGGCACAACTCAAGTGTGTTCTGCTAGTTTCAGCACGACGCAGTTCTCATTTTCACGCCACGTTGTTTAAATATCAAATGCACTGCTCATCTGTTCACCCATGGGCATCTGGTCTGAACACCAGGTGTGATCAGGAGCATTGCTGGAGCGTTGCTCAGGGTTCCCACTCTTTTTCAGCAACCATTTTCCAGCACTTTTCCAGGACATTTTCAATTTTACTACGGCGGGAATAAAAGACAAGGATCATGCCAAATATTGCTTTCTAAGTCTTTAAAAGCCGTTCAGTTTATTGCCATTACTTAACAATCCAGCATTTGTCAATATGAGCTCTTAATCATACATTATGACTATGGAAGCTTGTTT
This sequence comes from Gobio gobio, assembly GCF_949357685.1. Lineage (NCBI taxonomy): Eukaryota > Metazoa > Chordata > Actinopteri > Cypriniformes > Gobionidae > Gobio > Gobio gobio. Next base: position 50,793,700 of record NC_137108.1, read on the forward strand.
ACACCACAGAATAAGAAAAGGTAATTGTGACTTTTTATCTCGCTACTCTGACTTTCTCGCAATTGCGAGATTACATATTTGTGATATAAACGCGAAAATTGTCGCAATTCTTTTTTCCTCAGAATTGGACTTTAAAACTTGCAATTGCAGTTTAGATCTCACAATTCTAAGAAAAAAGTCAGAATTGCAAAATATAAACTCGCAACTGCGCAAAAAAGTCAATTGTGAAGAAAAGACTTGCGAGTTTATATCACGCAATTTTGACTATATCTTGCAATTCTGACTTTATAACAAAATGATGTGATTAGGTAGCAGCTTACGAGTTAACATTCACTGCATACATTTGAGCAGTTATAGCATTAGCTATTAAACATCATTATTCAAAATACTACTCATACGCATCAAACTCAGCATTCCTGAACATGTGCTTTCTGTAACTAGCGCCAATTGTTTGGGCCAGCGATAAACTCTTTATACTCGGCTAAAGAAATAACTTTTTTTTTAAAGAATTTTCCCAGACAACAACAAGATTTTCCAGGACATTTTACATTTTCTCTAATTTTCCATGTGTTTTCCAGGACTGGAAAATTTGTCATTAATTTTCCAGGTTTTCAAGGTTTTCCAGGACGAGTGGGAACCCTGGTTGCTATTGTGAGGAACTGAAAACCACTGACCATTGACCAACACACACCTGCTCTAAAGTCAATAGTGCAGTATATGTGTGTTATTTAAAGGGTGTGTTAGTAATATGAGCCTATAAACGGTGCACAATGTGTGTACACACACAGGGATGCACAGCAGCACACACACATGCCAAATATTACAAATAAAAGGATTCGTCTCTGGAGAAGCGTTCAGTCTTTCCGCTCACATGTAAATAGCGAAAAATTGGCTTTTAAAGGGAAAGGGAGATGAGACTCTGATTGGTTTATTGCACGTTCGGACACGCCCTAAGAGCAACTGCACCGTGAGCTCGGATCGTTAAAATAGGTCCCATAACCTTATTAAGCGTCACGGATTAAAAATGTCAAGTAGAACTAGACATGTGCCGGTAAACGGTAATACGATATACCGCAATAATGAACATGCACAATATTGTTATCGTGGGCACTTCAAAATACCGTGAATATTTATCTATTAGCCTACCTATTATTCTGATTTTTAGAAAGCATTTACTTTACCCATCAACCGTTTAAAATGAACAATACGTCAAAGAGGAACGAGCACTGATGTAAACAAAACCCAACGTGCATGAGCACATGGCGGAACGAGTGAAGGACGTGCCTTGAATGAAACGCACATTCACTCTCTGACAGCAGAGGGCGCTGACGCAACAGCAGAAGTGCAGCCGTTTCTCCGGAAATCCCTGGTAAACAAAACCGTTTTCTGTATTCGCTACTGTGATCATCACATAACTATAACTAATACTTAAAGACTTAAGGCTATTCATTTTCAAACTTAAACATTTTATATTTTAATCTGGACTAAATCACATGCCCTAGATATTGTTTGAATATGTTTTGATTGTTATTCAGTCACACACTTTACAATAAGGTTCCATTATTTAACATTAGTTCATTCATTAACAAACTGACAAAACGTGTATTAATCTTAGTTAAATGTACATTTCAGCATTTAATAACACATTATTAATATCAAAAGTTGTAACTGTATTATTTAATGAACCCGAGCTTACACTGACTAACAGTTGCTTTTTTAACTAACATTATCAGAGAAGAATAACTGTAAAAATGTAGTTATTTGCTCTTTGTTGATGGTAATGCATTAACTAGTGAGACTTTATTGTAAAGTGTTACCTATTGTTCTTTAGCTCTTTAATATGTTTTAAATATTTGTTTACTTTATCCATTTTTGTGTATTGCTTTATTATATTTAAATGTTTGGTTCTTTTGTTATTAGAAAGTTATTAAACCTGTTATAGTATGACACTTTTTTTTGCAACAAATATCATTATCGTGATAATATCGTATACCGTGATAAAAGCTTCAGAAATTAATCGCAACATGAAAATTTGATACCGGCACATGCCTAAGTAGAACACAATATGTTCCATGACTCCAGACAAATGATGGTGTTCATGTCGACGACACGTGCAAAAGGAAAACAACAGGAAGTGAAGGCGGTGTTAAAGCGGGCGGATGGCGAGGAGCCCCGTGGAGTCCGGGAACAATGTGATATCAAAGCACCGCCAGCATGTTCACTTTTCATAAGTGTCTGATTACATGAAAGGCTGGAGACGCATTCATTATCAGGCCTGTGAGCAGCACATGGGCCAGATCTCTCCAAATTTAGCTTCTCTTTGAGTCTGGCCTGTGAATGCGTAATGAGAACTCCATGGTGATGCACTCCCACAGTGTCTTCTCGCTGTAAACATCAACACGTCCGTAATGTGCGAGGAAGGATGCACACACATACAACAGAACCCAATCCGAGGCCGACTCTCTGGGCGAATCTCACCAAAACATGTCAAGGTCACGTTTCACCCTCAAAAGCAACAGGAAACAATGATAATAATAATAATAATAAAACATCTCACGGTTTTGATGCAAGGGTGCGGGTTACTTGCGTGGTCCTAAGTCAAATTGATCATTTTGTCCACCAGCTGAAAATCAAAACGCAAACAGTGCTCGTGTGATAATGATGCTTGCCTTCAAATCATTTTTGCACCAATCATATTTTGCTCATTTTGAGACCATTATGTTTTTTTTTGTTCATTACAATAAAGTTTCATTTGTGAACATGAACTAACAATTATTCTACAGCATTTACTCTTAGTCTTATTTTCCATTTCAAAATGCCTTACTTTTCCAAAATCAAATTTTCAAACCTAATTTTCAGACCATATTTAACATAAATGGTTCATACTAGTCTAAAGACGCACGATATATATCGGCCACCATATCGGTATCGGCCAGCAAAATGAGTCATAGTGACCCGAATTTCAAAATTTAGTTTTTGGTATCAATGGATAGAGGAGACCATAGGCTTTAAAATGATATCCTAGTCAAAGTCATACCTTGAATGGTTTTAAAGATATACCCATTTGAACTATGGTCGTCCGCCCTCTTTTTCCAATTGAAAACCTGAATTTTTGTTGTTGTTAATCTTTCAAAATCCATTGCATTTAAAGGGATACATTTTTATTTTGTAGGGGGATAGAAAATACGGTGTGTACGGTATAAAAACCATTACGCCTATGGAATGTCCTCACATTTCACAAAAACCTGTGTGTGTGTGTGTGTGTGTGAGTGTGTGAGTGATTGAGAGTGAGTGAGTGAGTAAGTGACAGAGTGAGTGAGTGAGTGAGTGAGTGAGTGTGTGTGTGTGTGTGTGTGTGTGTGTGTGTGTGTGTGTGTGTGTGTGTGTGTGTGTGTGTGTGTGTGTGTGTGTGTGTGTGTGTGTGTGTGTGTGTGTGTGTGTGTGTGTGTGAGAGAGTGAGTGAGTGAGTGTGTGTGAGAGTGAGAGAGTGTGTGTGTGTGTGTGTGTGTGTGAGTGAGTGAGTGAGTGAGTGTGTGTGTGTGTGTGTGTGTGAGTGAGTGAGTGTGTGTGAGAGTGAGAGTGTGTGTGTGTGTGTGTGTGTGTGTGTGTGTGTGTGTGTGTGTGTGTGTGTGTGTGTGTGTGTGTGTGTGTGTCGTTTGTGTCACTGTTTGTGTCCATTTCTAAGCTTCTTGATTGGTTCTATACAACGTTTAACACCATATGCGGAAAGCAGAGATGATGACGTTTAGTAACGAAAAAATTTAGTAAAATTTTAAAATTTTTGACGAAATTTAGTAAAACTTTAGTCATTTAAACACCTTTACTCAATTATCTGGACTTGATATCTGAATTATTTTTGAATGTCTGTTATTTGAAATATATTTTTGCATTGTTTTTCCACATTATCTTAAAAAAGGACTCATTTAGCCAGAACGGGTCACATATGTACATTTTTTTATTTTTTTAATGTTCTTCAAATCTCCTTTTACACCAATTACTTGCACACAGAAACAATATCCTTTACAGGGGATCATAACATTCACGCATCCTTACATGTATGATCAATTCCGCAGAAAAATATGTCGAAGGAAAAGAAGAAATAAGAAATTATTAACAACATTTAAAGTAAACAATTTGAACAAACCAAACATCAACTTAAAACAAAACGCGGGTTGTATTCGAGTTCCCCTGGCAAATATAACCAGTTAATTCTAATGGTCCTCCATCACCGTCATTAATGGCGGCCATCTTTCAATAAAAAGTTCCATCTGTAATAACGAATATGTAATTTTTTCCATAGTGCAAATATTTCTCAAAATTGTTAGCCATTCAGCTTGGTTTGGTGGCTCATTCTTAAGCCACTTTATTGTAATTGCTTTCTTTGCTGCTATCAGTAATATCTGTAATAAATAATATGTTAATTTTTAATGAACGTTATCGATCCGGTAAGAAGATTTGGCCGATATATTAAAGCTGAGAGTGTGTTATTTCCTTCCGCTGAGACACTTCAGATGCCATGATGGTTTTAAATTGCTTGAAATATGATTGAAATCACTTCAAAATCACTAAAATGATGAATGATCCTGAAATGGGCATCACGTTGTCTTTCTATTGGTTTCGGGGGTGAAATATGACCTGGACGTGTTCTTGACAGGGTTTGTGATATTTGTCCTCCGATTTGATGGGAGATCAAAATGATAGTCTTAGGAGATCAGCGGTGGCACGGCCTCCTCCGCCTCCTCCATCTTCAGGAAACTGCCCTTCAGGAGGCTGTGATATGAGTTTATCCACCGGTCCAGGGGCGGATGGCGGCTTTGTGGCGGCTTAAAGTCTCCTGATGGATTCTGGTCTTTGTCGATGCTGTTGGTGTGGCGTTCTGCTCCACTGATTTCCTTGTGCACCTCGTCTAGCTTTGCTTCAGTGACATTGAAGTTGTCCAGGAGGATGTCCTTTATAAAGAAGCTTTCCTTTAGCCTCTCCCGCCCTTAGAGACGGGTTTCCATGGTGAGGAAAAGTGGGCGGCAGGGGTCGAGTTTTAATGCGATGGGTGTGAGTGGCACCCATCAGGCCAGGACTGAATTTCTCAGCGCCACCGTTGCAATTAAAGGGTTAGTTCACCCAAAAATGAAAATTCTGTCATTAATTCCTCACCCTCATGTCGTTCGAGACCCGTAAGACCCGAATATTCGGAACACAAATGAAGATATTTTAGTGTAAAGCTGATGCTGAGAAAGGCTTCAGATAGGCCTCCATTGGCATTCAGTACATTTACACTCCCAAGACCGATAAAAGGCACTTAAAACGTCGTTACAAAGTCCATCTCACCACAGTGACTCTACAATAATTTTACGATGCGACGACAATAGTTTTTGTGCGAAAAAAAAATCTAAATAACACCTTTATCCAGCTTGTTCTTGTCTTCCGTGTGTGTCTCCACGACGCATGCGTGAGAATATGACGCAGATCCGGCGTTCGGGAATCCATGAAATACACACTTCAGCCCCATTTTGAGAACTACGCCGAGACCTAAAGCACGATCAATGTAGAATTCAACAGCTGAGACACGCGCGTCTTCCTCTGCTCGTAAACAAATCTCTTCTGGGTCATGTGTCCGAACGCCGGATCTGCTCATATTCTCGCGCATGCGTCGTGGAGACACACACGGAAGACAAGAACAAGCTGGATAAAGGTGTTATTTAGATTTTTTTTGCGCACGAAAACTATTGTCGTCGCATCGTAAAATTATTGTAGAGTCACTGTGGTGAGATGGACTTTGTAACGACGTTTTTAGTGCCTTTTATGGGTCTTGTGAGTGTAAATGTACTGAATGCCAATGGAGGCCTATCTGAAGCCTTTCTCAGCTTTCAACTAAAATATCTTCAAGATGAACGGAGGTCTTACGGGTGTCGAACGACATGAGGGTGAGTAATTAATGACAGAATTTTCATTTTTGGGTGAAGTAACCCTTTAAAGATTCATACGCCCCACAGGAGAGCAACACGTGGCTCATCACACTTCCAGGTTTAGCTCCTGCTGAATAGACGGCAACAATGTTGACTAAAAGGTTTCTTTTGTCTGACTTTTGCACCGGAGCGAATTTCCCCTTCCTCAGAAAAGAATATGCACCCGCAGCTGTGACACATTCATGCGCCTGACTATTCATGCCTATATTCAGATGCCACGAAGGCACAGATATATTCAGTGTATGAATTTCCAATAAGGTATTATCTTGCTGTGAGAGGGATTTTGGAGATCCCTCCACTGTCATTTTCCAGAGGCACAAAAGGACCGGAGAATGAATGCTGGCGTTTGAACAGGTCCATGAGGGAGAGAGAATGACACACACACAAAACTGAAGAGCAGCATTTTTTTAATGTTAAAGTCAACGGGAAATCAAAATTGATCCTTTTTATATGCTTAATACACGAAACTGGTCTTATAGGGCGCGTTCACACTGAAGCTAAGTACGGATGTCACTCCTCTTCTGAGCGCTCAATCTCATTCTGAACACTAGTGGCATTCTGGGTGGAATTGAGAATGCTTATGGGATCCATCCATCAAGATGACTAGACGATAGGCTGACAGACAGATAGATAGGATACAGATGACTAGACAGAACAATACAATGATAGACAGAACAATAGAATGATAGACAGAACGACACAGATAGAAAGACAGACGGACGGATGACTAGACAGAACGATATAATGATAGACAGAACAATAGAATAATAGACAGAACGACACAGATAGAAAGACAGACGGACGGATGACTAGACAGAACGATACACTGATAGACAGAACGACAGACAGATAGAAAGACAGACGGACGGATGACTAGACAGAACGATACAATGATAGACAGAACAATAGAATAATAGACAGAACGACACAGATAGAAAGACGGACGGACAGATGACTAGACAGAACGATACAATGATAGACAGAACGACAGACAGATAGAAAGACAGACGGACGGATGACTAGACAGAACGATACACTGATAGACAGAACGACACAGATAGAAAGACAGACGGGCGGATGACTAGACAGAACGATACACTGATAGACAGAACGACAGACAGATAGAAAGACAGACGGGCGGATGACTAGACAGAACGATACACTGATAGACAGAACGACAGACAGATAGAAAGACAGACGGGCGGATGACTAGACAGAACGATACACTGATAGACAGAACGACAGACAGATAGAAAGACAGACGGGCAGATGACTAGACAGAACGATACACTGATAGACAGAACGACACAGATAGAAAGACGGACGGACAGATGACTAGACAGAACGATACACTGATGGACAGAACGACACAGATAGAAAGACGGACGGACGGATGACTAGACAGAACGATACACTGATAGACAGAACGACAGACAGATAGAAAGACAGATGGACGGATGACTAGACAGAACGATACAATGATAGACAGAACGACAGACAGATAGAAAGACAGACGGACGGATGACTAGACAGAACGATACACTGATAGACAGAACGACAGACAGATAGACAGACGGACGGATGACTAGACAGAACGATACACTGATAGACAGAACGACAGACAGATAGAAAGACAGACGGACGGATGACTAGACAGAACGATACAATGATAGACAGAACGACAGACAGATAGAAAGACAGACGGACGGATGACTAGACAGAATGATACAATGATAGACAGAACGACAGACAGATAGAAAGACAGACGGACGGATGACTAGACAGAACGATACACTGATAGACAGAACGACAGACAGATAGACAGACGGACGGATGACTAGACAGAACGATACAATGATAGACAGAACGACAGACAGATAGAAAGACAGACGGACGGATGACTAGACAGAACGATACAATGATAGACAGAACGACAGACAGATAGAAAGACAGACGGACGGATGACTAGACAGAATGATACAATGATAGACAGAACGACAGACAGATAGAAAGACAGACGGACGGATGACTAGACAGAACGATACACTGATAGACAGAACGACAGACAGATAGAAAGACAGACGGGCAGATGACTAGACAGAACGATACACTGATAGACAGAACGACACAGATAGAAAGACGGACGGACAGATGACTAGACAGAACGATACACTGATGGACAGAACGACACAGATAGAAAGACGGACGGACGGATGACTAGACAGAACGATACACTGATAGACAGAACGACAGACAGATAGAAAGACAGATGGACGGATGACTAGACAGAACGATACAATGATAGACAGAACGACAGACAGATAGAAAGACAGACGGACGGATGACTAGACAGAACGATACACTGATAGACAGAACGACAGACAGATAGACAGACGGACGGATGACTAGACAGAACGATACACTGATAGACAGAACGACAGACAGATAGAAAGACAGACGGACGGATGACTAGACAGAACGATACAATGATAGACAGAACGACAGACAGATAGAAAGACAGACGGACGGATGACTAGACAGAATGATACAATGATAGACAGAACGACAGACAGATAGAAAGACAGACGGACGGATGACTAGACAGAACGATACACTGATAGACAGAACGACAGACAGATAGACAGACGGACGGATGACTAGACAGAACGATACAATGATAGACAGAACGACAGACAGATAGAAAGACAGACGGACGGATGACTAGACAGAACGATACAATGATAGACAGAACGACAGACAGATAGAAAGACAGACGGACGGATGACTAGACAGAATGATACAATGATAGACAGAACGACAGACAGATAGAAAGACAGACGGACGGATGACTAGACAGAACGATACACTGATAGACAGAACGACAGACAGATAGAAAGACAGACGGACGGATGACTAGACAGAACGATACAATGATAGACAGAACGACAGACAGATAGAAAGACAGACGGACGGATGACTAGACAGAACGATACAATGATAGACAGAACGACAGACAGATAGAAAGACAGACGGACGGATGACTAGACAGAACGATACAATGATAGACAGAACGACAGACAGATAGAAAGACAGATGGACGGATGACTAGACAGAACGATACACTGATAGACAGAACGACAGACAGATAGAAAGACAGACGGACGGATGACTAGACAGAACGATACACTGATAGACAGAACGACAGACAGCTAGAAAGACAGACGGACGGATGACTAGACAGAACGATACACTGATAGACAGAACGACAGACAGATAGAAAGACAGACGGACGGATGACTAGACAGAACGATACAATGATAGACAGAACGACAGACAGATAGAAAGACAGACGGACGGATGACTAGACAGAACGATACAATGATAGACAGAACGACAGACAGATAGAAAGACAGATGGACGGATGACTAGACAGAACGATACACTGATAGACAGAACGACAGACAGATAGAAAGACAGACGGGCAGATGACTAGACAGAACGATACACTGATAGACAGAACGACACAGATAGAAAGACGGACGGACAGATGACTAGACAGAACGATACACTGATGGACAGAACGACACAGATAGAAAGACGGACGGACGGATGACTAGACAGAACGATACACTGATAGACAGAACGACAGACAGATAGAAAGACAGATGGACGGATGACTAGACAGAACGATACAATGATAGACAGAACGACAGACAGATAGAAAGACAGACGGACGGATGACTAGACAGAACGATACACTGATAGACAGAACGACAGACAGATAGACAGACGGACGGATGACTAGACAGAACGATACACTGATAGACAGAACGACAGACAGATAGAAAGACAGACGGACGGATGACTAGACAGAACGATACAATGATAGACAGAACGACAGACAGATAGAAAGACAGACGGACGGATGACTAGACAGAATGATACAATGATAGACAGAACGACAGACAGATAGAAAGACAGACGGACGGATGACTAGACAGAACGATACACTGATAGACAGAACGACAGACAGATAGAAAGACAGACGGACGGATGACTAGACAGAACGATACAATGATAGACAGAACGACAGACAGATAGAAAGACAGACGGACGGATGACTAGACAGAACGATACAATGATAGACAGAACGACAGACAGATAGAAAGACAGACGGACGGATGACTAGACAGAATGATACAATGATAGACAGAACGACAGACAGATAGAAAGACAGACGGACGGATGACTAGACAGAACGATACACTGATAGACAGAACGACAGACAGATAGAAAGACGGACGGACAGATGACTAGACAGAACGATACACTGATAGACAGAACGACAGACAGATAGAAAGAGGGACGGATGAATAGACTGAACGATAGAATTAAAGACAGAACGACAGACAGATAGAAAGAGGGACGGATGAATAGACTGAACGATAGAATTAAAGACAGAATGATAGGATGAAGGACGGACGGACGGACGGATGGACAGGATACAGATGACTAGACAACGATAGAATGACAGACAGAACGACAGACAGATAGACAGAATGATAGACACACAGAACAACAGAATGACAGATAAAACGGAGAGAACGATAGACAGAACCATAGAATGAAAGACAGACTGATAGATAGACGGCCAGACAGATAGACAAATGGATGAATGGATAGATAGATGGATGGGTTACAGATGACTAGACTGAATGATAGAATGATAGACAGAACCATAGAATGAAAGATAGACTGATAGGCAGACAGACAGACAGATAGATAGAGACACGGATGGATGAATGGATGGATGGGATACAGATGACTAGACAGAACAACAGAATGACAGACCGAATGGATAGACAGAACGATAGAATGATAAACCAACAGATGGACAGACACAACGATAGACCGAGAGACGGATAGAAAGATGGATAGAAGGACGGATGACTAGACAGAACAATAGAATGATAGACCGACAGACGGATAGAAAGACGGATGACTAGACAGAATGATAGAATGAAAGACAGACTGATGGAATACAGATGACTAGACAGAACGATAGAATGAGAGACAGAGCAATAGAATGATAGACAGACGAGATACAGACGACAAGACAGAAGGATAGAATGAAAAACAGACTGATCGATAGACGGACAGACAGAATGATACAGATGAATGAATGGATAGATAGATGGGATACAGATGACAAGACAGAACGAGAAAATGATAGACAGATGAATGGAGTGATGGATGGATGGACAGACTTTAGGCCTTGAAATGAAACACTTCACCTTCACTATGATGGTAAGATGGGAAACATGACTAGACAGAACGATAGAACAATAGAATGATAGACCGACAGACAGACGGAAGGACGGATGAGATACAGATGACAAGACAGAACGAGAGAATGATAGACCGAACCACAAAATGATAGACCGAACGATAGAGAGATGAATGGATGGATTGATGGATGGATAGACTTTAGGCCTGGAAATGAAACACTTCACAGGAAAGCTTCTGAAATGAACGTGTGAAAGCACTCTTTACTGTAGCTCGTCTGCTCGAGTGATTGACACTTAATGTCCAGATCCTCCACCTCAGCCTGTCCCTGAAACACACACAAGCTGTCTCTCTCTCTCTCTCTCTCTGGCACATCCTTCACCCTAAAGGCCCTTTCACACCGGACGCGTAACGGAAAAGCGAAGCGGAAAAAGCGAATATTTCGTGTGCGAATAGTTCGCGTCAAAACCATTCACATCAGCCGCGACGCGAGTTTGCGACGTTTCAGAGCTCCAACATTCCAAAACATTCGCGGCGACAGCTGAGAAACACGGACACGTAATCATTCAGTGGAGACGAGCTTTTCATTTTCTTTAAAAGACAGAGAAGAAGGTTTTGGGTGCAGCCAGTCTTAAAGAACAGAGTCTGAAGGGGAGGATCAAGCTAATCTTCTACAGGAGCTAAAACTTTATCATGGCCGGTTCCGAACTTACTTTCAAATGTCCGTGGGACAATTTGAGGAGCTCCTCCAGACAGAGACGGTAGCAGCGCATCTGACAACACACACACACTCACTCTCACACTCACACTCACACTCACACTCACACTCACACTCACACTCACACTCACACTCACACTCACACTCACACTCACACTCACACTCACACTCACACTCACACACACACACACACACACACACACACACACACACACACACACACACACACACACACACACACACACACTCTTCAGGAACGGCTCGATCCGGAGCTGCTGTGTTTCCAGTTGAGTCACAATGTAAACACTTGCCACAGTCGTACTGACGGAAACACATTCACTTTCTATAGTCGCGGACGCAATTAGATAAAAAAAAATAATAATTTTTTTATTGATTATAATATCCATAGCCTATAGTGGGCAAACACAGCTGCATCTGTACAGCTGTAAACACAACTACAGCTGTAATCTCAGGAGAAATGCGACACCTGGCAAAGGTTAATGTTGATTGAATGGCTAGTGACATCAACTGGACATTTCGTCACCTTTGTTTCCTTGTATGTGATTGGTTTAAGCCTTTTCTGTCGCTGCGAGTGTTAAAAAAAAACGACATCGAAACGAAAAAAATAGACATTCGCACATTCGCGTTCGGTGTGAAAGCTCTCATTACACAAACAGCTGATCAAAAAATAAAACCATCGCGAAAAATCGCGTCCAGTGTGAAAGGGCCTTAACCGTTATCATCCAGTCACGATGACCCGGCCAGACCAACTCCACACATCCCAGCAGTCTCACTCCATCAAACGGACAATCTCTGGGCCGTCAATCTCCATAAACAGACCCGCCGGCTTATTGAGCGCAAACCCTGTTGGACTCACTCACCGGAGACATCCCCGTCCCTCCAGACCAGCTCAACAGCTGAGGCAATCTCCCAAGTGGACTTTTCCAATTACAATCCCAAGTGGGAACATCTGAGACATGGTGGCCAGAACAATGGCCCAGTTGGAAAGGCCTCAATTGAGTAAGTGCCGCCTTAAATAGGTTTTATTTGATGGAAGAATGCAGGCGACAGACAGCGTTCCCCTCCCTTTCCGGAGAAAAACCCTTTCCCGTCAAGGGCCGTCCCACGGTCGCCCATCCCTCAGTCCCCCATAATGTAATCTGGAGCAGACAGGGGCAGCACAAACAGTATTAGTGTGTAAATGGAGGACTGGTAATAAGGAAGCTCCTGGGCCACGGGAGGACACTGAGCAGAAATAACCCGGTTCCCAGACGCCCTGGTGCTCGTCTTCAATACTCAGCAGAGCTTATTATCCACCCATATATAAAGATCACTCTAAAACAGGGCCAAACGCAGCGACATCAGGCCATTAAAATGTGCAGCTCTTGCCTTATTTATTTCACCGGGAATGTTCCGCATCCCAGTATGGATGTGTTGGTTAATTAGGCTGGTCATTCATTAGTCGGATAGAGATGGATATTACATTCATTAGATGGATAGAACAATAGATAGATGGATAGATTGAAAGATAGAACAATAGATAGATGGATAGATTGAAAGATAGAATGATCAATAGATGGATAGATTGAAAGATAGAATGATCAATAGATGGATAGACTGAAAGATAGAATGATCAATAGATGGATAGATTGAAAGATAGAATGATCAATAGAGGGATAGATTGAAAGATAGAATGATCAATAGATGGATAGATTGAAAGATAGAATGATCAATAGAGGGATAGATTGAAAGATAGAATGATCAATAGATGGATAGATTGAAAGATAGAATGATCAATAGATGGATAGATTGAAAGATAGAATGATCAATAGATGGATAGATTGAAAGATAGAATGATCAATAGATGGATTGATTGAAAGATAGAATGATCAATAGATGGATAGATTGAAAGATAGAATGATCAATAGATGGATAGATTGAAAGATAGAATGATCAATAGATGGATAGATTGAAAGATAGAATGATCAATAGATGGATAGATTGAAAGATAGAATGATCAATAGATGGATAGATTGAAAGATAGAATGATCAATAGATGGATAGATTGAAAGATAGAATGATCAATAGATGGATAGATTGAAAGATAGAATGATCAATAGATGGATAGATTGAAAGATAGAATGATCAATAGATGGATAGATTGAAAGATAGAATGATCAATAGATGGATAGACTGAAAGATAGAATGATCAATAGATGGATAGACTGAAAGATGCTTTGTTTATTTCACCGGGAATGTTCCGCATCCCAGTATGGATGTGTTGGTTAATTAGGCTGGTCATTCATTAGTCTCTGTCACTCTTTCTTTTCTTGGGAATATTTCAAATGCTTTCCTCTTCCGCAGATATTCTCAGCTTTTGTACATTGAGCTTCCACTGACCCAGGTTTACTACAAGTTAAAGGAACAGTTCACCCAAGAATGGAAAACGATTTACTCGCCTTCATTTGTCGTTCTTTATGCTATTATTATTATTTATTCTGTGGAAAAAAAGAGAATTTTTGAAGAATCTCTTTTCCAACAATAAAAGTGTCTGTCAAAAAAATAATAAAAACAACACAACATAACAGAAGCTATTTTAAAGACGGACAGATGGAAGGAGGAATGGACGGAAAGACGGATGGATAGAACGACAGCAAGACAGACAGATAGATAAAACGATCAATAGAGGGATAGATTGAAAGATAGGATGACCGATAGATGGATAGAACAATAGATAGATGGATAGATTGAAAGATGATAGAATGATCAATAGAGGGATAGATTGAAAGATAGAATGATCAATAAAGGGATAGATTGAAAGATAGAATGATCTAGGGCTGCAGCTATCGATTCTTTTTGTAATCGATTAATCTAGCACTTAATCGATCGATTAATCGGATAAAAAATCCGTGTTTTTAAACAACCAAAACAAATAAGGCATAACGAAAATGAAGAGGAAAAGCTATTTAATTTATTAATATGCATAACAGGTTTCATGCTGTAATCTAGCCCTGACATCAAAGTAAATATCTTTTATGTAGATTTCTACACCTGCAGCATTTACCATTAGGCTACTAACAAATAATATATCATTTCTGGGGTGAGCCTATTTGCTATGGTAACCTAGCAACCTGTGTGTGTGTGTGTGTGTGTGTGTGTGTGTGTGTGTGTGTGTGTGTGTGTGTGTGTGTGTGTGTGTGTGTGTGTGTGTGTGTGTGTGTGTGTGGCTTCATTGCAATTTCGTACTGCATACATACATTCATTTTCAATAGAACGCTGCATTTGGCTTGCATCACTTGCATTGCGGTGTATTTTAGGTGAAGCATCCGTTAGAAAAATGGCGTCACAACATCACGTCCCGGTGTATACTGTGAATGCTGAAATTATTGTTGCGTGGCTACATAAAAGTTTAAGCATATGTGATGCATTGCCACGATTGGTCTGACTGGCGAGCGAGAGAGAGGTGCATGCATGTATGTGTGTGTGTGTGTGTTACTGATTTTCTACTATTAAAGTTGCATTTCTTTGTGATTTTAAAATACTTGAAGGAAACGGTTCACTTTCAGCAGTTATTGATGTCTGTGGGGCAGATTTATGTTTGTTGTACATCAGATACAGATACATTAACACAGTAGTAGACCTACATTACATTTATTTGGATGCATTAATGAGAGAGTGATTGTGTGTGTGAATTACTCATTCCGTCTCTATTCATTATAAAGCTGTGATTTGTAATTACTTCAAAGGTATTCAAATGTATGCCTATAACGGTTGAGTTGAGTCTCTAAGCTACTTTAGTGACTTTACTTTAGTCACAGGACGGCGTTGACACTGCGTTTCTGCGCTGCTCTCCGCGCGCGATCTTCACGCGAAAAGAGGTCTGCCTTCAGGGCGCGCGCTCGTTGTCAAAGACGCGATACGGCTCAGCTCTGTGTCACAGGAAAAGAGAAGTTTTCCGTATTGTTGTTTTTGAATAGTGCACAATCATTTCAATGTTCAAACTGGCAAGGCTTTAAAAGCATTTACTTGACAAACTTTATGAGGACGAAAGTGAAAGCGATCTGGCTTCGGGGCTTGCGCGCGCCGTGTGTGTTGTGTGTGTGTGTGGCAGCTATAAGAATGGTAATCAACTTACATAAACTGTGTATAACATGCAGTTACTATAGTGATTCTGGGCATCTAGAATCTAAACTAAATTCAAAATGTATCACGCGCTATGGTGTGCTTCCTGAATGGTGTGATAGGAATTTAACGAGGCTTCGAGGCAGAATTTTTGCCTCGAGGAATTGCTGTAATAGAGTTAATCGAGTAACTCGATGAATCGTTTCAGCCCTAGAATGATCAATAGATGGATAGATTGAAAGATAGAACGATCAATAGAGGGATAGGAGAATAGATAGATGGATAGATTGAAAGATGATAGAACGATCAATAGAGGGATAGATTGAAAGATAGAATGATCAATAGATGGGTAGATTGAAAGATAGAATGATCAATAGATGGATAGATTGAAAGATGATAGAACGATCAATAGAGGGATAGGACAATAGATAGATGGATAGATTGAAAGATGATAGAACGATCAATAGAGGGATAGGACAATAGATAGATGGATAGATTGAAAGATGATAGAACGATCAATAGAGGGATAGGACAATAGATAGATGGATAGATTGAAAGATGATAGAACGATCAATAAAGGGATAGATTGAAAGATAGAATGATCAATAGATGGGTAGATTGAAAGATAGAATGATCAATAGATGGATAGATTGAAAGATAGAATGATCAATAGATGGATAGATTGATAGAATGATCAATAGATGGATAGATTGATAGAATGATCAATAAAGGGATAGATTGAAAGATAGAATGATCAATAGATGGATAGATTGATAGAATGATCAATAGAGGGATAGATTGATAGAATGATCAATAGATGGATAGATTGATAGAATGATCAATAGATGGATAGATTGAAAGATAGAATGATCAATAGATGGATAGATTGATAGAATGATCAATAGATGGATAGATTGAAAGATAGAATGATCAATAAAGGGATAGATTGAAAGATAGAATGATCAATAGAGGGATAGATTGAAAGATAGAACGATCAATAGATGGATAGACTGAAAGATAGAATGATCAATAGATGAATAGATTGAAAGATAGAATGATCAATAGATGGATAGATTGAAAGATAGAATGATCAATAAAGGGATAGATTGAAAGATAGAATGATCAATAAAGGGATAGATTGAAAGATAGAATGATCAATAAAGGGATAGATTGAAAGATAGAATGATCAATAGATGGATAGATTGAAAGATAGAATGATCAATAGAGGGATAGACTGAAAGATAGAATGATCAATAGATGGATAGACTGAAAGATAGAATGATCAATAGATGGATAGATTGAAAGATAGAATGATCAATAGATGGATAGATTGAAAGATAGAATGATCAATAGAGGGATAGACTGAAAGATAGAATGATCAATAGAGGGATAGACTGAAAGATAGAATGATCAATAGATGGATAGACTGAAAGATAGAATGATCAATAGATGGATAGATTGAAAGATAGAATGATCAATAGAGGGATAGATTGAAAGATAGAATGATCAATAGATGGATAGATTGAAAGATAGAATGATCAATAGATGGATAGATTTTTTTTTTTTTTTTTTTTTACAATGAGATTGTTACAAATAGCCTAACTGAATAATTGTTAATGAAGAATGTTATAATATTTGGGGTTTCAAGCTTCATAATGCAATGTAATTATGATTTCAAAGAGTATAGGGTGAATTCAGGGTTATTGGGACACTTTTCCCCAGACATTTCAATGGAAAAAAACTATCAGAATCATTACACACAATACTCAAATATAGCCTAAACTGGCTGTTAAAGTGCAACATGGCTACAAATGTAACATCAGTGCAAGAACAAAATCTATGCAAATCAACTTTGCGATGCTGTTTGCGAACGTTCGTTGGAACTATGGGTTCAAGAAACAACTCGTTTAACTATGCTTATAATGACGGAACTTGTGACCATAGTTAGCGAACGACGCTTTCGGGAAACGTAGTTTTAGGTCGCGCAACACCGTATTTTTTTGCCCATGAATCTTGAACCCCCTCACCGAAAACATAACTAATCGATCAACATGATCGGCTTAACATGTGGATCTATAGATAAACTCATCTTTCAGGCATTTGACCGACCGGGTGACACTTCAGCGTGAGAAATCGGGCGTGTGAGTCTGTGAAACCAATCAAATGCGTGCGTCTCACGGCCAATGCGCGAGAGTTAAATAAAGAGTTGAATAATCAGCCTTTCACTTTCAGCACTCACTAACGAGAGATATCTGCCTCACGAGCGGTTAAGGCACATTTTTTTTAATTACAACATATCACTGTGAAACTTCTCCAGTTTATTACTGGCATAAACATAAGAAAAAAATGTATTACAAGTTTTGTGTAAATTAATGTTTTAATATGCAAATGAGGCCTTATATACTTAAATATACGCTCATTTGCATACTTTTCCAAAAACAAAATCTGGGAATTGGATCAGGTTTAAAATTCTTGGTTGTATTTGTTGACATGTTAGATGAGAAGGCTTTCACTGAGGGGATTCTGGATATCTTATTTTGTGCTTTAGTAAATTAGAGAATACTGACAATAGCCTGAAAAAAAACAATTTTCGCCATGTTTTTTGGAGTTAAAGGACCTATAACTCAGGATAGGAATGATATATCAACAAATCCCTCTGTAAAAGCCTTCAGAATATAGTTCAGTATAAGACTGGAAGAGTTGGTGCTTGTAGATGCTACTGAAGTGGATAATCTGACTCTGAGTGTGAGAAACTCATTTTGAGAAAACGGCCTTTAAAGTTTATATTGCATATATTTCTATGAAACCCCCAACCTACAAACAAAATATATATTCAGTTAATTAATATCAGTAGTGTATAATATTTAAAACACGTGGAAATTGATAAATTAATAAATTATTAATAGCAATAGCTATTAGAGAACTACCTTAACAAACAACACCAGTCACACACACACTGCAGACGAACTGTCCCTGTTTGTTGTATATGTCCATCTATAACTATTTGAATCTAATTCTGACGGGGTTTCGTCGTCTAATCTGTTGTTGTTTACTTTCTTTTTCCTAGCTTTTGCTACTTGGTCTTTTCGGCATTGTCTGCACTTTCTCTCAGGTGGAGAATACACAAGCAAGCGGCAGCTCGTATCACATTGACCAATCAGATGTGGTTTTTACCTGCAAACTTTCGCGGTTGGTTAGTTCTACAAAGGAAATGTCCATATTTGGATTAGCCAGCGCTGTGTGTGAGACTGAGAGCTTTATAATGACACCAGACATCACATGTTTCTGTGAATGGAGACGCACGAGAGATCGCGCTAGAATAACTTTTGATGATTTCGGGTACAAATCTAAAGGCGCACGGTGACAAAATATAAATAAATAACCACCTTAATATGTAATGTTGAATTTTTTTTTATTTTGACATGAAAGCTTACATGTTAAGGGAGCAAACTGGCCCAAAATCTTAAAATTGACCACTGCATGAAAAAACAATGTTTTCACCTGCCGTGTCTCGCCTTAAGCTTGGTTTATACTCGCCACGTCCGCACTAGCGCTCGAATGCGCGCGGAAAAAATTACGCCATGGCTGTTGTGCGCTTTGAGAGCGCGAGATCCCTTTGCACTTGGCGCCGCGGTGTGCGGGTGTGCACGCCGAATTATGGACCGGCTCCGCATTCGAAGATGCGTTGCCATAAAGTGGTATCGGGTGCGGTTGTATCGGGGTAGTTTTACGAGTACTTGACAACAGGTATCGGTATCGGTGCATCCCTAATCAATAGATGAATAGATAAAAACTTAGAATGATCAATAGATGGATAGAACAATAGATCGATGGATAGATTGAAAGACAGAATGATCGATAGTTGGATGAATGGGTGGATAATTGATAGAATGATTGAATTATAGATAGATAGATTAAACAAATGGATAAATAGAATGATGGATAGAACAATAGATAGATGGAGTGAGAGAGTGAGAGAGAGAGAGAGGTGGCCTCACCTGCGTCCCGTGTCCAGATGTGCTCCTCATGCAGATGTGCTCTTCTCCTGCAGATGTGCTCCTCCAGACTGTGAATGAATGAATGAATGAATGATGGAGTGAGAGAGTGAGAGAGTGAGAGAGAGAGAGTGAGAGAGAGAGAGAGAGAGAGAGAGAGAGGTGGACTCACCTGCGTCCCGTGTCCAGATGTGCTCCTCATGCCTGTGCTCTTCTCCTCCAGATGTGCTCCTCCAGACTGTGAATGAATGAATGAATGAATGAATGATGGAGTGAGAGAGTGAATGAGTGTGAGAGAGAGAGAGAGAGAGAGAGAGAGAGTGAGAGAGAGAGAGAGAGAGAGAGAGAGAGAGGTGGACTCACCTGCGTCCCGTGTCCAGATGTGCTCCTCATGCAGATGTGCTCTTCTCCTGCAGATGTGCTCCTCCAGACTGTGAATGAATGAATGAATGAATGATGGAGTGAGAGAGTGAGAGAGAGAGAGAGAGAGAGTGAGAGAGAGAGAGAGAGAGAGAGAGAGAGAGAGAGAGAGAGAGAGGTGGACTCACCTGCGTCCCGTGTCCAGATGTGCTCCTCATGCCTGTGCTCTTCTCCTCCAGATGTGCTCCTCCAGACTGTGAATGAATGAATGAATGAATGAATGAATGAATGATGGAGTGAGAGAGTGAATGAGTGTGAGAGAGAGAGAGAGAGAGAGAGAGAGAGAGAGTGAGAGAGAGAGAGAGAGAGAGAGAGAGAGAGGTGGACTCACCTGCGTCCCGTGTCCAGATGTGCTCCTCATGCCTGTGCTCTTCTCCTCCAGATGTGCTCCTCCAGACTGTGAATGA
The DNA here is from genome assembly GCF_949357685.1 of Gobio gobio. Taxonomy (NCBI): domain Eukaryota; kingdom Metazoa; phylum Chordata; class Actinopteri; order Cypriniformes; family Gobionidae; genus Gobio; species Gobio gobio. The sequence continues at coordinate 50,814,611 of NC_137108.1, forward strand.
ATGAATGAATGAATGAATGAATGATGGAGTGAGAGAGTGAATGAGAGAGAGAGAGAGAGAGAGAGGTGGACTCACCTGCGTCCCGTGTCCAGATGTGCTCCTCATGCCTGTGCTCTTCTCCTCCAGATGTGCTCCTCCAGACTGTGAATGAATGAATGAATGAATGAATGATGGAGTGAGAGAGTGAGAGAGTGAGAGTGAGAGAGAGAGAGTGAGAGAGAGAGAGAGAGAGAGAGAGAGAGAGAGAGAGGTGGACTCACCTGCGTCCCGTGTCCAGATGTGCTCCTCATGCCTGTGCTCTTCTCCTCCAGATGTGCTCCTCCAGACTGTGAATGAATGAATGAATGAATGATGGAGTGAGAGAGTGAATGAGAGAGAGAGAGAGAGAGAGAGAGGTGGCCTCACCTGCGTCCCGTGTCCAGATGTGCTCCTCATGCAGATGTGCTCTTCTCCTCCAGATGTGCTCCTCCGGACGGTGGACAGTGTGTTTGTGTTCCAGGAGGCCGTGGAGGGCGACTCCAGCGCCGCATTCGACGCTATCGTGGTGGAGCAGTGGACAATCATTGATGTGAGTCACACACACACACACACACACACACACACACACACACACACACACACACAGAGAGGTGGACAAAGTACACAACTCTATTACTCGAGTAAAAGTAAAAGTACTACCGGTCAAATATTACAAGTGAAAGTTCTAAAAAAAAAAATTACTTAAGTAAAAGGACAGAAGTAGGGATGCACGATATTATCGGCACGACATCGGAATCGGACGATAATCGCTTAAAATATAAAAATCGGCATCGGCCGATATGAAAAAAAGATGCCGATATGCCTTGCCGATATGATAACGTGTTGATATGCGCCTGCAATAACTCACATGTGCAAGGATTCTATAGCGATAGAATTTCGATGAAATTTTATGAAATTGATGATGAAAAATAATCCAAGGAGCTCTAAAATAATTGTAAAAAAAAAATTATCTGAAGCTAAATACAGCATCAAATGATCCCATGCCACCCCCACTTCATGTGCACAAACATTACATCCAAAAATAAAATATTTAGATTACAACTGTATCTGTCTGGGTTGAAAAATTAATGACTTTATTATTGTTATTTTCAGCGCTTTTAATACACTCTTATTATAAAAAGAACTTTATTAACATTTATTTATCTTTAACAAGTATCCTTTTAGTAAGGAGACCTCAGATATCTGAAACCAGAATGAAAAAAAAATAGTTTTTTTGCTCAAAATGGTGGTTTCCAAACAAAGGGAAAAAATAAACATATATCGGTATCGATATCGGCCAGAATGAGTTGAAAAATATTGGCATATCGGATATCGGCAAAAATCCAATATCGTGCATCCCTAGACAGAAGTATTTGTTTTTAAAAGTACTTAAGTATCAAAAGTAAATTTCCTTTTTTTATGTCAATGCATTATTTTATTATTGTTGTATAAATGCACTCTATGCCATCATGCACACGACTACCTTAAACTCAATATTAATATTTCAATACTTGTATTAAAGTTACAAAGCTCTTTACACAGCTGATATACACATCCGATATTCTCCCAATTGTTTTCTTTCTCCCAGACATGTTTGAACATTTTTTTGAGACATCATCAAGTGTATGCCAACTAAACTAATCATTAATCTTTTGAGAAAACTGAAACATACCTTTTTAAGTATGGCCATGCACACACTGCAGAGGAACCGCTTTCTTCCATTTCGCTATAAACTGATCAGTGTTCATAAAATGTTGGGAAACTTCACATGACCCTACAAGAGTGACGACTGACAGGCTG
>NC_137108.1:50821428-50861428 GCF_949357685.1 Gobio gobio
CACTCACACTCACACTCACACTCACACTCACACTCACACACACACACACACACACACACACACACACACACACTCACACACACACACACACACACACACACACACACACACACACTCTTCAGGAACAGCTCGATCCGGAGCTGCTGTGTTTCCAGTTGAGTCACAATGTAAACATTTAAGTGCCACAGACACAGTCGTACTGACGGAAACACATTCACTTTCTATAGTCGCGGACACAATTAGATAAAAAAAAAAAATCAACGTATTGATTATAATATCGTAATCTGTAGCCTATAGTGGGCAAACACAGCTGCATCTGTACAGCTGTAAACACAACTACAGCTGTAATCTCGTGAGAAATGCGACACCTGGCAAAGGTTAATGTTGATTGAATGGCTAGTGACATCAACTGGACATTTCTTCACCTTTGTTTCCTTGTATGTAGGCTTGCTACGATAGTCGGTGTTGCCGGTGTTACCGGTGTCCAGACTCAACACCGGTTACATCACTTGCCCACCGTGGCACCGCCCACCGTCTTTTTGATTTTTTTATAGTAATAAAATAATTTAGTTCAGTTAGAGAACAGACAATACAAATAAAAACTGAACGTGTCTGCTTAATAAAGCAGGATCCGCCCGTGAGTCTCGGCAGGAGTCATTCATCAGATTTAAGAGTGAGGAGCTGACTGAGATGATCACGGAAGATTTGGTTTCAAAGCGAAACGTAAAAGCGCCTATTTAAGGGAGTTTGTCATTTGTTTTGTTGTTGTGTTTTTCATTAAAAATAATAGGCTAATGAACCCACAATTCAAGCAACCCGCAGCCGAATTGGCGCTAATTCAAAATTGAAAGTAAAATGTGCACGGCCGCACAGAGCGCGCATTGTTTACTTTGGCCTGGCTCCGCAGTGCGAGCCTCCGCACATTTATTTTTTGCGGCGCGCACCCTCGCGCTCGTGCGGGCGCGTCGAGTATAAACAAGGGGACGAACTGTTATTCATTCATGGCGTGCATCTCAATCATAGACCGATCAATGCTTGATCAGTGCCCTGACTACTGAACTAGGGAACTGATTGAGACGCGCCCATGGCCTCACAGAGCGCGCATTTACAGACGAGCTGTCATTCACGGTGTGCGCGCACTGGCGCGTTTTCAGTTCAGAGCGGTCGTGTGCATGTTACTTTAGATTTAAAAGCCTCCGCCGGTGATTGTCACACATCAAATAACCAGTGGGGAAATTTCCTCACCGTCACATCCCTACTTGTATGTGATTGGTTTAAGCCTTTTCTGTCGCTGCGAGTGTTAAAAAAAATCGGCATCGAAACGAAAAAAATAAACATCGTTTTTTCGCCACAGCACATTCGCGTTCGGTGTGAAAGCACTCATTACACAAACAGCTGATCAAAAAATAAAACCATCGCGCGAATTATTCGCGCGTCAAAATCGCGTCCAGTGTGAAAGGGCCTTTACGCCGAGTACCAATTCAGATGAAATCAATCAGTTCCAAATGTGAGTATCTGAGAACGCATCTGCTGATATAGTCCAGGGGTTTTCAAACTGGGGTCCTCCAGAAGGTTCTAAGGGGTCCACAGAACATTTCAGGGAATAAAAAGACACAGCAAAAATGGTTAAAGTCTACTGAACATTATAACCGAATTTAAGAATTGTATATCGTCGCTGTCCGATGAAAACCACGCATGTCCATTTTGCCGATTTTGAGATTTTTCGACGGATTGAATGTCCAGGTTCATTTCCGTATACAGTATGCTTCACATATCTAAATGGCCAATGAAAAGTTCATGTCATCTGATTTTCACGTATATCCATTTGGTGTCAAAGCTGTCAATCACGCCGCGTATTTCCCGCCCTGTGGAAGCATCTCGCCGGTCTCGTGAAGTTTCATCGAAGCTCAGCACTGGATAGCCGAAAGTACGACATTGAAGCTCTCCACAGTTTAGTTCTAGTTCTTCACAGATTAGTTTGCTTGCTAGTATGTAAATAAACTCGGTCTCATTGATAAGATTCAAACTTTTTTTTTCTTAGTCAAACTGATCAAATTATATGCTACTGTAATGACTGTCACTAGAACATGCCTCACTCATACTGCGATCACCAGAGGCTGAGAATGTCCAGCACTTATTCCTCTGTCAATATGAAACGCCACTTGGCCATTCTAATAAATGATCGGAAGAACGCGTATCGACCACCGTTACTGTAAAATATGCACGCATGTCCATTTAAACTCAATTTTGGTCAAATGTGGATTATATCATTACACTGGCAAGAATATGGTTACATGTAAAGATGCTGTACTAAGTATGACAGCGCTACGTTCAACTGCTTTTGAAATACTTCCTGAAAAGTAACCGTTTTGGACATACGTGAGTTTCATCGGGCAGCAAGTGTGTGTGTGTGTGTGTGTGTGTGTGTGCTCATCCGGGAGAAGTGCCCATATAAGGAATTCCACCCTTTATGATGTCATACAGGGCCATACTCGATACAAAAACTTTCCGAAACTGGTTTGAATCCTGAAGGAGTGTATTCGGCACAGAAATACTCCATCATACTCACTCGTTTTTTGACATTTTGTCCATGTTTATCATGAGAATCAACTCTTTAACAGTGTCAATTAGTCAGAATGCATGAACTAGCATTAAATTATACACCCCCTTTAACTTTAATCACTTCAACCCGGATCTGTTTTCTTGAAAGCTGTTCTGCTACTGCTCGGATTGGATTTATTCAACTATAAAGGATGCAACAACAACAACAAAAAATCACTGGACCATGATGAGAGAGATTTAACAAGCTAACCAAGTTAAGTTAACGTAAAGTTTGAGGCGTAACCCAATTAGAGCTGGAATAAGATTACCATGGCGCGGTCGCATTAGGATGCTAATAACGTTAGCATGAGAAAAACACTCTCAGCAATGTCTCAAACTGTGCTCAACAAGTCAAAGTCAGAGAAACATCAAAGTTGAGTCTTCAATGAAACGCCCGAGCGATATGATTTCCTCGGGCATTGTATATGTGGTTAGAGGTAAAGTTTGAAGGTCAGCACAGTCACTGGAGCAGTGTGATATCTAGACTGGAGATAGGCCATTAAAACACGTCCTTTGGCAATGTAACCTTTACGGCTCCTGTGGAGGTGAGAAAAACATGCCGTCTCAAAAGAGTTTCCTGTGTCTGAGCTATGCGACGCTTCAAATCTTTCATTAGCAGTGGGATGAGTCTATTTAAGTAGTTTTGGTAAGTTTATGACGTGCGAGACGAGTGATTTTAATGCAGTTGCTGTCAGACGGTGAGAATATATATAGCAAGCACAGGCAGGCGAACATGACAGATTCAGCGCTCCGCAGACCCCGGGTGGAAAAGTGTGATATAGGTGTAAAATAAGACTATTTTTAGTTGTGGAGAAGGGAAGTCTGTGAGCTGAAATCTGCTGCTTTTGACTGAAAAGGTTAAATACAGAAATAGATGTCTCAGATCTTCTGAAGCACACTTTGATGTTTTTCATGCGTTGGAGGAAGTTTGGGGCCGGTAAGATGGTTCGGAAAAGTCTCGTCTTTTAAAAATACAGTAAAACAGTAGGGCTGTTTTTATTATTATTTTTTTTGTGCCTTAATTGTCTAATTTATTGCCTTTTTAGTTTGTATTATGTGCACCTGTGTATACAAAAAACATCTGTTAAAATAAAATTCTTTCTTTCTTTCTTTCTTTTCTTTCTTTTTCTTTTTATTTCGAACAACAACAAAAATATATATATATAATAAAAACAAAGTAAAACATACAACATTTGTGTTACCAAATAGACGCAATATCAAAATAAAATTTCATGTGTTCGAAAAGGAGCGGGATGAAGCAAAAGCTTGTTATTTTCCCACCCCTTATATAACCATACAAAATTTCATCAAAATTGTATTCTCACCACATACATCATATACTTATTGCACAACAACCATTGCACCAATACATTAAATAAAAAAATAAGAAAAAATATCTTATACTCAATCTTTTAACCCACCCTCATTATTCTTGTTCCACCTCATAACCTTTTATTAACTTGATTTTATACAGCTTTTTAAACTGTTTAAAGTTTGTACAGTATTTTAACACCTGTTCCAACTTATTCCACAACCTCACCCCACATATAGTGATGCACATACTTTTCAGAGTAGTTCTTATATTGAGCTTTTTAAAGTTTAATTCATCTCTCAAATTATACCCACCCTGCCTCTCCATAAACATTTTTTGTATATTCTCTGGAAGTAAATTATTTTACTTGTGCCGTCTTAAATTTAACCAAATCCAAAAACTTTAATATATATGATTTCAAGAATAATGAATTTGTGTGTTCAAGATATCCAACATTATTTATAATTCTGATTGCTCTCTTTTGTAATGTGCATAACGAAATTTACAACAAAAAAAACAGTAGGGATGTGTATCGCCAACAATGTCACGATACGATACGATACGCATCACGATATGGATCAATTTGGAATTAAATTTCTTTTGAGCAGAGTTTAGTAACAGTAATATCTGTTAATTGAATAAGCAGTGTTAGAACAGTTGTGATAACTGAAAAACTATTTTGTTTTTGTCATTAAAAAAACAATGAGTTAAATGAAATAAATACATTTTCACAAAAAACAAAACATTGGAAAGGCTGGGTTCAATATTGATTATTTTGAATATATATCAGGTACAATACATGGCAAATTTTGGAATGTAAAACAAATCTAAAACAAATCTCTTAAACTATGGGAGTCAGTTGTACTATAATATTAAAGGTAAAAATTAACTGATTTGTACAAACACTTAAATTACATTGTTTTTTATAATAATAAAGTTATAATATTAACTTTACAAATTACATAATCATTTACATATTTTTTTAAATATAAACATTTAAATGGTGGCTGTCATAAAAACTTGCCAGATTAATTCAAACATGCCATAAATAGCCTACTGAAGAACATTAAAAATTACAATGAATATGGAATATGGTGCATATATTTAGCAAAATGCGCCTCTCTGGAGTCAATTTTTCTGGCTGACTAATGAGCTTATGGACACTGGATATGTATTTTTCTGAGGTAGCCTAAATGTGACATTACATGACATTGTTTACAAGCTGTTTTACTGACGCCTTTCCGCGTTTGAAACACTGATTGAGTGATTCCATGTGACATGATACGGATTTCTGTAAGTTGTCCTCTATCTTTTAACACACGTTCAGATGTTCATTCATGTTTATTTCACGCTGTAACGATATTAAGTATTAAGGCGGAAGAAAAGATCCGTTCACGTGCGCAGCTTCTCTTGAGCTGAGCTGCACCAAAGCCATCTCACGACACAGTGGCAAAACAGTATTTAAGAATAATTTGAAATCTGAGACTTTGTTTTATATCAATAGCAACAAAGCACAAAGAGTATTGCTATTTAATGGATGTGAGGCGCTGCAATATTCCATTCATTCATTAAAGCTACACTGTGTGATATTTTCCCCCATCTAGCGGTGAAAAGGTATATGACTAGGGGTGCTCCGATTGATCGGCAACCGATCTCGATCGGTCGATGGATGATTGATCGGCGGTCTCCAAAAAGGCCGATCTCATGAACCGATCGCATGCTGACGACACATAAACCCGCACCTGCGTGAGAGCGAGGGCACGATATGCAGCGACACCGTCTCATTCTCTTTCCAGCGCGGGTAAAATAATTATAATGCTGAAGGTGAGGTACAATTCGTATTTCTATATTAAATAACTTACGCAGTCATTTGAAAACGTTCTGTGGGACGTAAATTCACAAACAGCGCGCGTGAATCACCGCGTGCGCGCGCTCTCTCTCTCCCTTTCAAAATGCTCAAATGGCTTCACATCAGCGGATCGCATCTGCACTAAAATCAGCTGCACAGTTGACACAGGATTTGCACAATCGAGGCAGTGTCGCATCGTCACTAAAGTTTATCATTTGCATTTATTTTTAAGTCTTGCCAGGGTTCAAACCGCTCAGCACTCGCGCGCACGGTCTGGAGACACACACACACACACACACACAGGCCATCTCACAAAAAGCTTGCGAGTACAAATTGCGCTGAAATGGTGAAATGTACTAAATGACCGTCTTGACGAGTGTGCACGTAAACCCCGTCGTGACTCGCGAGTGAACGTTTGTGCAACTGTAACCGTATCCGTGTTCGCTCTTAAAGTGACAGCTGTCGAATAAACTGCTGCTGTCTCTGAGTTTCTCTTTGTCTTGTGTTGTTTGATGAACCTTTATGACACTCACTGATCTTGAATGACTAACTTTTGCAACCTTAAAGGATTAATCTAATTTAATTTATTCAGGGAAGACCAATATTAATTTACATTTGATTTCTTATTAAATGTCTTTAGTATTTCTTACCTCAATACTAATGTTAGACCTACCTGAAATTTTTTTTTAAAAACAAAAATGCACCTCATGATCAAATATTTAGGTGAGATAATTATATACAATTATTATGTACATTTATTTGGGAAAGATGGCCTACAGTAGCCTTAACTTATCTCATTTTCTAAAATAAACACTTGGTGGTTCTTCAAGATCTTGATTTAATTTCTACAAATGGTGCAAACTCTGCAAGATTATATATAAAAGATTGCCATTCTGTGATCGGCAGTGATCGGCAATCGGCAGATCATGATCTTGGTGATCGGTAATCGGCCCCAAAAATGCTGATCGGAGCATCTCTATATATGACCATCCAGTGAATTTTAGTTTCTGTTCCTCTCAATTCCGATTTCGTTTTAACTCCTACGGTGGCCGATTTAGTCCAAAATTAACATGGCTTCCAGTTTGACCTCGTCCACATTCGACACGGTGCCATCGAGTGTTAAAACGCCAAAGGCCAAGCTTGAATTTACGGGAATGTCCCTCTTTGGCTAATGTACTTTCAAGATGGAGGATCAACATGGCGACCCGCATTCAAACCCTCACCCGTATGTGTTTTCAATGGCATGTGATAAACTTACGAGAATACTTTATTACTTGAAAGAAGTAAATATACATTAATGAGCACATATATTTTTGAAAGAACTAAGTGTCTTTAGCTAAGAATAAACTAAAAAAGTTACACAGTGTAGCTTTAACTGAAAACCTCTTCTCCATTTTGAAAGTCTTGCACTCTTAATTACATTCAAAAGCACACATTATCGCATCATCCGGAGTTCATGATGATGTATCGTATCCATATTCTGAGCACAGACCTAAAAAACAGTAATTGAGAAAATTATTATTATGTAAAGCAGCTGTTTTCTATGTGAATATATAGTAACGTGTAATTTATTCCTGTGAATTTATCATCATCATTACTCCAGTCTTCAGTGTCACATGATCCTTCAGAAATCACTCTCATATGAGGATTTGATGCTCAACAAACATTTATGATTATTATCAGTGTTGAAAGCAACTATTGCAACATTATAAAATGTCTTTACTGTCACTTTTGAACAATTTAATGCATTCTTGCTTTCATTTACCACACACACACACTAGGGATGCAACAATACAGTTAGTCCACGGTTCAATACATACCTCGGTTTTTGGTTCGGTTCGGTTCGGTTCTGATGGCTTGACACATACATTTTTTGTTATTCTATTCTTAGGCGACAGGAGGTTAAAGGTTAAAGAGAAAAAAGACTCTTTTTTTATTGCAATACTCTTTCTTTATTTTACTTTAAAGAATTGAAAAACCTTACTTAAACCTAAAACTTTACTTAAAAAAGTAAAGTGTATTTGATAATATAAAATAAATATATATAAAGATTTACACTGGCAGCTCAGAGCTGTACAGCAGCATTAAAGTATGAAATTAAATGAATGAATGTAAAAATAAAACACTACATAGATTTCACTATAAAATATACACTGATTCTTATTAAAGCTACTGTATTAGTTTTTCAGTCAAGAGCAGTGAGTGATTTTCTCTTTGTCTTTTGTTGTTGTATTAACATTAAAGGGATATTTCACTCAAAACTGAAAATTCTGTCATCGAGAAATGAATACAGGTTTGAAACAATATTAGAGAGTAAATAATGACACAATTTTACAGGTGAACTGTCCCTTTAAGGACCGCGTGTTCACTGTCTGCGCTGCTGTCAGTTTAAGACCTCTACACATCTAATATACAGACACGATTGCGACTTTACATTCACTTTAAACATATCCGACTGTGTTTATGTTAACCTTGTGTGTATTTGACAGTATTAGCGCAGTAAGACGACTATTTAGTTCAGTATTCACATGTTTGACAGGCGTTTAGTGCGCGCGCTCTGAAAAGCGCATGTTAAAACCGCGCACGCGAATGAAACCGGCAAGGCTTTAAAACACATGCAAATAATGAACTTTGGTGATTGTGAATAACTCTAGTGTTCCGTGAGTATAACTCCACCACTAACGTGTGATGTGAATGTATGTCGCGTTGTTCAGGGATGGAGGCAAATTATAGAATTTGTAAAAAAAAATAATTTATTAAATGTGAAACCGAAAAAAACGCAATTCACAAGCGCGTATTGAACCGTGAAGGCCGTACCGAACGGTTCAATATTATATTGAGAATTGTGGCATCCCTAACACACACACACATACACACACACACACACTGATGCTCGCCTCACTGTATGAGGACATAAATGCATGAACTTCATCAGCATTTTATCATTCATTTGATAAACACAGAAACTCAAAGTTCTTCAGGGCAACCCGTCAAAATAAAAGTTTGGTTTAACTTGAAGAAATTGTTACAATATATTGTACATTTGCGATATTTTGATAATTCCGATATATTGCGCAGCCCTACTCCTTGTATTTCAAAACGCATAGAATAGTGCAAAAGTACGTGAATTGGGACACGTGTACCTTCAGTCTCATAATTAAAGATGCACCAAATTTCTGCACATTCATTTCTGCACCGTTCCCAACACCAAACATGTTTCCCAAACACTCCCCGCGTCTTCTTTTGGCTGGTCAGATCTTCGATAAAGATAAACACTGCAGTATTTACACTTTCACAAAGTCTACCAACAGATTATGTATAGTTCTTACCGTCCCCTAAAGAACGAAATCAACCGACCCTGTCTAAGTTCCTAAAATACCCTCCTGCTGTTATTGTGAATGATTCCTGACCATTATTAAAGAAACGTCTTTGTAATCCTTCATTAAAAGTTGCTGGATGATGTCCTCGAACTCCTCCTCTCAAACAATCCGATCAAGTACTGATGGGTTCAATCATCCGACACGTTTGTCCTCATTAATCCTCCTTGGTCTGAAATGCACCAGCTTTCGGACTCTTTCTGCTGAGGAGTCTGGGTTCTGCTTCACTGACCTCCGTGTTGAAAGAGTCCAGCACTTCAACATCATGCAGATGTTCACACAATCTCGCAGCAACGGAAAGCCATTAAACAGACCGTATTTTCTCAATTCTCCTCCACTTTTAAGTCCGCGGAGCCGTTTACAGGGTACACTACTGGGACGTCTTCCAACAAAAACCTCTTCTCACATATCTGGATTCCCCAAAGGATGCCGCCAACGCAAATACCCAAAAAAACATTTCAACAGAAACCCGGGCCTCTCAACGCTCGACCCACAATAATCTCATCCAATCTGGGCAAAAGGGCTTCACAAATAGGAAGGGTGTTGAAACACAACCTCCACAACAGAGTCTGGCTCCATCCCAAAGACTACGTTGGCAGTTTCTGTCGGCTGAAAGGTGATTTTAAAGGGTTAGTTCACCAAAAAAAAAAAAAAAATCATATCCAATGATTTACTCTCCCTCAAGTCATCCTAGGTGTAATAATATCCTGGCTCTTCCAAGCTTTGTAATGGCTATTTCTGTTTTGAAGTCCATAAAAGTGCATCTGTCCATCATAAAAGTGCAACTATTCATCATGAAAGAGCATCTATCCATCATAAAAGAGCATCTATCCATCATAAAAGTGCATCTATCCATCATAAAAGTGCATCTATCCATCATAAAAGTGCATCTGTCCATCATAAAAGTGCATCTGTCCATCATAAGAGCATCTATCCATCATAAAAGAGCATCTATCTATCATAAAAGTGCATCTATCCATCATAAAAGTGCATCTATCCATCATAAAAGTGCATCTATCCATCATAAAAGAGCATCTATCCATCATAAAAGTGCATCTGTCCATCATAAAAGTGCATCTATCCATCATAAAAGTGCATCTATCCATCATAAAAGTGCATCTATCCATCATAAAAGTGCATCTGTCCATCATAAGAGCATCTATCCATCATAAAAGAGCATCTATCTATCATAAAAGTGCAACTATTCATCATGAAAGAGCATCTATCCATCATAAAAGTGCATCTGTCCATCATAAAAGAGCATCTGTCCATCATAAAAGAGCATCTATCCATCATAAAAGTGCATCTGTCCATCATAAAAGAGCATCTATCATCATAAAAGTGCATCTATCATCATAAAAGTGCATCTGTCCATCATAAAAGAGCATCTATCATCATAAAAGTGCATCTATCATCATAAAAGAGCATCTATCTATCATAAAAGAGCATCTATCCATCATAAAAGTGCATCTATCATCATAAAAGTGCATCTATCCATCATAAAAGTGCATCTGTCCATCATAAAAGAGCATCTATCATCATAAAAGTGCATCTATCATCATAAAAGAGCATCTATCTATCATAAAAGAGCATCTATCCATCATAAAAGTGCATCTATCATCATAAAAGTGCATCTATCCATCATAAAAGTGCATCTGTCCATCATAAAAGAGCATCTATCATCATAAAAGTGCATCTATCATCATAAAAGAGCATCTATCTATCATAAAAGAGCATCTATCCATCATAAAAGTGCATCTATCCATCATAAAAGTGCATCTGTCCATCATAAAAGAGCATCTATCCATCATAAAAGTGCATCTGTCCATCATAAAAGAGCATCTATCATCATAAAAGTGCATCTATCATCATAAAAGTGCATCTGTCCATCATAAAAGAGCATCTATCATCATAAAAGTGCATCTATCATCATAAAAGAGCATCTATCTATCATAAAAGAGCATCTATCCATCATAAAAGTGCATCTATCATCATAAAAGTGCATCTATCCATCATAAAAGTGCATCTGTCCATCATAAAAGAGCATCTATCATCATAAAAGTGCATCTATCATCATAAAAGAGCATCTATCTATCATAAAAGAGCATCTATCCATCATAAAAGTGCATCTATCATCATAAAAGAGCATCTATCCATCATAAAAGTGCATCTGTCCATCATAAAAGAGCATCTATCCATCATAAAAGTGCATCTATCATCATAAAAGAGCATCCATCCATCATAAAAGTGCATCCATCCATCATAAAAGTGCATCTATCATCATAAAAGAGCATCCATCCATCATAAAAGTGCATCTATCATCATAAAAGAGCATCCATCCATCATAAAAGAGCATCTATCCATCATAAAAGTGCATCTATCATCATAAAAGTGCATCTGTCCATCATAAAAGAGCATCTATCATCATAAAAGTGCATCTATCATCATAAAAGTGCATCTATCATCATAAAAGAGCATCTATCATCATAAAAGTGCATCTATCATCATAAAAGTGCATCTGTCCATCATAAAAGAGCATCTATCTATCATAAAAGTGCATCTATCATCATAAAAGTGCATCTGTCCATCATAAAAGAGCATCTATCATCATAAAAGTGCATCTATCATCATAAAAGTGCATCTATCATCATAAAAGAGCATCTATCATCATAAAAGTGCATCTATCATCATAAAAGTGCATCTATCCATCATAAAAGAGCATCTATCCATCATAAAAGAGCATCCATCCATCATAAAAGAGCATCTATCATCATAAAAGAGCATCCATCCATCATAAAAGAGCATCTATCCATCATAAAAGAGCATCTATCATCATAAAAGTGCATCTATCATCATAAAAGAGCATCTATCCATCATAAAAGTGCATCTATCATCATAAAAGAGCATCTATCATCATAAAAGAGCATCTATCCATCATAAAAGAGCATCTATCCATCATAAAAGAGCATCCATCCATCATAAAAGTGCATCTATCATCATAAAAGAGCATCCATCCATCATAAAAGAGCATCTATCCATCATAAAAGTGCATCTATCATCATAAAAGTGCATCTATCATCATAAAAGTGCATCTATCATCATAAAAGTGCATCTATCATCATAAAAGAGCATCCATCCATCATAAAAGAGCATCCATCCATCATAAAAGAGCATCTATCATCATAAAAGTGCATCTATCATCATAAAAGAGCATCCATCCATCATAAAAGTGCATCTGTCCATCATAAAAGAGCATCTATCATCATAAAAGTGCATCTATCATCATAAAAGTGCATCTATCCATCATAAAAGAGCATCTATTCATCATAAAAGAGCATCCATCCATCATAAAAGAGCATCTATCCATCATAAAAGAGCATCTATTCATCATAAAAGAGCATCCATCCATCATAAAAGAGCATCTATCATCATAAAAGAGCATCTATCCATCATAAAAGAGCATCTATCCATCATAAAAGTGCATCTATCCATCATAAAAGAGCATCTATTCATCATAAAAGAGCATCCATCCATCATAAAAGAGCATCTATCATCATAAAAGAGCATCTATCCATCATAAAAGAGCATCTATCATCATAAAAGTGCATCTATCATCATAAAAGAGCATCTATCCATCATAAAAGTGCATCTATCATCATAAAAGAGCATCTATCATCATAAAAGAGCATCTATCCATCATAAAAGAGCATCTATCCATCATAAAAGAGCATCTATCATCATAAAAGAGCATCTATCATCATAAAAGAGCATCTATCCATCATAAAAGAGCATCTATCCATCATAAAAGTGCATCTATCCATCATAAAAGAGCATCTATCCATCATAAAAGTGCATCTATCATCATAAAAGAGCATCTATCCATCATAAAAGTGCATCTATCATCATAAAAGAGCATCTATCCATCATAAAAGTGCATCTATCATCATAAAAGAGCATCTATCCATCATAAAAGTGCATCTATCATCATAAAAGTGCATCTATCCATCATAAAAGTGCATCTATCCATCATAAAAGAGCATCCATCCATCATAAAAGTGCATCTATCATCATAAAAGAGCATCCATCCATCATAAAAGTGCATCTATCATCATAAAAGAGCATCTATCATCATAAAAGTGCATCTATCATCATAAAAGAGCATCTATCCATCATAAAAGTGCATCTATCATCATAAAAGTGCATCTATCATCATAAAAGAGCATCTATCCATCATAAAAGTGCATCTATCATCATAAAAGTGCATCTGTCCATCATAAAAGAGCATCTATCCATCATAAAAGAGCATCTATCATCATAAAAGTGCATCTATCATCATAAAAGTGCATCTATCATCATAAAAGAGCATCCATCCATCATAAAAGTGCATCTATCATCATAAAAGTGCATCTGTCCATCATAAAAGAGCATCTATCTATCATAAAAGTGCATCTATCATCATAAAAGAGCATCTATTCATCATAAAAGAGCATCCATCCATCATAAAAGAGCATCTATCATCATAAAAGAGCATCCATCCATCATAAAAGAGCATCTATCCATCATAAAAGAGCATCTATCCATCATAAAAGAGCATCCATCCATCATAAAAGTGCATCTATCCATCATAAAAGAGCATCTATCATCATAAAAGAGCATCCATCCATCATAAAAGAGCATCCATCCATCATAAAAGAGCATCTATCCATCATAAAAGAGCATCTATCATCATAAAAGAGCATCCATCCATCATAAAAGAGCATCTATCATCATAAAAGAGCATCCATCCATCATAAAAGAGCATCTATCCATCATAAAAGAGCATCTATCCATCATAAAAGAGCATCTATCATCATAAAAGAGCATCCATCCATCATAAAAGAGCATCTATCATCATAAAAGAGCATCCATCCATCATAAAAGAGCATCTATCCATCATAAAAGAGCATCTATCCATCATAAAAGAGCATCTATCCATCATAAAAGTGCATCTATCATCATAAAAGAGCATCCATCCATCATAAAAGTGCATCTATCATCATAAAAGTGCATCTATCCATCATAAAAGAGCATCTATTCATCATGAAAGTGCATCTATCCATCATGAAAGTGCATCCATCCATCATAAGAGCATCCATCCATCATAAAAGAGCATCTATCCATCATAAAAGTGCATCTATCATCATAAAAGTGCATCTGTCCATCATAAAAGAGCATCTATCTATCATAAAAGTGCATCTATCCATCATAAAAGAGCATCTATTCATCATAAAAGTGCATCTATCCATCATAAAAGAGCATCTATTCATCATAAAAGTGCATCTATCATCATAAAAGAGCATCTATCCGTCATAAAAGTGCATCTATCCATCATAAAAGTGCATCTATCCGTCATAAAAGTGCATCTATCCATCATAAAACTGCATCTATCTATCATAAAAGAGCATCTATCTATCATAAAAGTGCATCTGTCCATCATAAAAGTGCATCTATCTATCATAAAAGTGCAACTATTCATCATGAAAGAGCATCTATCTATCATAAAAGTGCATCTATCCATCATAAAACTGCATCTATCTATCATAAAAGAGCATCTATCTATCATAAAAGTGCATCTATCCATCATAAAACTGCATCTATCTATCATAAAAGAGCATCTATCTATCATAAAAGTGCATCTATCCATCACAGAAACAGTCATTCACTGCCATTACAAAGCTGGGAAGAGACAGTATTATTAACATGACTCTGATTGTGTTTGTCTGAAAGAAGAAAGTCATACAGGATGGCTTGAGGGCGAGTAAATCATGGGCTAATTTTCATTTTCGGGTGAACTATCCCTTTAATTCAGCATCATGTGTACTCTGTACACTGAGGGCAATCCCACAATGCATTGTGAGTTGGCTTTTTAAATGTTAATTTCCTGACCAACAGTTAAAAGCTTCAGTGTTTAGCCTCTCCGAAGTCATCATGTTGTTTTCCATTCTGAACTTTCCGGACTGACTCACGTATAATCGCAGTGTATTCATGCAAGGCTGTGGCAGAACCTGTGGCTGATTATTGTAAGTGGAGCATTGTCACGTAGCGCTGTCTTGTGTTATCGTTATGAGTGTGTGTGTGTGTGTGTGTGTGCGCATGGCTGACACGCGACAGGGTGTCTTTTTGAGGACAGGTGCCGTTAAACCGCACTGGCTTCCTGTGCGCTCCTGTTCCCTCTGAAACCGCAGTACAGCCCATAACTGCTCAAAACAACATTGTTTGATTAACACTTCTCTCTCAATTACACATAAATGCATTCATACTCTCATTGCAATACAATCTTTATTGCAAATTAGCAGATCAGAAATCAGACCGGATGTCCAAATCAAGCCAACTCCTGGTCTCTTATCTTATAGGCTTATCTATTAAAATGACATTTCTTCATTGTCCCCATTACAAATTAAATGGTAACTTGTTTCCAGTTTAAATCCACATCCTCAGTATATGATACATTACTGACTCCCGACTAACATGTGAGAGCAGTTGCTGATATTACATGTTAATTTGACAGTAATGCACTGAGCTTGAACTGATATGCAGATACAAAAAAAATATTTGAATAGGGAAAATGTTGTTTGCCACAATGTTAGTTTTCATGCACCTTTAAACGTTTAGTTTTACAAATCATCACATTAAAATAACATTAAAATTGGATATTATTTAGAGCTTTGAAGTGCTGGAGAAAGTGTGAAGCTCTTGAAAAGTGCTTGAATTTCACTCTCAAAAGGTTGTACAACCCCTGAGATAATAATGTACTATTTCTACCACAATACCATGGTTACAGTTAGCGTTACTACATTAAATCCATGGTGAATGTTGGTGATTTGTGGATTTTTTTAAAGCAAAAACATTGTGCCTTCTATTGCACAATGTTTCTCCTGAACTCCACGTCAGCGGTGATATCTGTGGTTTATAACAGAGAAATCTGCGCCGAATTTGTAGTACCTTGTAACGAATACCTGGATTTTAGTGCCAGTACCCAACGACACATGGCCGAATTCAGTGTGTGTGTGTGTGTGTGTGTGAGTGCATGCGTGAGTGTGTGTGTGTGTGTGTGTGTGTGAGGTCATGAAGTGACTCTCAGAGCGGCACAGGAATAAGTTCATGCGTTCATGTCCTCATGGGATGGAAACACGACCGTCACGCGCGATTCAGACTGAGTGAGAGTGTGTGTGTGTGTGTGTGTGTGTGTGTGTGTGTGTGTGTGTGTGTGTGTGTGTGTGTGTGTGTGTGTGTGTGTGTGTGTGTGTGTGCGCTCTGTAGAACCGACGTAATTCGGCTGGTGCCCTTAAAAGTACAGAGTTCGGTACCCAACCCTACGCAATGAGAGGAAAAAAGGTCTCAAAATGCAACCATTTGGGCGCAATCTAGAGCCCTGTATCTACATCTACATAAATTATCATTTAAATTATCCAACTTTTATCCATAAACATCCTTTAGTATGAAATTTTCAAAGATTGACAAGCAGTTTTTTTAAAAGCAGTGTGTTTGTTCGTCAATCTTGTTCGTAAATATGCTAATTATTCACAGCATGCTGCTCTGAAAAAATCTGAGCAAATGCCCACGCAAATAACAAGTACATATTACGACATATAATCGGCCACAATATCGGTATCGGCCGATATATGTTCATTTCTGACGTTATCGGCCCGATATATTAAAGCAGATAAACAGTGGATTATTTCCTTCAGATGTGCACGGTTCACCATGATGGGTTTGAATTGCTTGAAATATGATTGAAATCACTTCAAAAAATGAAATTACGGTTAAAGTCTGTGACCATTATAATTGGGTAATCCACTATAGGCTAATATGCTTTAGTTTTTATTTTCATTTTTAGTTCAGTGAATTAAAAAACAACATTATTAATACATGCCTACATTACATTCACTGTATTTGTTTATAGCCTTCTATATCAACATTGTTTTTTTTAGGACATCATTGGGCAGGATGTGAAAAAATTATTAAAATAAATAGATTTTTTTTTTTTTTATCCAAATAGAAAAACGTAGAAAATACAGCCCTATTAAGTATCCTGATATGCAGAGTGTTATGCAGAAACCCCATTTAAAAGGCATATTAAAATGTTCACTGTATAATGAATATTTGTTGTGATTATTTAGTACCCTGTTAAAACAAGTTACATTACAGTACATAATTACCATAAAAAATGTAACAAAAATATAATAATCTGAAAAAAAGGTTAACAGTGATCAGAGAGCTTACAAATCAGTGAAGCATTGGAATCGGGATCAGTATCGGCCGATCACCATGACAAGAAATCGGCAGCAAAAATCCTGATCGGAGCATCCCTAGTAACAACATAAAACGTCTTCATAAAGACTTAAATATGTACATTTGGAATCCGAGGCATGTCTCAAATAAAATCTGCTACTTAAAGGGTTAGTTCACCCAAAAATGAAAATTCTGTCATTAATGACTGACCCTCATGTGGTTGGACACCCGTCAGACCTCCGTTCATCTTCAGACACAAATGAAGATATTTTAGTGTAAATCTGATGCTCTGAAAGGCCTCCATTGGCTCAATGGCACTTTACACTCTCAAGACCCTTAAAAGACACTAAAGACGTCGTTACAAAGTCCATCTCACTACAGTGGTTCTACAATAACTTTATGAATCGGCGAGAATAGTTTTTGTGCGCAAAAAAACCCTAAATAACGACTTATATAGTGATGACGATTTCAAAACATGGCCTCATGAAGCTTCGAAGCGTTATGAATCAGTGAGTCGATTCATGATTCGGATCGCGTGTCAAACCACCAAACTGCTGAAATTTGGCGATTCAAACTGCTGAATCGACTCACTGATTCATAACGCTTCAAACCGCTGAATCGACTCACTGATTCATAACGCTTCAAATTGCTGAATCGACTCACTGATTCATAACGCTTCGAACCGCTGAATCGACTCACTGATTCATAACGCTTCGAACCGCTGAATCGACTCACTGATTCATAACGCTTCAAACTGCTGAATCGACTCACTGATTCATAACGCTTCAAACTGCTGAATCGACTCACTGATTCATAACGCTTCGAAGCTTCATGATGCCGTGTTTTGAAATCGTCATCACTATATAAGTCGTTATTTAGGGGTTTTTTTGCGCACAAAAACTATTGTCGCTGATTTATAAAGTTATTGTAGAACCACTGTAGTGAGATGGACTTTGTAACGGCGTCTTTAGTGTCTTTTAAGGGTCTTGAGAGTGTAAAGTGCCATTGAGCCAATGGAGGCCTTTCAGAGCATCAGATTTACACTAAAATATCTTCATTTGTGTCTGAAGATGAACGGAGGTCTGACGGGTGTCCAACGACATGAGGGTGAGGAATTAATGACAGAATTTTCCTTTTTGGGTGAACTAACCCTTTAAGTGTGAATTCGTAGCATTTTTACTCAACCTTGTTTTTGTCTTTTCAGGGTTTACAGGTGAAGACGGACTATATTCCCTTGCTGCAGTCGCTGGCTTCATTCGGATGGAGACTCACTTGTGTTCTGCCTACACCCATCATCAAGACTAACAGGTAGAGACTCCTTCCAGATCAAATCATTGCCTTAAAGTGCATTATTATTTAACGTCTAGGTTCGTTAGCAACATTACAGATGCTGAGAAGCACACTTTGGCATGGATACTATTTTCAACATACTAGGATTTGGAACATGCTAATCCTAATCTCACTACTATATAGTACATGAGATTAGGATCGTTGTGTATGCAAATTAGAGCGCATACGATTAATCGAAATCGTGATTTGGCTTATGTGCGATTATGAAAGCGCTGCGATTTTAATGAAATAAATAAATGCCCATTGTGTCAGTGATCAGGAGTAAACGCTGCTCCGTCTGAAAGCACTGCGAGTTTGAGTCGATTATAATGTGCGTTTGAAAAAGCAACACATGTCAAACATCTTCATAAACTAATATGTTGTCCAACAAAATGCGTTTAATAACCCGTTTTAACTCACTTCATATCAGTCGAGTGTTTGTGAGCTGATGTGGCGTCTCTTTACAGAATGAGGCCGACAATCCGCACTGCTTTATTATTATGAAAATAGCAGAGAAGGCTTGAAGAAATCTAATACACCATATCTTGATGCAGTCGTGTTTATTGTCGTCATATTTAATCAAAGCGTTTCTTTCGATCTTCTTTTTATTCAGCTCTGCTAACTTACACAGCGCTAGCTTCACAGTTCACACACACATTAGGGATTTCCTGACAGCTATTACTTCTCTGAGGAGTTTCTGCTCGAGGGCGCCCTCTGGCTCCCAGTATGAATGAAACTTTTTGGTGACAAATAATATTTCTCTCTAAATAAATTTAAATGACAATCCATATTTTTCTTCAATGTACAGGAGTTTTAATCCCCACAGTGGATGCAAAAGAGGCTCATATTTCATTTTAAAGACATAGACTTTAAGGGCGTTTTCACACCTGAAAGTCCGCACCAAGGTCCGAACCGAAGTTCATGTTTTGATACATTTTATACATTGGGTTAGTTTTGGTTTGGTTTTACATTGCAATTATGCGAGCGCACTAAAGAACTGCACATGACACACTTGTGTCCACTCGTCATCATCATGTGGGCGGCATCTGGACACTGATTGGTCTGTAAACGGACGTGCATCTGACGTCAAGAATTAATGAACGGACGTATATCGTTATTGAACAGTCGCATTGCTGGACTATTTTTTATTCGTTACGTTTAAAAGTGGACATTTCAAGCTTTATATACACATATTTCTCATGTTTGTGAGGCAGTCGCTGCTGAGTTTGGGTTTATTTTGAGACGCGCTCCAGTTCATGTGTAAAGCATGTGATCGCTCCCGCCATTATTGTCTGCTATAGACTATTTGCTTCTTATTGATTAAATCCAGGCAATTATCTGATTAAACGTTGATTAACATTAAGATACAATTTATACAAAACGAAATGCACATTAAAGAAAGGCTTTCTAAGCAAAATCATTCAAAATTTCTTTCAATATCATTTCTGACCTTCTGTCTTCTGACATATTGCGCATCTTTTCACTTTTCATAATCAATGTAGCCAAGATGAAGTTTAAAAATAACATTATAATATTTAAACATAAACAGGAACATCCTGTAAATGCTCTGAAAGTACGAACAATACAGAAAATGCTTTCACACTAGAAACGAACCGAACCTTTGTTCAGTTTGATCCGGACTGAGACGACCACTTTTCGTCGGACCAAATTTCGTCTGTTTGAAAAGTCAGAAAATCCGGACCAAACAAGGTGTGTGTGAAAACGCCTTAAGAAATTGATATCACAGATAAAAAGCACAGATTTTTATAATAATATAATTTTTTTACAATAAATCCTTAGACCTTTCTAATGATTTTTAGTCATAGGCTGTCTGTTTTTTAGTAAAAAGTTTTCTGTAAACTATAAATATTATTATTATATTGTTATATTTATTCTTAAATACTCTTTTTGACTCCAGACTGAAGCTATATATATATATATATATATATTAGGGATGCCACAATTCTCAATATAATATTGAACCGTTCGGTACGGCATTCTTGGTTCAATACGTGCTTGTGTATTGCGGTTTTTCGGTTTTGCATTGAATTAATTATTTTTCTATATGCATATGTTTTACATATGCACTGTTTTAACATGCGCTTCTCCGAGCGCGCGCACTGAACGCCTGTCAAACACGCGATTACTGGACTAAGTCGTCTTACTGCGCTAATACTGTCAAATACACACAAGATTAACATAAACACAGTCGGTTATGTCTAAAGTGAAAGTAAAATCGCGCGTGTCTGTATATTAAATGCACAAAGGTCTTAAATTGACTGTAGCGCAGAAGTGAACACGCGGTCCTTAAAGGGACAGTTCACCTCTAAAATGATGTCATTATTTACTCACTCTAACATTGTTTCAAACCTGTATTCATTTCTCGATGACAGAATTTTCATTTTTGAGTGAAATATCCCTTTAATGTTAATACAACAACAAAAGAAAATCACTCACTGCTAATACAGTACTAAATACAAAACTAATACAGTAGCTTTAATAAGAATCAATGTATATTTTATAGTGAAGTCTATGTAGTGTTTTATTTTTACATTTATTCATTCAATTTCATACTTAAATGCTGCTGTACTGCTCTGAGCTGCCAGTGTAAATCTTTATATATATATTTGTTTTATATTATACAATACACTAGGAATGTGTACAAGGTTTTTTTTAAGTAAAGTTTTAAGTTTAAGTAAGGTTTTTCAATTCTTTTAAGTTAAATAAAGAAAGAGTATTGCAATAAAAAATAGTCTTTTTTCTCCTTAACCTCTTGCTGTTCCTGTCGCTTAAGAATAGAATAACAAAAAACTGATGTGACAAGCCATCAGAACCGAACCGAACCAAAAACCGTGGTTAAAAACCGAGGTATGTATTGAACCGTGGACTAACTGTATTGTTACATCCCTAATATATATATATTTATATACTAGTGTCTGTAAATATTAAATTGCACACACACACACACACACACGCTCGCTGTCTTTGTAGTCACTATATGAGGACACAAACGCATAAACCGTCACTTCATGAGAATTTACCATTTAATTTGAGAAAACTGTCATATCATAAACACAGACACTCAAAAGGTCTTCACGGCAACTTGTCAAAATAAAAGTTTGGTTACATTTTTTTTAAATTGACATAATATATTGGGCTACTGTTGTACAGTAGATTTCGCGCCGTCTCCACGCAATAATAATACATCTCTACTAATAATAATAATAATTATGCCTAGATGGTTGATTATTTTTCACTTGATCTTTTTTTATAAACAATGTTTACTTTTAAACAGCATACAGCCTTTAAATGTTTACGTATTATTTATTTTTAATGATTATCATCATAAATAATAAACGTAATTTTTTTTTAAAAAATAGTTAAATAAATAAAAATAAAATAAAAAAAACATTTAGCTGTGGTACCGAAATTGGTACAGAGTACCGTAAAATTTTTATGGTATAAATACCGACTACTGGAATTTTGGTACCATGACATTCCTACAACAAAGTGCAGAAAATTTTAATATGCAAATGATCTAGTGAAGCAACAGAAGTAACAGTCACCTTTACTCTTTCCTGATCGTTTCAAAGCAGCTTCACAGGGATAAACAGGAAAATAATGATTTATGATGCATAAATCATCATGAGCTCCGTTCTCATGCAATGGTATCAGTGCAGTCAAGCCAATAATAATACTGCTGAATATGAAGTGTGATATAATAATAATAATAATCTCCTGTGAGATGCTGTGGAGTGAAGGCAAGATTTCACAGCTGTCATTATCGCTCTCATGCAAAGAAAAAAAATGCATGTGAGAAATTGGCAGAATTTTAAGCGAGTTTGATTCGTGCATTAATAATCCTGCTCATGATGCTTAATGCACTGCGGTCATTTATATTCAGAAATATTTTTTGTATGCCACAAATGGTAAAAATGAGTAATTTTGTTTTTCAATCTATCTGAAATACAATCTAACCTACATTGTTTTTCTTGAAATTGTGACATTTTCTCATTTCGGGTCATTAACATGCATGCAAAGTTTCAACATGCTGATGCGTTGTGAAATGTGCATATATCAAAATGTTATACACTCTTGCTGTTTGTGGGTCAATTTGACCCGTATAGGACAGCTATTCAAAAGCAACTGTACAGACACAAAATACAAAACACTTTGTTGTATGTCAGCGCTCTTCAACTCTAGTCCTGAAGTGCCAGTGTCTTGCTGAGATTAACAACTTCATGAAGATAGCAAACGCAGCGAAGGATACAAATATGCTGCCTTCAAAACTCGATCAGATGAAGGTCTCTCAGGCGAACATTAGATTCGGACCTGCCTTGAAATGTGTCCTCGGAAGGTATTATTTTCCAGGTTTTGGACGCAGCCGAAAGTATAAACGAGGCTTAAAGCTACACTGTGTAACTTTTTTTGTCTATTCTTAGCTAAAAACACTTAGTTCTTCTTTCAAAAATATATGTGCTCATTAATGTATACCGTATTTACTTCTTTCAAGTAATAAAGTTTTCTCGTAAGTTTATAATATGCCATTGAAAATACATAAGGTAATGGGATATAACGGTGGTCGCCATGTTGCCCCTCCATCTTGAAAGTACATTAGCCAAAGAGGGACATACCCGTAAATTCAAGCTTCGCCTTTTGCGTTTTAACCGGTTTTAATCCTCGATGGCACTGTACAAAATTCTCTGCCTCGCGCATGTGCGCGTCAACTTGTTCAGACTTGTCTGGTGCATGCGCAGAGAGTTTTCATCTCAGCAGCTCCAGTAACAGAGTTATACAGAGTTTTCCTGGCTTGTTTATTCCTCAAAAGTCTGTTTTTCCTTGTGTGGTATTTCTGTGCGTTAATAACTCCGTAAGTAATAATAGTTATTGTCATTGTAGATGTGTTTCAGAGTGTGTCATCGCGTAATTCAGTTGATATCACCTCAGAAGTATTTTTGTGTCAACATACAGTAGCCTAATGCTCACCTATTTGAAAAATCATTCAGTTATTTTGTTATCAACTTTATTCGTTTATAGAAAATATTTGTTTGTAATGTATGTTGATGGAAATATGTATCAGGTCTGATCGGCATATTAACAATTGTTATACAGAGCGCACTGCAGTGCTAACGTTAAAGCTGCGCACACACTTTTGTAACCGGACACCGCTTGTTAGCAGCAGCTCCGCTCCTTTTAATGCAGCTGCATTTAGCGCCTATATATGGTACAATAAGCTCTGGTTTACGGTTACATTATACAAATGTTACTTATAAGTATAGTTATACAGTTCTTAACTGTGTATGTATATTTACCATCCTTATTTGTTCTCTCACAGAAACCACATTTATGTACATATCCACACAAACCTGTTTATGCCTTGCAATTGGATGACTGAATAAACATTACTATCATCAAAGTTCACTCTGGATTAGCTGCAGTTCTTTCTAGCCGAATAATTAGGCCAGTTGAGTTCCAACCATCCCACTGCGCACAGAATATCCCACAGGCACCGTGTCGAATGTGGACGAGGTCGAACTGGAAGCCATGTTAATCTTGGACTAAATCGGCCACCGTAGGAGTTAAAACGAAATCGGAATTGAGAGGAACAGAAACTAAAATTCACTGGATGGTCATATACAAGTTCACCACTAGATGGGGGAAAATATCACACAGTGTAGCTTTAAAGCTTCCACACTTCCGACATGTGCTGCATTTAGAAGTGTGCGCGCCTCTCTCTCTCACACGCACCGGTCGTTATATTTGATCGTGTCATAAAAAACCTCATTGTTCGGTCAAATTTCGGGTCTTTTCACTTATTCGAACACTGAAAGTGCAATTTTTGCTATTTTCGGCCGAACAATTTTAGTTGCCGAACATTCAGTGCATCCCTAGTTCAGGATGAAAACATCCACTAAATCATTTATTTTATTTTATTTTATTTGCCTAAATCTATTAATCAACCTCAGTCCTGATCAAAACTACTAAATGTTTTTTTTTTTTAGATGCAGTATTTTTATTCTTTAATTGCCAATGATTTTCAAAAACTGATTCAAAAGTGATCACACAAAATTACTTATTTTCAAAATAAAAAGTGATTGTGGGCTGGATATTTACCTTTTATCACAGTCTTGGACATGTGGAAGATTAGTAACAACATTGGCTTTGATGCATTGTTGGTTTTTGTGCAGGATCAGATTTTAATGTTGTTTTCTCGCTCATTTACTATTCGTGGCTGTTTTTGCCCCATTGACTTCCATTATAACCACATTTTTGGATTGCAAAGCCATGACACCATATAATCTTGCATTCTTGATTGTTGGTGGTTTTCCCTGTTTGGGAAGAGGTCAAATGTGTAATCACCAGGTGGCACCATTAACCCTTTAAATAGGCCTGTGCAAAAAAAAAAGCTTTTATATGGAGTATAACTGCATATAAATGAGCGTTAAAATCAGATGCTGCACAAAACTAACAATCCATCAAAGCCAATGTTGTTAATAATCCAAGACTGTGATAAAGTCCACAATCACTTTTTAAATTGAAAATAAGTCATTTTGTGTGCGTTTTCCGCAAATCAGTGACATCATCTATGACCTTGGCAATTAAAGAGTAAAAATCCTGGATTTTTAAAAAAACATTTAGTAGTTTTGATCAGGACTGAGGTTGGATTAACAGATACAGCAGTTTAATTTAGTGGATGTTTTCATCCCGAACATAACGAAAGGCTAGTGAAATAGAACAATACACAAGGGTGAAGACTCTTAAAGCTGCACTATGTAACTTTTCCGTCCACTAGAGGTCGCCTGTTCAAAACAAAGATGAGTTTGATGACGCCATGTTTGATCGCAGAATCCTGGGACATGTGGTCTTCACCTCACTATAAAACAATAAAACCGCGGATATGATGTCATCGACAGGCCACGCCCTCACACGTCCCGGTTCCTCGGGGAAAATAGCATCTCACCATTTACAAATAGTTGGAGACATTTGGGATATTGTAAGAACTAAACAAAATATATAACACTGGCCTAGTGGTGTTTGGATTAGGGATGGCTCGATACCACAATTTTGTCTTCGATACGGTATCACAATCTAATACCGAAGTACCGATATTAAATCGATACCACACAGGGTCTGAATTTTGATGCGGGTATTGCGCATAATTTTACTCACTCTCGCAAGTTTTGGGTTTATGAAGCGGGAAATTACCGCAAATGTTTATTATTAAATTAATCAACAAAGATTATCACATCAATCAGTCATTTGGTAACTTTCTTGTAAGTAATTTTGTCAGAGAAAATTGCTTCTGGCTTCAAAAGACATCGCACATGCACTATAAAAGCAATCTGCGCGCTCAGATTCAACACTTTCACTTCCGTTGCGGGAGAGCTGACGGAAATCACTTGCCCACGTCTCTTTAAACCTCGCCAATCTGAACATGCAAGCGATTTTATAGCATTTCGTAATACATATGGGATGAGAGCTAAGAGAGAGAGTTTTCTTTGCGCTCATGCCAACAACAAACAAACAAACACACACACACACACACACACACATAAGCCTAAATTAAGTTGTTTTTCCTCAGTCAAATACACACAAAATTATGTCAAAAATGTCAATCTTTAGTGAGTAGTCACATAAACACAGTTGGTTATGTCTTTCGCGGATGTAAATAGTGCAATAGTATGCGTGCAAATATTATGAGGTCTAAACGTCACTGGTTGAAACGAACGCTGGATATTAATTTAAACTATACGATCTTATGTATGTGCGTTAATCAGTGTTAAAAGAAAAATGTCTAAATTAGATCGTCAGAATTATGCACTCACCTGTCGAACTCTCAATGTCTTACAAGTCAGGAATTAAGTGACGATGCTTGGCAAGGTTTGATGATTCTTCAGCAGTTTTATAAGCAAAGTAATTCCAAATTTCACGTCTACTCCTCTATTAATGAGTTTTGTGCGTGTTGAGTGAGATTCAACTGCTGTATTCATCTTGTTCTGTTGCCACATTTGCCGGTTTCGCGTCAGTTTGGGTAGCGCGCTGCCACCTAGCGGTGAACTTCGGAACAGCAGCATATACCGAAATGAGCAAAATCATGATATCGTACCGTTTGAAATAAAAATATATACCGGTATTTTTCCAGTACCGGTATACCGCGCATCCCTAGTTTGGAT
Source organism: Gobio gobio (assembly GCF_949357685.1). Classification (NCBI taxonomy): domain Eukaryota; kingdom Metazoa; phylum Chordata; class Actinopteri; order Cypriniformes; family Gobionidae; genus Gobio; species Gobio gobio. The sequence continues at coordinate 50,848,342 of NC_137108.1, forward strand.
ATTTTACTGAAAAAATGTTACATAGTGCAGCTTTAAGACTAGGGATGCACCGAATATTCGGCCACCGAAAATTTTCGGCCGAAAATGGCCAAAAAGTGCATTTTCGGTTTTCGGCCGAAAGACTTTTATCACCGAAACAACATGGCCGAAATGTTGTGATGACGTAAACAGAAACCGCGACCTGCACGTGCTTGTCTGAAGCAATGTCTGCGGTGTGGACGCATTTCAGTATATCTGAGAAACACCCACGTCTGCTCCAGCGAGAGCTAGTGTTCAGTGCAGCTGTAGTGCAGCAGCTCATGTTCTCGATGAGAAGAGGACCAGACTTCACTGTGAAACCCAACGGTTTCCCAATGCAATCTTTAACAGTGGGCATGTTTTAAGCGCGGAACACACTTGAATCCGAGTTCCCACACCAACATCGATCAACATGCATCACGAAATTCAAACGATAAATGCCGTTTTGACGCTCTTTAATGTGGCATCACTGATCACATTACAGTTCAAGCGGCGGCGCGCGCGTGAACGCGATCATCTTTGAGCGCGATCGATCATCTCTTCATTAAGAATAAACATGAATGAACATCTAAGATGTGTTGAGGATACATTACAACTTGCTGTCACGTATCATATGTGGTGTAATCGCTCAATCAGTGTTTCAACCGCAAAAAGACGTCAATATAACTGCTGTAAACCAAACAAATGTCATGTAACTTTAGCATCACATTTACCTCAGGCAGTCATTCAGTGTCCACAAAATTTTATTCACTAAAGTAAATCAACTCTTTCACTAAATATATGCTCTATATTAGCCGTTATATTCATTATATTCTACTTAACCTGTTAGTGATGTCTTGATTATTTCATGCATGTTAAATAAACCTGTCATGAAAATGACAGACACTGTGTATATAATGATTATATTTCAACAACCAATTGGATAAAAAAACTATTTTATAATCAGATTTAGAAGTTATTGCAAAAACTGCCTTATGTAAAGTTTACATGTTTGCGTACTATGTTATTTGAGTGTTGATTATTAGACCTAATGCACCTGTTCTGAATGCACTTTCTTGTAGAAGTCCTACAGAGAAAATTTTTTAATGCACTAGACCTAAATGCACTTTGTTTTTATGAGAGAACATTTAATTTTAAAACCTTTCTGTAGGCCTGTAAATTATTATTTAATGCACAAATGAGTGGGGTCAAGTTAAACATTTTTGTTTGAATTTTATTTTATACTGTGCATTGTTGCAATGTGCTAAATAAATATTGGCATAATTTGTAATTGATTTATTCTTTGAAACTTTAATATTAATTTATGCAATTGCAATGTCTTGATTTTAGTAAAGTTAGTACACAGTCATAGCCATAAATGCAATGGTACTAATAATTGGCATAATTTCTTTCGGTGTTTCGGTTTTCGGTTTTCGGCCTTGGTTTCCTCTTTTTCGGTTTTCGGTTTCGGCCAAGAATTTTCATTTCGGTGCATCCCTATTTAAGACATTTTTTTACATTTTTTAAGACCCTGGTTAGAGGTAGAAACCCCCACTACGGTGACTAGACGACCTCCAGATAAAACTGCTGTCGGTGTGAACAGGCTTTAGACGTAGGAAACATCAATTGATCGATTGAGTTTGTGTAAACACCACATGGGGCGTTGTTTCCCACATCAAGTAAGAACAATTGTACATCCCACAGAGTAATTGAACATCCCAAACTCCAGCCGTGACAAAGTGCTCGGGGTGTAAAGACCTCTGCGGTCTCATCGAGTCGGCGTAATTAAATGTCAATACAAGCTTACGGATGATTCCTGGGATGGCAAGTGGAAGCTTCCGGCAACGTCGAGCTGAAGTTCAGCATGTGATCTCCATCTGTCATGCGCTGGGACGATCCCACACTGGCCTTTCTCTCCCGCGTCAGCCTTCTATCCGTCCCACAGCCCCTGCTGATTAATTACGGGCCTATTTTAAACTTTCACAAAAAGACACAACACACACCAACGTGGCTAATTAATCATAACACTGTCCTAGATACAACAGAACCGTCACTTTTCAGTGTCTTGGAAACGACTGGCCTTGGAAAACAACATGGTAACATACGAGTAAAACTAGTGATGAAATGGTTACCGGTTTCACGATAAACCACAAATTTGTAGCTGAATACCATGAACAAAAATCAACAGGATAGCAACTTTTGCCTTTGGTTTAAAAATACCACAGCAAAAAAAAAGCCTAATATACATTTCAAGCTTTATCAAAGACAAGTAAACACTCGGTAATTAAAAAAAGAACAAATTAGCAATTGAACAAAGATTGAAATAAACATTTTCAGTATACATAAACGAATCAAATGTAAAATAACTGCACTTTATTAATAAAATATAGGCTATACATTACAAATATAGTTAAAAGTTATTCTGTCTAGAACAGCAAGTGACTTTTCTCGTCGTTTGTTGTTTGATTAACGTTATCATAGAAACGCATCAAGAAAATCTGCCGTCAACGACATAATGACTGTGTTTACAAGAGTATTATGATATTTGTGTGTGTATTTGTCCATTCGCGTGCTGTGCAAAAAACACCAGGAAGAGAACTCTGTTCATTATCACGCATTATTCATTCACTATGAGAAGCCGTTCTGTGTGTGTGTGTGTGTGTGTGTGTGTCTGCAGCACAGGAAACAGCGTGTGTGTGTGTGTGTGCAGCGGTTAAAAATCAATTAAATGCGCTCACAATAACCGATAAGCGGAATCAAAACGCGCGTTTCTTATCGAATCACCGGTTAAGGGCAATTTGGAACCGGTTTTTGATACCCATCCCTACTCATGACTAGGGCTGTCAAAATTGCTCAAAAATGACGTTCGAATATTCCCTCTAAAAAAAGCATGAATATTCGAACTATTCGAACATCTGGTTGCGCATTTTATCAATGACGCGCATTACGTCAATAACAGGACAAATGAATACAAAGAGACTACTTATATAGGTAGTCTATTTAAGTTTAAACATATTTGACAACGTATTACCTACACAAAAACAAGTAAATCAACTAATGGCTAAAGACCGCAGACTCACTCGCTCTCGCCCTCACGCTCTCTGCGCATAACGGTTTAAATGAACAAACACATTTTGAGACTGATCAAGAGTTTTGTGCAAGCAATTTAAGGTCGTGACTCTTGTCCCAAATAGGCTTGCTACGATAGTCGGTGTTGCCGGTGTTACCGGTGTCCATACTCCACACCGGTTACATCACTTGCCCACCGTGGCACCGCCCACCGTCTTTTTGATTTTTTTTTTATAGTAATAAAATAATTTAGTTCAGTTAGAGAACAGACAATACAAATAAAAACTGAACGTGTCTGCTTAATAAAGCAGGATCCGACCGTGAGTCTCGGCTGCGGCAGGAGTCATTCATCAGATTTAAGAGTGAGGAGCTGACGGAGATGATCGCGGAAGATTTGGTTTCAAAGCGAAACGTAAAAGCGCCTATTTAAGGGAGTTTGTCATTTGTTTTGTTGTTGTGTTTTTCATTAAAAATAATAGGCTAATGAACCCACAATTCAAGCAACCCGCAGCCGAATTGGCGCTAATTAAAAACCGAAAGTAAAATGTGCACGGCCGCACAGAGCGCGCATTGTTTACTTTGGCCTGGCTCCGCAGTGCGAGCCTCCGCGCTACGCTGCTGCGCGGATTTATTTTTGCCGCGCGCACCCTCGCGCTCGTGCGGGCGCGTCGAGTATAAACGAGGCTTTACGGACGAACTAACAGTGTGCATTCATGGCGTGCATCTCAATCATAGACTGATCAATGCTTGATCAGTGCCCTGACTACTGAACTAGGGAACTGATTGAGACGCGCCCATGGCCTCACAGAGCGCGCATTTACAGACGAGCGGTCAGTCACGGTGTGCGCGCACTGGCGCGTTTTCAGTTCAGAGCGGTCGTGTGCATGTTACTTTCGGTTAGATAGAATTAGTGATTTAAAAGCCTCCGCCGGTGATACCGGTATTACCGGTGTTGTCACACATCAATTAACCGGTGGGAAAATGTCCTCACCGTCAAATCCCTAGTCCCAAATATAGCAGGCTTCATTCAGTGATTGAAACAAATATTAATATAAGTTTTACAGCATATTATTGAACGCTCCGAGCGAGCTGTGCTGTGGTAAACATGGAACTTTTCCTTGACATGAAACGGAAAATAATCAAACCAGTGGAAGCAGTGCATTTATCCTTTATTCATGCAATATCTCTTCAGTCAGTACCTCGGCTCCACTGCTGGACAGAACTCCTGAAGCCTCATCCACGACACTGATCGCTCTCACGTCCTTACATATCAACTAAATTAATGTCTCTGTTATGGCCTCTTGTTGTGTTGCAGACAGAGAGCTTGAGGCGGCGATGCAAAGTAAGGCTGGTCCAGATGCTTATATTTACAAAATGAGCCTACAAAAGCATAAACAAGCCCGTTTCATAAAGAAAAGTTCACGAAACTAAGTGAAAACTCACTAAAGTGTTTAGTGAAATGAGGAAACATTTAGATATCATAAATTGAGTTGTATAAGTTAACGTTACATTTCTACATACATTTTGTTCTCATGTCGCAAGTTATATCAAGGTTTATTTTGATCTGTTTTACATGATTCTTCTGTAGTGTGGTTCTCGGTGAAGTGTACTAAAATAAATATCGTCACCTGTGTAACTTACATTAGCCACTTCTTCTCGACGCTTTTCCTGATGGTTTATAGAATAATTACTCCGAGTCGCCATCTGTCGTTTCAAAGAAAAGCACAACGGCGAGTGCGTCAAATATAAACCATAGACCGTAAAAATATAAACACCTCGTCCGTTTGTGGAGGAGCGCGCGCAGTCAGCGGAGGAGCGCGCGCAGTCAGCGGAGGCTCCCGCTGCGGAGACACGACAGGCCAAAGTACACAAGGCTTCAGGCGCGCTTTTTTCCCCCCACATTTTTTTATTTATTCGAATATTAATTTTCACCTTCGAAATTCGTTTTTTAAAAACTATTCGAATATATATTCGAATTTAGAATATTCGTTGACAGCCCTACTCATGACCGGGAACAAACACACACACACACTCACCGCCTGCGGTTTCCACTCATGACCGGGAACACACACACACACACTTGCAGAACTCCGGAAACACAAACTGCATCCACTGTTCCCTTAACGCTGGGTTATTTGTGAAGCTGAGCAAGGTGATCTTTCCCTCTCACACACACACACACACTTCTTTAGTGACATTGTTGATCTCGTGTCTAAAAACACAACGCCAGCGCCGCCGACGGCTCCCGTAACCCGAAAAAAGCTCAGTGATGGACGTGCTCTTGCTCTCGCTGATGTGTGTGTGTGTGTGTGTGTGTGTGTGTGTGTCCATATAAGGAATTCCACCCTTTATGATGTCACACAGGGCCATACTCGATAAAAACTTTCCGAAACGTGTTTGAATCCTGAAGGAGTGTATTTGGCACAGAAATACACACGCCCAACTCGTTTTTTGAAATGTTGTCCATGTTTATCATGAGAATCAACTCTTGAACAGTGTCAATAAGCCAGAATGCTTTAAATTGTTGTATTTTAACTGTGCATTCTAAAAATAAACAAGTGTTTATGGAGCAGATAAAATGCCTATAATTCATAATTTTGACTCATCCTGTTCATAAAAATTATTTAGGCTCAATTTTGAACCTTTCCAGCACATTTTAACTATGATACAGATAACCGTGATTATTTTGCTATGAAAATTTCCATACCATTTAATTTCTAAAACTTACATAATATGGCACTAAAGTGATTAACAGCAGACCCTAAAAATAACTCGAAAAGCACATTCCACGGATGAGAATCCATGAACCGCATTATTAGACCGTTTTTTTTTTTTCGATTAGGCCGCACAATATATTAAAACTAGGGCTGTCAAAAGATTAATCGCATCCAAAATAAAAGTTTGTGTTTACATAATATATGTGTGTGTACTCTGTTAATTATTATTTATATATAAATACACACACATTCATGTATATATTTAAGAAATATTTGCATGTATATACTGTATATACATTTATATAATCTATAATATATATAAATATAAATGTTTTATATATAAAAATAAAAAAAATTCTTAAATATATACATGCTTGTGTGTGTATTTATATATAAATAATAATTAAGAGTACACACACATATATTATGTAAACACAAACTTTTATTTTGGATGCGATTAATCGGGATTAATCTTTTGACAGCCCTAATTAAAACCATACTATAGAATAGTGCTGTTGTGAATTCACAAAGGCTGCGATTCAATTAAATAAATATATATCCTGCGGCTGCGGGTTTCATATTTATTTACATGCGTGTAAATCATTTATAAAGCTACGCCAACAAAGGGGAATACATCAATATGTTTCTAAATATAGAAACTGTTCATCACGATTTCAAAATAAAAGTCTAAATGCTCGCTCTGAGTTTGCTTGTTTTGTTGTCCACATATTCTTGTTCAAGAAATTACTACAGCTGTAGTGTTTCTAATGTAAAGAAGTTGCTAAATATTAAAAAAGATGGTGTCATTTGAAAGAATGATGAATAATGAATGAATGATCCTTCATTAAATGATGTTTGGCCAATATTGAACAAGGATTTGATCTGCTGTAAAATGTAACAACAATCACCAGCGCCCTCTGCAGGCATTTGTTAAAATACATAAGATGATTGTTTATAATGCATGTTATATTATGTATTTTAACGGTGTTGTTCTATAAAACCATACGATTATTTGCTTAGATTTTTATATTATTGCCTCGTTGTTATAATATGTATTTTGAAGTCATTTTAATGGCTATTGTTTGCTTGGGTCTATTTTTATTACCACAAAAAATATCCGATTACTGGATTAATCATCAGAATAATCATTAGTGACAGCCCTAATATGAATCTGTGTCAGTCGCCAGTCTATAATATTTTTATAAATTCTAACTGCAATGTTGTGAGAACATGAACAAACGTGAACAGAGCCTTGGCCATTTAAATATTCAAGTGCAAGAAGACGCTTTTTTTACACAACACCATTTTCAACTAAAAACGTCAGACATTTTATGCGTTTTGGCCGTTCATTTACACGACAATGGTGTTTTGGTGGCCTGTAAACGCAAACTTTTATTTCTGAAGGGTCATGTGACACTGAAGACTGGAGTAATGATGATAAATTCAGCTTTGAGCACAGGAATAAATTACACTTTACTATATATTCACATTAGGGCTGCAACGACGCGTCGACGTCGTCGATGACGTCGACTACGAAAATACGTCGACTTGCGTGAAATGCGTCGACGCGTCGGCGGCACATTATTTACGTTCTAGAATGGAACAGAAGATCTAGAATAATGGCAGCTTCTGCTCCCGGGCATAGTGAAAATGATCATTTATCATATAAAGCCAGACCGCGACATTCAAAAGTGTGGGAGTACTTTAAACAGAAGCCGAGTAAAACTGCGCTTTGTTCGCTCTGTAACGCCGGTTTCACAGTGCGCGCGGTGGCAGAGCAGGTGCTGTGCGCGTGGAGAGCGGGAGCTTTCACACTGCAGTCAGTGTTGCCAAGTCCGCTTTTTTCCGCGGAATTGGGCTACTTCTACACTGTTGCCGCGGGCTGTGTCTCATGTCCGCGGGTTGAAGCAAAAACACACACATATTTAACCCCCCGAACGCGATGTTTACCAGAGAACCTCCCCGAAACGCGATTGAGCTTGTTTTGGGCTAGTTTTGAGTAACGAATGGGTGGGTTTTGTTGTGTAAACCTGGCAACCCTTCCAGTGTTCTCTCCATGGTTCTCTCGCGCAGCTGAACCGTGGCGCGTGTATTGCAACAGACGGTCACATTTTCCTGGGTTCTTCTCCGACCCCAGTACGTCTCGTGCTTTTATTTATTATGGGCTGCATATATCTGCTGTAAATGCGACCTGGTTCCGCTCTGTCCCAAACACATGTGCATAAAACATGCTGTATATAGGTAGTTTACATGATTAAAGTAACATTAAAGTTAAGATATGCCTCTAGCTTTAATCATTTAAATGTGTCTTTGAAGTTTGGGCAAAAACTTCTGGCAGCTTTAGTCGTTGTTTATGCACATGTATCTTCAAAATAGACGACTAGTTATACATTAAAACTATGCTGAAAGCTCCTGTATGTGAACCTTTTGCAGATAAATACAAGTGCATTTTCGTTTACTATTGACACAAATCAATAAGTAAATCATACTCAACTACTATAGTAAACAACTTTTCCTAATTAGGCCTACTCTGTATACATTTTATGATGAATAGTATCATTATATATTATGTTTAAAAAGCTTCTTTTGTTCATTATATTTCATTATAAAATGGCATACTATGTACACTACCCTTCCTGAAATACAATTAATATTGTCATCATTCATTGATTTCATGTTAAAATAATATACAAATTCACTACCCTCTTTGAAATACAATAATCAGTAAAAAAGAATAAGATTAATCTGGAAAAATAATCGTTAGATTAGTCGACTAATCGAAAAAATAATCGTTAGATTAGTCGACAGAAAAAATAATCGTTAGTTGCAGCTCTAATTCACATAGAAAACATCTGATTTAAATTGTAAAAATATTTCACTATTTTTACTGTGTTTTTGATCAAATAAACATTTACGTTTATGAATTTCCATAATTATTTATTATGCAACGCGAGCAGTATTTCTGCACAAACGGTCATGTGGTCAATAAATCCCCTCTATATACACAAGTATAATCTCTAGTCCTTCTCCAGTCATCACAAACAACAAAGTCATGTCCAAACAAACCATGGCACTTTTTTGAAGTGTTATATTTGCACACACAGGGCGGCTTCTCATTGATATGCATCACACCGTACCGAACGCTAGTACATCCATTACATTCAGAAATGCTGAAGTTACCATTCAATTAAGCCCTTAATGATGGGGATTGTATAGGCGGCGTGTAAAGCGGAGACACGGAGTAGTTTGGATGCTGGCGAGACTGAAGACCAGAGCTGTAATTTCACCGTCCACTCGTTTACATTTTAATGGACTGAGGCTTGCAGGAATCCAGTCGCCTCTTTGATTTAAGCAGGAAGCCCTTGAGTAAATATACAGTTCCTTGACAAGCAAGAAAATGGGAAGTGGGAGGGGAAAATAAAAGACATTTGGTATTGATCGCCAGCTTATGCCAGAGATGCAGAGGCACATCTGATGTGAGAAAGATTGAGAGCGATTGAGAACACATCCCCGTCTTCTCTGAAGATTAAACGGCTTAACTGAACTGTGTTTTATCAACTTTTACACGCGTGTTTACCCCAAAAACACATGATGTGTAGCTTCCTTCGGTACATATAGTGGTGAGAGAGCCCTGACAAGACCGCAAGAAAGAGAGGATTTCACAAAACAGATATTTAGTTCATCCCTTTCAATGCCGGATGTTCCCACAGCTAAAAAATTTAAGAAGATCTCCAGGGGGGATTTCTTGCACCATCCAGCATTATCGGAGCTATAAATACCAGATAAGATGCTGAATAAACAAGCGCACTCTAATAAACATGGAGCGGCTGCTATGCAAAGTGTCACCAAACTGGAACAAACAACGTAAAGGGGTCCTATAACCCCGTTTACAATATGTAAAATAAGTCTGTGATGTCCCCAGAGTGTGTGTGTGTGAAGCTTCAGCTCAAAATACCCCACTCATCATTGTTTATAGCATGTTCAAATTGCCGCTTTTTGAGGGTGCGCAAAAACGTGCCGCTTTTGTGTGTGTCCCTTTAAATGCAAATGAGCTGCTGCTCCCCGCCCCCCTTTCTAGAAGAGGGCGGAGCTTTAAGAGCTCATGTTAGCAGCTCTGATTACCTCACACACACACACACACACACACACACACACTGAAAACTGTTCAGCCTTTTGTGTTCGAACCGGAGTCGGACAATGATGGAGAGACTCGAGAAGAAGAGACGACATGTAGAAGGAGACGGGACGTTTCTGAAAGGGATAGTTGATGAAGTTATGAGTTAATATTCTGTCATGATAATCTATAAAGCGCTGGTGTGGGGTAAGATGAGCCAGAGAATATCTGCTGATGAAGAGAGAACAGGGATAGTTTAGTGTAATTACGGTTATAACTGATGATGTGAAATAATTATTAGTTATAACAATAAATGTGAAAGACAGACGACAGTAGGGCTGTGCAATTAATCGAATTTCGATTTCGATTTCGATTTTGCCTCCCAACGATCACCAAAATAGTACAATCGAGAAAAAACTATTATTTGGCCATGTTCAGTTTTGCTAGAACACTCTTATTTTGTCTTGCGTTCTGAATGAAACGCACATCCGCTCATCCGCCCCTCCCGAAGCCACAATCTCTCTCAGGTCGTGAGTCTCGTGTGCATTTCATCCGCTGGAGTTTAAAAACTCTGCGCGAGTAAAGATGGCAGAAGGAGGGCAGTTACAGCAGCGTTTGGTGAACAAAAAAGGCAACTCCGTTGTCTGGGAACAGTTTGGCTTCGAGGAATCAGACGACGAGCAGAAACATGCTACGTGCAAGATTTGCTACATGGTAGTGTCTGCAACGCAAGGGAACACCACGAATTAGTTTAACCACTTGAAAATTAAACACAGAGTGACCTATGACAATCTAATAAAGAAACAAAAACTGACGAGAGCAGGGGTGCCGTGTAAACGTCCTTTTTTCCCCTAATATTTTTCAAATAATTCTCTCTTTGTAAACTTTGTTCAATGCATGCGAGTGCTGTCATATTTTCGAATATGACCAGCCGTTTTCACCGTCATCACTGGGTTTAGTGCCAGAAGACGTGAATGAGAAGCCGCGCGCAGTGAGAAAATGTGTCTCTGTGTCATCCGAGAGCGCGCACACGTCTCTCAGCGCGCAAATATTGAGTTCTCTTTCAAGTCTTGCTCTTGAACGGACAAACTCACACAAAACGTATGTCAACATGTCCATCTTGATGAGTATCCTAGCAGACATAGTCTGTATATGCCTTAAGTGAACTTTATACAGTTGATAAAGACCACGCATATCCGATCATTAGGTCTTTAAACAGACAGCAGTAAAGCTACTGCCTCTTTATGTCAAACAACAAAAGACAAGGACATCATTCACTGCACTTGATTGAATAGCTTTTGTAAGTTTAATAGGATTAATCTTTCATTTATGCACTCAAATATGCAATGTTATTTTACATTTGATACATTTCTGTACCTAAAAACTAATGTTAGACGTACCTGAAAAGCATATCTAGCCGAACCAAATTGTTTATCTTATTTATTTGTGGTTATCATTTTTACGTGAATACTTTTATACTTTGATTTGAATATGTTATATTATTTATTTTAATAGTTCAAAAAGTACAACAAATGTTACAATTTCAATTGAATTGTTGAAAGGTGTATTTTTAATAAATACAACACATTCCCAAAGTCTTGTGAAATAATCGTGTTACATAATCGTGATTTCAATATTGACCAAAATAATCGTGATTATGATTTTTTCCATAATCGAGCAGCCCTAGACGACAGCAACTCTTCCTCTTCTCCACATGTTCCCGGGGGCGGGGTTTATGTAAATGTTAGGGTTGTGATGTCACTGACTCGTTGTAGTCCCTACCAGCCGTTTGTTGTAGTTCTTAAAAAGAGATTTCTGTCAAAGAAAATATCTCCCTTTGCTTTGAGCTTTGAGCGTCGTAACTTTGCAGATGTTGTTTATGCTCAAACATTGACATCACACACTCACTAAAGATAAACAAGTCCAATCATAATCAAACACTCCTTTAAATAGCTGGTCATTTACATCAGATGACCTCTGAATTTGATTATTGTTTTTATTGTATTTAATGATTATTAATTTTGATAATGAATAATTAAATAAATGAATAAATATACAAATATGTAAATTAATAAATAAAAAATAGATAAGTAAATGTAATAGAAAAATAAACAACAGAATAAACGACTTGATAAAATAAAGTTTATTCATTTTTAATCAAATTACATTTTGTATTATCTTTCCCTTAATTTATTATTTTCTGGTTTTAAACATTTAAAAAATATATTTTGGTAACAAGGACCGCCCTCCTCATTTCCATGTTGCACACGAAAAGTAAAAATAAATGAATCAATAAATAAATAAATTTAAAAATAAATACTTGTGAGAATAAATAAATATAAAAATAAATGAATGCATAAATAAATAAATGTAAAAATAAATATATAAATATTAAAAATAATTAACAAATAAATCAAAGTTAAAAATATATATTTTTAAATGTATAAAAGCAGAAAATAATAAATTAAGGGTAAGATAATACAAAATGTAATTTGATTCAAAATGAATCATCTTTATTTTGTCAAGTCGTTTATTCTGTTATTTATTTTCCTATTATCACATTTATTTATTTATTTACATATTTGTATATTTGTATATTTGTTCATTTATTTACTTATTCATTAATTTATTTATTTTTAATTTCTGCAGGTTTGGTCCTCCATATTTCAAGAGGGAGGGGCCTGCAATTAAAAGCATTTCTTATGTTTTAACAATTTTTTTATTTTTGCACTGAAAATATCTGTGAAATAGTTATTTTAAAAATGTAAATTAATATAATATAGTTGGATATAATGCAACATTTCCTTTCAGCCCACGTTTGATTTTTGGTCCTTCATATTAAAACGTTTGGCTAACATTGACAAATTTCTTTTTTTAAAGGAATAATCACAAATTTTCTGTCATGTTTTAATTTCAACTGCACTTAGTTTTCCAAATATATATACATTTTTCTTTAAAGATTATTTAATTTGTTGATGTTTTATGCCTTTATTTGATTAACACTGTTTTTTATAATATATTTGTATTAAATGATAAATCCGAGAAAAAAAACACAATAAACTGTCATTATTGCAAACATTTATAAACTATTAATCTGTTAAAATTCAATTGAATAGACATGTTTTGTGATTAATTAAACCATTAAAATGGAACCTAATTTGGAGGGAAACGGATTTAAAGGGACAGTTCA
>NC_137108.1:50873928-50941428 GCF_949357685.1 Gobio gobio
TCAAAATAACACCTTTATCCAGCTTGTTCTTGTCTTCCGTGTGTCTCCACGACGCATGCGCGAGAATATGGCGCAGATCCGGCGTTCGGACACATGACCCAGAAGAGATTTGTTTACGAGCAGAGGAAGACGCGCGTATCTCAGCTGTTGAATTCTACATTGATCGTGCTTTAGGTCTCGGTGTAGTTCTCAAAATGGGGCTTAAGTGTGCATTTCATGGATTCCCGAACGCCGGATCTGCTCATATTCTCACGCATGCGTCGTGGAGGCACACGGAAGACAAGAACAAGCTGGATAAAGGTGTTATTTAGATTTTTTTTGCGCACAAAAACTATTGTCGCCGCTTCGTAAAATTATTGTAGAGCCACTGTGGTGAGATGGACTTTGTAACGACGTTTTTAGTGCCTTTTATGGGTCTTGTGAGTGTAAATGTACTGAATGCCAATGGAGGCCTATCTGAAGCCTTTCTCAGCATCAGCTTTACACTAAAATATCTTCATTTGTGTTCCGAAGTCTAAAGGCCTGTACACACCGGGACGAATATCGCGCGCGCTTATCGCCAGCGTTTTTCGTGCCGTTTTTCGGCGCGTCTTGAGTGTTCACACCCAAGCGATTTCCACTGGCGCTGCGCCGAGTGAACGTGCACATTCAGTCGATGCGCTCCCGGTACACAAGATGGTGCTGCGGCACTTTAAGCCTCTGACACTCGCTTGTCACACAGAAGGAGAAGAGAGACAGTATTTACGTGCTTGCCAAAACCATAGACATATTATGTATATGGACAAAACCATTCACACACTTTTTGCTAACTGGCAAGCAGCATTAGCAGTTCATCTTCTTCTTTGTCTACTTACTACTTCTTCGTCGTATCAATGTGTGCTCGGCAAGAGCGTTTTGTGCTTGAGCGCCACCAAGTCGTGTTTTACAGTCACTTCAGCAGCTCCAGGCACGTGAACAAAAGCGCCGATCTCATTGGTCGGACAGTTTTTTACGTGCCGCGTCAAAATAAAAAAACGAACCCGAGGCGTTTTTTTTAAAATGACGCTTTTACGCCTGGCGTTTTGCGCGTCGGTGTGAACACTCACATTGGCGCCCATTGTTTAGTCCCGAGGCGTTAAACGTCGGCGATAAACGCGTGCGAAAATCGTCCCGGTGTGAACAGGCCTTTAGGTCTTACGGGTGTCGAACGACATGAGGGTGAGGAATTAATGACAGAATGTTCATTTTTGGGTGAACTAACTCTTTAAAATGCTATCCTGCAAAAAAAAAAAATCAACAATATTTTGTCTTGTCCAGTCTCAAAACATCCTTAAAACAAGATGGAGGCACTACTCGCCAAACTATATCTGGTCTTAACGATCTTCAGATCCCCGAACGACCCGTTTCAGACACTGTCACACACACACACACACACACCTCACCTCTTGTGCTGAACGTGGAGATCTTTACTGAGCCGAAGTACGGACTCCGGGATCCTGGAAGAGATTATGGGTAAATGCACTGGATGATGGGAAAACCACATTAATATTTAGTCGATGAGCCCAGAGGGACTCGAGGAGGAGAGAGTTACTGTTTGCGAGAAGCAATCTATCGTGATGTGTACTTTGTGTATGTTTTTGTTTAGGTTTATATGAATATTTCATGTCACCGTCCAAACAGATTTAGGAGAAGATACTGGGAATATATTTCTGTTCAGTTGGTTTGGTTGTTAACTTTATGGTTTAGCCGAAATTAACATTCTGTCATCATTTATTCACACTCGTGTTGTTCTAAACTATGAAGTATTGAACCCCAAAATCACGAGAAAAATCATGTACGCACTGTAAAAATGCATTTCAATTAATAGTAAAAATATCATCAAATTTAATTCCTTAGACGTTTTAATTGAATAGTTGATTAAGGATTGTTGAATTATTTAATTAAAAATGTGTAATGAATATTCAATTTAATGGATTTAAAAGAAATAATAATTATAAGATGTCAAAATTGACATTTTAAGTTATAATTATGAGATAAGAGTAGAAATTATAACACACTCAAAGAAAATTTTTCTTAAATTTTAATATCAATAATATGTGTTCAATTTGGTGGAATTTTACTATTAATTGAAATGCGTAAATCTTTGAAAAATATATTAATTATGATGGAAGTCATAATTATGAGATGTCAAAATTGACAAACTAAGTTGTAATTATGATATAGGTAGAATAAAAGGTAGAGATAAAGGTAGAAATTATTACATACAATTATCACACATATATGTTTTGAAGATTTACACATTTGTACAGTAAAATTTAATCAAACTGAATTGAACAATATTTACATATTATTCATATTATGAATTTTAAATTAATTTTGTATAAATCTTAATGGAGCAAGGGAATGGACCATTTAGTTTGCGATTTATAAATGTAAAAATATATATATATATATATGTTACAATTTATGAATATGAATCACATAAACTGAAATGAAGTTAAGATTTATACAAAATGTTTTATTAAGCTTTAGGTTTTTTACTCATTTAAAATTCATAAAATGAATAATAATTATAGTTCAATTCAATTTGATGGAATTTTACTGTACAATTGAAATGTTAAAAAAGGCTTAATTTTGTTTGTGACTGTACCAAGTCATAATTATGAGGGAAAAACTGACATAAAGCATGATTTTTTTCTTATGTGGTGATAATCCACACTGTCAAGCTCATGAAATCATGAGATAAAAAGTAAAAATGATGTCATAAGTCATAATTATGAGAGGTCAAAATTGACATACTAAATTATAATCATGAGACAAATGTAGAAATCATCACGTACACTAAAAAGTCTTTAAGATTTAAGAATTTCAATTGTACAGTAAAATTCCATCAAACTGAATTCACAGTCATTACATATTAATATTATGAATTTTGAATCTAAGAGCTTAATGAAAAATGTTGTATAAATCTAGTTTGTGATTTGTTTTCATATTTAAATTTATGAATAATCAATTTGATAGAATTTTACTGTACAATTGAAATTCGTAAATCTTCAAAAAAGGCTTAATTTTTTAAGTCTTTACTACGTCATAATTATGAGAAGAAGAAAAAAACTGACATAAAGCATGATTTTCTTCTTATGTGATGATAAACCACACAGTTCAGCACATAAATACATTATTTTGCCCAGTATTTGTGTGTACAGTATATGTTTATGCTTATTAGAATATTGCATTGTTTTCTTAGCCACAAGAGACACAAATAAATCATCCATTGAATGTCTTGTGGTGATTAAATGATGACAGAATCATCATTTAGGGGGAATTATTCAGATGGCAGTTTCTGTCCAGTTGGGCTTCGGGTCACTTTTACAGATCCTTTCCCTGTTTTAATTAGTAAGTGTCCGTTCACACAGGAGCTTTTCCATGTGTGTGTGTGTGTGTGTGTGTGTGTGTGTGTGTGTGTGTGTGTGTGTGTGTGTGTGTGTGTGTGTGTGTGTGTGTGTGTGTGTGTGTGTGTGTGTGTGTGTGTGTGTGTGTGTTATTATAGACACATTAACTCACTGACACCTGATAATGTTCACCTCAAGATGATCTTGATCCAGATCCAGATCCGTGTTTTAAAACTGACACTGATTTGTTGAACTAATTCATCAACATGAAATCAAAATGAACCATAGGCCTACTTAAAATGGCATGAGCGAGATGTGGCACACGTGTGCATAGACCAAAATGAAACAATAAATGGTTAAAACAGGCGTTTTTATAATATTTCATAAAGATAGGGATACTGACAGTTTCTATTATGAAAATTGCATGTTCAGAGGGGGGTGAAATATAAGAGAGAAACTTCATACCGCCGTCTATTTTCAATTTGCATAAGAAAATAAATGGATACGTGGATAATCCCTAACAGAAGGTTATGATGGGATGGATGACAATGATATCATTAGTCTGATCATCTGATGTTTCAGATTTAAAGTGAACAACACAAAAGGAATGATGGCGGCGGGTTCAAACGGTTCTCCAGCTTTATTAATGAGCTGAACGTCTTGTATTTCAGAAATCACATCCCATAATCCGACTCGGATAGAAAGCATTAGCCTGTCTGACTCACGGTTTGGGGTTTTCATGGACAGCATTATAAAAAAGAAAAAGAAAAAGAAAACTGTCATTGCATTAGTAAAATGAAGTGGCATTTACTTGAAAAGAAAGAGAGCGCAAGCACACTTTATGAGAAAAAACATTGCACAACATTTTTTAATACAACAAAAATTATGTACTGTAAATGTATGACTTGAATTATGTAAGTCATAATTATGTGATGTCAAAATTGTCATACTAAGTAATAATTATGAGATAAAAAGTAAAATGATTCACGAATTTTAATTGTACAGTAAAATTGAACAATCATTACATATTATTAATATTATGAATTATGAATTTTAAATCTAAAACTAGCGCTTAACAAAAGATTTTCTATAAATTGTAATGGAACGAGGGACATTTAGTTTGGGATTTGTATTCATAAATTAAAAGAAAATTAAAATATGTTGACATTTATGAATATGAATCACAAACTGAAATGGTCCATTCCCTTGTTCCGTTAGGATTTATACAAAATGTTTTATTATTACTCATTTAAAATTCTTAATTCATAATATGAAAGGATTATTTAATTCAATTAGTTAGAATTTTACTGTACAATTGAAATTCATAAATCTTCAAAAAAGGCTTAGTGTACTGAGTCATAATTATGAGGGAAATTATTATTTTTCAAATGTGGCGATAATCCACACTGTCGAGCTCATGAAATCATGAGAT
This sequence comes from Gobio gobio, assembly GCF_949357685.1. Lineage (NCBI taxonomy): Eukaryota > Metazoa > Chordata > Actinopteri > Cypriniformes > Gobionidae > Gobio > Gobio gobio. Next base: position 50,878,732 of record NC_137108.1, read on the forward strand.
AAAAAGTAAAAATTATGTACTAAGTCATAATTACGAAAGGTCAAAATTGACATGCCAAGTTATAGTTTTGAGATAAAACCTAGAAATGATCACGTACACTCAAAAAAATTACTGAAATTATTTTACTGTACAATTGAAATTCGTAAATATAAAAAAAGCCTTAATTATTTTGTGAGTGTACTAAGTCATAATTATGAGAAAAAAACTGTTTTTTTTCTTATGTGGCGATAATCCACACTGTTGTCATGACATCATGAGATAAAAAGTACAAAATAATTGAAAAAATCATAATTATGAGGTCAAAATTGACATACTAAGTTATAATTTTGAGATAAAACCTAGAAATGATCACGTACACTCAAAAAAAATTACTGAAATTATTTTGGAAATTATTTTGATGGAATTTTACTGTACAATTGAAATTCGTAAATATAAAAAAAAAGCCTTAATTATTTTGTGAGTGTACTAAGTCATAATTATGAGAAAAAAACAGTTTTTTTTTCTTATGTGGCGATAATCCACACTGTTGTCATGACATCATGAGATAAAAAGTACAAAATAATTGAAAAAATTATAATTATGAGGTCAAAATTGACATGCTAAGTTATAATTTTGAGATAAAAACGAGAAATTATCTCGTACACTCAAAAAAAATTACTGAAATTACAAACAACAGTAAAATGACATTGCATTAGACTAGTTAAAATATAAAATTAAGAGAAAAAAAAAAAAGAGCGCAAGCACACTTTATGAGTAAAAACATCAGTTCAAAACCACTTTCTGATTGTCACATGTTAGTCTGTACATCAAATAATGTGCATTAAAGGCTAATGTGACAGACGCTTCTCAAACAAGAACAAATGTAGGGCGGGGCTTGATTTTGCCTGTGGGGAATTGATTGGCTGGTTGTGGTTTGCTATTGGTGGATCTCATGTGAGTGACAGGTGGCCCCGCCCTCATCATCAGAGATGCCGTTGTTATTCTGTTATTCATGTATAGGCTAATAAACAGTATAACAATAAGAATAGGCCATTTTGATATCACGATGACTTGGTCATTTTGATTTCATGTTCACTTTTGTGTGTATTTTCCAGTAAGTCAGCATTGTTGTGTTGGCGTCTGGTTGTGTTTATGATCTGGATTGGCAGTGTCAGGGGTTTTCAGTTCTGCATTAGCTCTAATGGCCAGAGGGGTCATGTTTAAAATCATAATGGCTTTTCCGCTCCGGCCTCCTGCTGGGAGAAACGTCTCAGACTCGGCCTCGTGATGGGAAAGGACGTCTGGCAGACGACAGCCCAATAAAAGATGCCGGCTTCAATCTCTCACATGCTTTAAAGAAATTCATTGTGCACTTTCTTCGTTACGCGATGGCTTTCGCTTCTTCTCAGAGCGGTTTCTGACACGTTGTCATTATGATTGTGCTTTGTCACAGTGCTGTTGTTTGACTAGCTGGAGGGGGAAAGGCCTTGTTTATTGTTTTTATACATAAGACATTCCCATCATCCTGTTTTCACTTTTAACACACACTCTTAGAAGGAATGGTTACATCAGGCACTTCATATATAGAAGCTTTTAGGGGTTCATCAATTCATTTTTCATGTTGAAGCTGCAGTCTGTAACTTTTTTTGGTACATTTTTTGGATTTTTTTTTTTTTTAAACCTGTACTTTCGCGAACTAGTCCTAGTCCTTGGAACCAAACCAGTGCAGAAATATCAATATTCATCCAAAAAAAAGTTGACATTTCGATTTACGGTCCCTAATGGGAGCCAAAATGTTTGATGAGGGCGGGGCCACTTTTACTAAAATGGCTTTAACTTGTGAACAGAACGAGATATTTTCACCAAATTTGGTGCACGTGTGTATGGGCACAATTTGAGGCCACGTGAAAAATATTGCGACGATCAGCCACTTGGTGGCGCTGTAACAGGAAAATAACCATGAAAATGGCTATAACCACCCAATCATTAATCCGATTCAGTTGAAAATTGGCATGCACTGTCTTTGTCCAAGGCATCATGATTGTCTATGATGACATTGGCGTATCTCAAAAAACATGGCCGCCATTGGCAAATGAAGTTTGAGCACCTATTAGACAAGGTTACAGAAGGCCGATTGGAACGAATTTCGGTGGGCACATTCGACTCGTGAGTTTTACGTCTCAGTAATCACGTGGTGATTCACACATCCTCACAATATTCATATAATTTGATTGATCTCCTCATGCTGAATGAGCCACTCCTGTCAATCAATTCGCTCGTCAAATATTTGCGATTATGTAAAAAAAACTATACTTTTACAAACTAGTCTTTGATTTTTCACTCAATCTGAGTCAAATCAATGCAGTACAATTCTCTGGACTCTCTAGATCAATAATGATCAACTTTTGAGTAGCTATAACAGGGTAATTTAGAAAATGGGTGTGGCAATATACTCAAAAGCCTATAAATCCTAAGCGAAAGCAGGTGAGCACATGCGACATATGACTTTAAAGAAGCATGCCAACTTTTAGGGAGATCGAACCATAGATCATAGATGGAAAATACCATTTACAGCCAATACAGGCAATTTACCACAGGAAATAAATGTTTTTAAAGCTTTTGAACGGTTATAGCGTCACCTAAGTGGTTGCATCCTTGCTAAATAAAACAATATCTTTTTACGCATGTGCCTTAAAAGGCCTTACAATGCTTGAACCCAGATAATTGCTGCTCACAACTATATTTAAACGTATCATGGTGGATTGTAATCCAGAAAGGTTTCAAACGATAATCATCAGTGACAACCCGAAGTCAAAAGCAAAAGATTAGACTATACAGAAACTGAAATCTACAGGTAATGCTAATACACACTAAATACACGTAGTCACGCAATGCTGATTAACAATTTGAGCACAAAATATAACAACAATAATAAAAATTTGCAAGCGATCGTTAGATTTAATCGCCATTAGTAGCGCGATTTATTGTAATGCTTTTTTTTCTCAGTTGGTCAGAACAAAAGTGGCAGACATGTTACTTACTTATTCAATTTGATCGTACTTCCAAGATGTAGAATCTGTGAATTGGATGTACAGTGAATATCCACACCGGTGCGGTGATGAAAGACAGCCACACACACACACTCCTCAAAACATTAGATTCAGCCGAGCCAATGCACAACCCACGTAAAGCAGTCCTTCCAGAAAAATGCGGCTTTTTTTTGTGATTGTTGCGGGCAAAAATCCTTGATTATGCGGCACGTTTTCTTAAAAAATGCGATGAAAAATGCGGGATATTTATGCAATTTTATGCGATAAAATTGCGGGAACTTGCAAAAACTGCGGTTTGATGAGAAAGAGAAAAAAAGCACTACATCACAGAAAGTGCTGGAATATTTAAGTTCTCATCTTGTTTTATTGAAGACCTTAATAATGGCTCAAATTTACAAAACATTTAGTCAATCAAGTTCTGTAGCTTTACAAAAGGAATATGCTACAACTTCTGAAAAAATTAATAAATAACTTCCTGTTTTACAGATGTCGCTATACAAAACAGACATTTGAGTGCTTCCAATGCACAAAGTGCAATCTCTTAAAGGGTTAGTTCACCTAAAAATGAAAATTCTGTCATTAATGACTTCCCTTTATGTTGTTGGACACAAATTAAGATATTTTAGTTGAATTCCGATGGCTCAGAAAGGCCTCCATTGGCACAATGTACACTCTCAAGACCCATAAAAGGTAGCCTACTAAAGACGTCGTTACAAAGTCCATCTCACTACAGTGGTTCTACAATAACTTTATGAAGCGACGATAATAGTTATTGTGTGCAAAAAAAACGAAATAACGACTTATATAGTGATGACTGATTTCAAAACACAGCATCATGATGCTATGAATCATCGAGTCGATTCATGATTCGGATCGCGTATCAAACTGCTGAAATACGTGACTTTGGCGATCCAACCTGCTGAATCGACTCATTGATTCATAACGCTTCAAACTGCTGAATCGACTCATTGATTCATAACGCTTCAAACTGCTGAATCGACTCATTGATTCATAACGCTTCAAAGCTTCATGATGCTGTGTTTTGAAATCAGTCAGCACACAGGGAAACTGCTTTGCTCTTTTGCTGTTATTTTTGTTGGCCAATGGGAGTTTGTGCTTCATCATGGTTTCACCGATATCTTTGGTTTCTCCACGGGGTTTGAAGCTTTTCGATGACGTTCGCGTCGGGTAATCACGTCACTTCAAAACGTTCCCATGGCAATAGGCGGAAATGGCGGCTCTTGTGTGAAGTAAACGAACATTTTTCAACTTTCTGCTAATATATATGACTTTTTTTGCAACGAAAATGCGGGGATTATGAAATCATGATAGCCCCGCATATTTTGCACGCGGAAATAGGCAATTTATGCGGCGAAAGTGCGGCGTATTTGAAAAAATGCGGCCCCCGCATGAATATGCGGACTTTGGCTGATTATGCGTTAAATCACGCGATCGCATAATCGCGTTTTTCTGGAGGGACTGGTAAAGATGGTAATTCAACAAGTAACTGCAATTGCAGGTTTCAAACAGAGATGGCGACAAAGAGGCAAAACTTACAGCCTGCAGCTTTTAATTAAATCTTATGAATTAAACAGCTCATAAACATACTTTATCACTAGATTTTTTTTAAAAAGTGTTATGCAATCATTTAAGACATTTCTGGTCGTTTTGGCAAGTTCCATATAGAGCCTTTTTAAGAGTGTGTTCACATGCAAACACATTTTTCAAGCATTATTTGCTGTGTATAACAAGGCCCATGGAATCTGCAGACATTTTGAAGTGGCTAAATCCACAGAAATGACATTAAAACATGGTAAAATGTGTTAAGCAGAGCTGAGAGCTCTACAAAAAAACATTCAAATTAGCCTAAATATTTAATAAAGGAACTCACAGCGTGTAGAAGTGTGTGAATGACGGGCGTTCCCATTCCTGTGGACATCTGTGGGCGTAGACTCTGCTCATCTCTGACAGATTGTAATTATCCCAGATAGCAAATTGAAACTGTGTTAAATCTAAATTATGTTGTCAATATTAAGTCATTGATTCAACATCATTTTGCACCCTGTTTTAATATTGAAACAATGTTGAAATCCTGTCCATAGATCAACGGAATTTCAATGGTATTTCAATTATCAGGAATATTGAAACAATGTTGAAATTTCTACTGAACTAAGGATCAATGTAATTTCTAATGAAATTTCAATCGTTATTAAGCCATAGAAAATGATTGCTAGGCATATACGAAAATGTAATGCCATAAATTAAATAACCTATAATGAATATCCTGATTTATCTACAGCCAGGATGTTAAAAAGTGATGGCACAAGATAAAATCAAATTCCTTTATTATTTCATTATTTGTCCTCTTTAGCATATTTACAGTTCATGGTCCTCTGACGTCTGAATGATTTGTCCGGTCTGGCGCATTGTGTCTTTCCTACATTCAAAGCACTACATTTCAAATTGCCAAAAATAGGCCAGAAAATTCTTTAAATGGAAATATAAATATCTTTTGGAAAACTACTACTTTGTTGAAGTATTAACACAGACATGACACACATACCTGGAGGGCTGCTCTTTAAAGGGTTATAGCTCACCAAAAAATGAAAATTGTCCTAATTTACTCTCCCTCATGTAATTCCAAAACCATAAGACTTGTGTTAATATTTGGGAAACAAATTAAGATATTTTTTAAAGTTCTCAATTTTTGTCCATCCATTGCAAGTCTAAGCAGATCATTTTATATGACATTTAGGATTTCATTCATATATAAATATTGGTATGGATTACTTCTACAATCACTTTGTATTTTTTTAGCTTGAAAATGTTGATTTATCTAGACTGTAAATGGATCAACAAAAAATGAGAATATTAAAAATATCTTCATTTGTGTTCGGAACATGGACAAGTCTTTGGGTTTGGAAAGACATGAGGGTGAGTAAATGACAATTTTATTTGTGTGAACTATCCCTTTAAGAAAGGAAGACCACTTCTCCATAGTTGGTTTGAGTTCTACAATGAATAACACGGACATTAATGATTTAAATAAAATGTGAACAAGAAGTCATACTGTTGTTGCATAACAATTTGAAGTAAACAGGGAGGAGACAACAGAAACATTTATTTTCTAAAAGTAAACTCACAAACTCAAAAGAATGAAGCACTGTGGGTCTCTAACTTGGTAAAAAGCAAACATGGTTTCAAAAACAATTGATAACGACGCAGAATTTTTATACTTACCATAAACCGCATTTCCCTCTGATCGCGCGCGCGACTGCAGTCGTCGGTGAACTCTCGGCGCCGGGGCAAGATGAACACACAAAGCTCATCAAATCTGAAATAATACATACAAAACATCCATTTTAACAATTACCGCTTCAAAAGCACCAACATAATTCAACCTTTATTACATATTGCCGTTTGATTTCCTTAAGTGAATTCCTTAAGTGAATTTCCTTAGCTATTCTTACATTCGGGTTGATCGCGAAGATAAATAATGAATTAAAATGTGAATCTGTTGATAGCCCTATTAACAGACTTCAAAAAACGTATAAATAAGACATAAAAACCCACTATATTAAAAGTGTCTCTTCAGTTCAATAAAAGAGGCCGGACTTGAGGGGGAAACCGCGAATACTTCCATTTAAAGCTCTTTTCGGACTTTTTCCGCCTTCAAATAAATCTCAAAATACAAAAACAATTATTAATGACTTAATTTTTTTGTCTTTACTTACCTTTAACCGACTCGTTTCCATCCGAAGACGCTCAGAAAATGCCGGCATCTCGCACTGGTGTCGTCCTTGTTCCCAACCCAGCACCGATGCATTTATTTCATATTTCCCGGTCAACTCTAAAATCAATGACTTTTCAACACATTGGCAATCGCCCAGTAAACCAATTATCAATGCTTAGTCAATCATAAAGATAACTATATCAATGTTGTTCCAATGTTGTTGCCATCACATTAATAACGTCAGGTTTCATCGATATGGTAATGGTGATTCAACATTTATTTTGGATTGAAATTTCGATATCAACCATAATGATGATTCAGATGGAAAATCAATATTTATTCAATGTTGGCTTGCTGTCTGGGATATGTGTTAGTATATGCAGGGCTCTAAAGTCGCATTTCAACCCGTTTACACACCTTGTATTTCTCAAGCAGAGAAATTTCCAGGATTATGCCCACAAAGTTGCGCCGCTACAACACACCTCGAAAAATGTTTCAGAGCTAAACAAAACCAATCAATTGCTTTGTAATTGCATTTAAAACACACGTGCACATAAACTCTCTCTCTCTCACACACACACACACACACACACACACACACTCACACACCAATCACTGTTGCCAACAAATTTTCAGGGGAAGTTGCTAAAGGCAGATCGAGTTGTTGCTAAAAGTTGCTAAATGACGTTGTGACGTCATTGCGCTATGACGTCATTACGTAATCGCAAGGTAAAACTACGCCATTATGTAACGCGTAGATTTATTTGAAATGCTAATTTAGATTTGTTTGTAAAATAAATAAAAGCAATGTGTTAGTTAATATGTACGGATCGAGCCCCACACATGACGTGCAAGAAAAAAAAAAGTAAATTGTGCGCAAAATGTACAAATTTGTTCCCTCGATTTATAAATCGTGTGCACGATTTAGCCTACTAGTTTTTTTCCTGCATGTCATATGCAGGGCTCCGTAAATATGCTACCTAAATGATCTTCCGGTTTTTACAGCGATTTCCACATTTCCACAGCGATCTTAAGGAATTATTAATGAACCTCTTGGCCTATTGAGCTAGCTTGTACGTGTGTTGTTTGGATTAGAGTCACTTTCCAGAAGTTGCTAAAAGTTGCCAAATAAATAAAAAAAATTGCTAAATTTGTTGCTAGGTGCTTTTAGAAAAAAAGTTGCTAAGGTAGTCTGAAAAGTTGCTAAATCTAGCAACAAAATTGCTAAGTCGGCAACACTGACACCAATAGATCGGCGCGCACGCTCACACACGCACTGTGCGCGCACACACACGCTCCATCAGCTGTAATGTTATACATGTTATACATATTGACTTGCCTAGTTTGTCACCTGGTTCCGATTCGGCAGGCCAGCACTCTCTCTGGCTGAATCCAAATCTGATATTATCACATGCATGTGGATTTCTAATGTCAAATAGGGCATTATTTGAGGGCACAGCCATTTGTAGTGGTGTCCGAAACCATAGTGGACGTTATTGAGTGCACTCATTCTATCCCACATTGAACCGCAATAATGAGTGTAGGCTACAGCTGATGTACACACAACTGGTGTCCTAATTCACACACTCGTTTTCATTCACTCATCAAGTGAACTGTATTAGTGGATAACGTAGGGAATAGTGATTGAGGTTTTAGGGGGCGATCTCAGATTCAGCCCCTGTCGTGGAGACTGACGAGGGCAGCCCATAACACAATTCGATTGAGACAGAGCAGTCTGTCAGGTGTGTGTGTGTGTGTGTGTGTGTGTGTGTGTGTGTGTTTGAGTGTGTTTTAAATGCAATTACAAAGCAATTGATTGGTTTTGTTTAACCCTGAAACATTTTTCGAGTTGTGTTGTGGTGAAAATAGCTACAGATAGCGCCAGTCTGCCAAGTGCAACCATTCTACGTCATCAACCTAGAACGCAAACAAAATGGCGCCGCCCATTGTCCTTCCCTTATGAAAATGAACTGTGGTTTTAATGCAAATAAAACCAAAAAACCAGTTAAACCATGGTAACCACAAATTAGCTATGACTTTGCTACTCTAACCATAATTTAACTATGGTATTTGTGGTAAAACTGTGGTTATATAAATGATAATCAATTAGCCAAAAACCATGGTTACTACACTTTTACTATAGTAAAACCATGGTTAATTTTCGTAAGGGTTACTGTCAGCATCTGCTCTGATAAGCTTGACTTGTGCTCTATATTTAGTTCCTTGACTAGGTTATATACCACCTATGGTTACGCTTTATTTTGATGGTCCACTTTAAGACATTCTACTAAGGATGAGTGCAACTCATTAGAGTATTAGTAGACTAGTTGGTTCGGGTTAGTAGAATAATTTGGCTCTTCACAAGACCAAGTCCTATCTATTTGAATGAGGGAATCCTGAAATCTCACAAACTGCTGGCCAAACTCACAATAAAAAAGCATATTTCAAAGCAGCAACAAAATCGAACATGAACTGGCCATAAATGTAAAAAAAAAAAAAAAAAAAAAAAGCGTATTTATCAGGCTAGACGAGACAATGCGCATGCGCAGTCCAAAGCGCGAGTCTCAGGTTTCTATGGGAACCGGGATTTCTAACTGCAGCCGCGGTGACGCAATGACTTTACCAATCAGCGATTGGCTCTTTTACTTTAAAATGCGGGACTGTTCCGCCATTTTGTGCGTTGCAGTTTCGCTACAAGTAATAGGAGTGAACGAAGACTACTTTACTTATAGTCAGTACCGGTATGTCTGTTGAGGAGCATCAAAATAAAGTGTTTTAAGCAGACAGTTACTAATACTCTAATGACTGATAGTTGACATGGAGTTACTAATAGTTAGTATAATGTCTTAAAGTGGACCGTCGAAATAAAGTGTTATTTTAAATAGAAATGAAGCTCAACACAGGTAAAAATCACTGTTACACATGGCCTTGAGTTTATTACTGTTAAAATAACACAGTTAAGACATCTAGTGGTAGATATGCATTGTGTACACGACCTTTAGAAAGATTTAGATCAGAAATGTTTTATTATTTTAAAGAAAATTATACTTTTATTCAGCAAGGATGCATTAAATTGATCAAAAGTGACAGTAAAGACATGTATAACGTTACAAAAGATTATATTTCAAATAAATGCTGTTCCTTTGAACTTTCTATTCATCAAATAATCATGAAAAAATTAAAGATGTATCAGTATCAGACATGGAGTAATGATGATAAATTAAGCTTTGATCACAGGAATAAATTACACTTTACTATATAGAGAACAGATAATTAACATTATAATAATATTTCACTATTTTTACAGTATTTGTGATTTTTAAAAAAAGCAGCTTTGCTGAATGTTAAAAAACCCAAACCTTTGAACGATAGTGTAAATCTAAGCAGCACATGCAGACAAATTACTGCATATTGCAAAAATATATGGTATATAATTTCAAACGCAGCTTTTGTTCCACCCTTAAACCCTGTTAAACAAATACACACAGCAGTTATACATATCATAAAGACTTTGAAGGTTTAAATCATTCATTTGTAGACACTTTAGCAGTGGCAGTGATGAATGCTTAGTGTGTAAAAGTAACTTAAACGCCCACTGTAGATTCAAACACACACAATAGCAGGCATGACATCAGCGGGTTTATGGACGGCAAGTCCGGTCTATAGGCCTGCGGGGTCAAAGGCCGCGTTAAAACGTGCTACAGGGGAAAACAAGGATGTGGAAGAAATTATGAGACCGGATCAGCGAAATGATGCTGAGCAATATTTACCCTCCTCTTTAGTATGGACAGGGTGAGCCGCCAGCCTGGTCTCCTTTAGCGTCTCGTGTCACATATTAAGAAACGTTGTTAGTTATAATACAGATTTTAATGTATCCTGCAATGGATCGCTGTAGCTCCAAACACACATGCTCCGTCCATCTCCTTTGGTTTTCTTGCTTTTCAGAAGAGAAAAGAGTCGAACATGCTGCATTTCCCCCTCAAACACGTGTTAAAGCGCGCTTGTGTTTCTCAAAGGATTTCGCCATTTCCATATTTGCAGGTCGCTTCTTTGATTGTCAGCCAATGGTGTGCCGTTGTGAACACTGATCAATGTTTTTCATCGTTTGTAAGGACAAGCAACATGTCATCTGTACAATTTGTATGATATAATAAATATGATTTATATTTGATTGGTTTTGGAGTTTTTATTTGCTATAAAATCTGTCATCTTCTATATTGCTTGCTAAACGTTTTGATAGACACTCTACTAACTGTAAGTAGCTAAGAAAGAAAGTAATGTCAACTTGGTGAGTAAGGTTAGATGACAAACTTTTGAAGTTGGCTTGAGAAAGCCAGACCAGAAAGTTAGAAAAGGTTTCAAAAGCTTGAAGGTTTTACGTTTGAAGTTTAAAGTTTTAATGTTTTGAAAGCAATAAAGTCTATCAGAAAAATAGATATAAGGTAACATTTAGCTAACATTTTTTAATATGTTGCAAACATGAATACATGTTGCTAGCATTTTTAATTAGCATGTTGTTAACATGTTTTAACATTCATTGGCATGTTTAACATTAATTAACATGTTGTAAGCATAACTTAACATGTTGCAAGCATTTTTAAACATGAATTAGCAAAAAAAATCTAGTAGTGTCTAGATAGATAGATAGATGGATGGATGGATGGATAGAGGATGGATAAAGGATGGATGATGATGGATGATGGATGGCTGAATGGATGGATAGAGGATGGATGGATGATGGATGGATAGAGGATGGATGGATGATGGATAGATGATAGAGGATGGATGATGGATGGATGGATAGAGGATGGATAGAGGATGGATGGATGGAGGATGGATGATGGATGGATGGATAGAGGATGGATGGATGGATGGATGGATGGATAGAGGATGGATAAAGGATGGATTGATGGAGGATGGATGATGATAGATGGATAGAGGATGGATGGATGGATGGATGATGGATGGCTGAATGGATGGATAGAGGATGGATGGATGGATAGAGGATGGATGGATGATGGATAGATGATAGAGGATGGATGGATGGATGGATAGAGGATGGATGGATGGATAGAGGATGGATGGATGATGGATAGATGATAGAGGATGGATGGATGGATGGATGGAAAAAGGATGGATGGATGGATGATGGATGGATAGGGGATGCATGGATGAATGATGGATGATAGATAGATAGATAGATAGATAGATAGATAGATAGATAGATAGATAGATAGATAGATAGATAGATAGATTCAGAACAGTCTGAGGTTTGAAGGTTGTAGAAATTGTAGTAAAATAGCTCATAAAAATTGCATAATATCATAAAATCCCCTCAAAAAATATTTCTGAACATTTAAAAATAGCATTCATAACATACAGTAGTGCAGTATTCAGTGATTCATACACTATAACGCCAGACGTATGGATATGAATGATATCATGATATCTCAGTCAGACTAACCAGAGTCACATGTCCATCATGGGCTGGTGTTTAATGACTCAAACACACATGCGATCAACACACAGAACACGCTAATGACACTCGATGATGTCGAGAGACGAGCTCATGAATAATGCAGAGCGTCTGTCCAATCACAGAGCATCGCTAACCGTCTTAAAACAGGACATTTGAGGATTGAGCTCTGAGCTGAAGGGACACACTGCCCTCTGCTGGCTCCAGCGTGTCTGCACTCCTTTAATATTCCTCCACTGCTTTTAGTTTTACTTTATTATGAATCCTTACTTGATTAAAATATTAAAATACACAGAGAATATCAGGGAATATGAACGATGCGCAGTTACTTTTAATCTGTAACATATTACAGTTTAGCATGTGCATTATTTTAGCATTATAAATAGAAAGATTTGCTAATTTAGTTGTTGTACACATTGTATAATTATTCAAAGAGACCATCTCACCCCTTACAGAATGTATAAACGACTTTTCATATCATTCTCATTAATATTTATGTCAAATACTAATCAAGTATTCTGTATTTAAAATTGAATTTTGACAGTTTAGTTGAATAACCGATGACGGACGAAGCAGAACCCCAGCAAAATAGATTTATCTGAAAGGTATAATTATTCTATGATTAATATAGGCATATGCATATTTGCATATTTAATTGGCCGTATTTTAATTGAAGATACGTCATGATGGCAGCACTATTCATGCAAATGTAATGATTGCACTCAACTAACCTGAAGGTTCTTAATGAAAGAGTAGTTGTCTGAATGTACATCTAAGTCATGGACATACTGAATAATAACCACATTAACTATTCAAAAGTTTGTAGACAAAATTTAAGTTGGCTTGAAAAAGCCTAGCCAGAAATGTTCAAATAGTTTAGGTTTTAGTTTAGATGGATGGATGGATGAATGGATGAATGGACAGAGGATGGATGAATGGATGGATGGACAGAGGATGGATGAATGGATGGATGGACAGAGGATGGATGGATAGAGGATGGATGATGGATGGATGGATGGATGGATGGATGGATGGATGGATAGAGGATGGATGGATGGATAGAGGATGGATGGATAGAGGATGGATGGATGGATAGAGGATGGATGGATAGAGGATGGATGATGGATGGATGGATGGATGGATGGATGGATAGAGGATGGATGGATAGAGGATGGATGGATGGATAGAGGATGGATAAAGGATGGATGGATGGAGGATGGATGATGATGGATGGATAGAGGATGGATGGATGATGGATGGATAGAGGATGGATGGATGGATGATGGATAGATGAATGGATGGAAAAAGGATTGTTACAGTGAATTAGCATTATTTAACATGTTAACAGGTTTTTAAATGTTTTGCTGGCATGATTTACCATGATGGATGGATAGATAGAACATTAAATATATAGATAGAACAATAGATATAACGATGGATGGATGGATGATAGACAGATGTTGGGATGGATGGATGGATGGATGGATGGATGGATAGATAGATAGGGTGGTTGCTAGGGTGTTGTTAGGGTAATCAGGGTGATTTGTTAGGGTGTTGTTAGGGTACTCAGGGTGATTTGTTAGGGTGTTGTTAGGGTAATCAGGGTGGTTTGTTAGGGTGTTGTTAGGGTACTCAGGGTGATTTGCTAGGGTGTTGTTAGGGTAATCAGGGTGATTTGTTAGGGTGTTGTTAGGGTACTCAGGGTGATTTGCTAGGGTGTTGTTAGGGTACTCAGGGTGATTTGCTAGGGTGTTGTTAGGGTAATCAGGGTGATTTGCTAGGGTGTTGTTAGGGTACTCAGGGTGATTTGCTAGGGTGTTGTTAGGGTAATCAGGGTGATTTGCTAGGGTGTTGTTAGGGTACTCAGGGTGATTTGCTAGGGTGTTGTTAGGGTAATCAGGGTGGTTTGTTAGGGTGTTGTTAGGGTAATCAGGGTGATTTGTTAGGGTGTTGTTAGGGTACTCAGGGTGATTTGCTAGGGTGTTGTTAGGGTAATCAGGGTGATTTGTTAGGGTGTTGTTAGGGTACTCAGGGTGATTTGCTAGGGTGTTGTTAGGGTACTCAGGGTGATTTGCTAGGGTGTTGTTAGGGTAATCAGGGTGATTTTCTAGGGTGTTGTTAGGGTACTCAGGGTGATTTGCTAGGGTGTTGTTAAGGTACTCAGGGTGATTTGTTAGGGTGTTGTTAGGGTAATCAGGGTGATTTATTAGGGTACTCAGGGTGGTTTGCTAGGGTGTTGTTAGGGTAATCAGGGTGGTTTGTTAGGGTGTTGTTAGGGTAATCAGGGTGATTTATTAGGGTACTCAGGGTGGTTTGCTAGGGTGTTGTTAGGGTAATCAGGGTGGTTTGTTAGGGTGTTGTTAGGGTAATCAGGGTGATTTGTTAGGGTGTTGTTAGGGTAATCAGGGTGATTTTCTAGGGTGTTGTTAGGGTACTCAGGGTGATTTGCTAGGGTGTTGTTAAGGTACTCAGGGTGATTTGTTAGGGTGTTGTTAGGGTAATCAGGGTGATTTATTAGGGTACTCAGGGTGGTTTGCTAGGGTGTTGTTAGGGTAATCAGGGTGGTTTGTTAGGGTGTTGTTAGGGTAATCAGGGTGATTTATTAGGGTACTCAGGGTGGTTTGCTAGGGTGTTGTTAGGGTAATCAGGGTGATTTGTTAGGGTGTTGTTAGGGTAATCAGGGTGATTTATTAGGGTACTCAGGGTGGTTTGCTAGGGTGTTGTTAGGGTAATCAGGGTGATTTATTAGGGTACTCAGGGTGGTTTGCTAGGGTGTTGTTAGGGTAATCAGGGTGGTTTGTTAGGGTGTTGTTAGGGTAATCAGGGTGATTTATTAGGGTACTCAGGGTGGTTTGCTAGGGTGTTGTTAGGGTAATCAGGGTGATTTGTTAGGGTGTTGTTAGGGTACTCAGGGTGATTTGCTAGGGTGTTGTTAAGGTACTCAGGGTGATTTGTTAGGGTGTTGTTAGTGTACTCAGGGTGATTTATTAGGGTACTCAGGGTGGTTTGCTAGGGTGTTGTTAGGGTAATCAGGGTGGTTTGTTAGGGTGTTGTTAGGGTACTCAGGGTGATTTGTTAGGGTGTTGTTAGTGTACTCAGGGTGATTTATTAGGGTACTCAGGGTGGTTTGCTAGGGTGTTGTTAGGGTAATCAGGGTGATTTGTTAGGGTGTTGTTAGGGTACTCAGGGTGATTTGCTAGGGTGTTGTTAAGGTACTCAGGGTGATTTGTTAGGGTGTTGTTAGGGTACTCAGGGTGATTTATTAGGGTACTCAGGGTGATTTGCTAGGGTGTTGTTAGGGTAATCAGGGTGGTTAGGGTACTCAGGGTGGTTTGCTAGGGTGTTGTTAGGGTAATCAGGGTGATTTGTTAGGGTGTTGTTAGGGTACTCAGGGTGATTTGTTAGGGTGTTGTTAGGGTACTCAGGGTGATTTGCTAGGGTGTTGTTAAGGTACTCAGGGTGATTTGTTAGGGTGTTGTTAGGGTACTCAGGGTGATTTATTAGGGTACTCAGGGTGATTTGCTAGGGTGTTGTTAGGGTACTCAGGGTGATTTGCTAGGGTGTTGTTAAGGTACTCAGGGTGATTTGTTAGGGTGTTGTTAGGGTAATCAGGGTGATTTGTTAGGGTGTTGTTAGGGTACTCAGGGTGATTTGCTAGGGTGTTGTTAAGGTACTCAGGGTGATTTGTTAGGGTGTTGTTAGGGTACTCAGGGTGATTTATTAGGGTACTCAGGGTGATTTGCTAGGGTGTTGTTAGGGTAATCAGGGTGGTTAGGGTACTCAGGGTGGTTTGCTAGGGTGTTGTTAGGGTAATCAGGGTGATTTGTTAGGGTGTTGTTAGGGTACTCAGGGTGATTTGCTAGGGTGTTGTTAAGGTACTCAGGGTGATTTGTTAGGGTGTTGTTAGGGTACTCAGGGTGATTTGCTAGGGTGTTGTTAAGGTACTCAGGGTGATTTGTTAGGGTGTTGTTAGGGTACTCAGGGTGATTTATTAGGGTACTCAGGGTGATTTGCTAGGGTGTTGTTAGGGTACTCAGGGTGATTTGCTAGGGTGTTGTTAAGGTACTCAGGGTGATTTGTTAGGGTGTTGTTAAGGTACTCAGGGTGATTTGTTAGGGTGTTGTTAGGGTACTCAGGGTGATTTATTAGGGTACTCAGGGTGATTTGCTAGGGTGTTGTTAGGGTAATCAGGGTGATTTATTAGGGTACTCAGGGTGGTTTGCTAGGGTGTTGTTAGGGTAATCAGGGTGATTTGTTAGGGTGTTGTTAGGGTACTCAGGGTGATTTGCTAGGGTGTTGTTAAGGTACTCAGGGTGATTTGTTAGGGTGTTGTTAGGGTAATCAGGGTGATTTATTAGGGTACTCAGGGTGGTTTGCTAGGGTGTTGTTAGGGTAATCAGGGTGGTTTGTTAGGGTGTTGTTAGGGTACTCAGGGTGATTTGTTAGGGTGTTGTTAGTGTACTCAGGGTGATTTATTAGGGTACTCAGGGTGGTTTGCTAGGGTGTTGTTAGTGTACTCAGGGTGATTTATTAGGGTACTCAGGGTGGTTTGCTAGGGTGTTGTTAGGGTAATCAGGGTGATTTGTTAGGGTGTTGTTAGGGTACTCAGGGTGATTTGCTAGGGTGTTGTTAAGGTACTCAGGGTGATTTGTTAGGGTGTTGTTAGGGTACTCAGGGTGATTTATTAGGGTACTCAGGGTGATTTGCTAGGGTGTTGTTAGGGTAATCAGGGTGGTTAGGGTACTCAGGGTGGTTTGCTAGGGTGTTGTTAGGGTAATCAGGGTGGTTAGGGTACTCAGGGTGATTTGTTAGGGTGTTGTTAGGGTAATCAGGGTGGTTTGCTAGGGTGTTGTTAGGGTAATCAGGGTGATTTGTTAGGGTGTTGTTAGGGTACTCAGGGTGGTTTGCTAGGGTGTTGTTAGGGTAATCAGGGTGATTTGTTAGGGTGTTGTTAGGGTAATCAGGGTGATTTGCTAGGGTGTTGTTAAGGTACTCAGGGTGATTTGTTAGGGTGTTGTTAGGGTACTCAGGGTGATTTATTAGGGTACTCAGGGTGATTTGCTAGGGTGTTGTTAGGGTAATCAGGGTGGTTAGGGTACTCAGGGTGGTTTGCTAGGGTGTTGTTAGGGTAATCAGAGTGGTTTGCTAGGGTGTTGTTAGGGTAATCAGGGTGATTTGTTAGGGTGTTGTTAGGGTACTCAGGGTGGTTTGCTAGGGTGTTGTTAGGGTACTCAGGGTGATTTGTTAGGGTGTTGTTAGGGTAATCAGGGTGGTTTGCTAGGATGTTGTTAGGGTAATCAGGGTGGTTTGTTAGGGTGTTGTTAGGGTACTCAGGGTGGTTCGCTAGGGTGTTGTTAGGGTGTTGTTAGGGTACTCAGGGTGGTTTGTTAGGGTGTTGTTAGGGTGTTGTTAGGGTACTCAGGGTGGTTTGTTAGGGTGTTGTTAGGGTACTCAGGGTGGTTGCTAGAGTGTTTTATCTCCCTAATATTCAAAATTATTTTATAATCACATGTACAGGATATCTGCAGGTTTATTTAATACATTTACAGTAACATCCTAAACCATAAAATGACTTAAAAAAGAACTTAAATGTATACTTAAATATATAACTACACTGTAACATGGAAACATTAAAATAAAGTGTATCCCAAAATGTAGTTAATGTTTAATTCAAGCACTTTTAAGGACCTATGTTTGTTTTCATCACCGGTTATCACAGTAAGAAGCAGAAGTCAGGACATGACGGCAAACCCACAGGAATCTGCTGTTAAACTGCAGCTCTCAGAGAGCAGTGCTTTACATCAGGTCAAGATTATCCAGCCCTCTTTAATTCATGCAATTAAGCCTTACTCTCCCCACACACCTGCTTATCTGCGTCTGTCAGAGCCAACTCTAAATGAATCATTACTGAAGAGCTGCAGAACTGAGATGGCATCGATAATAAACCGCTCACACACACACACCTGATGATATGAGAGGTGTTCAAGGACTAAAGTACTGTCTCTAAATGGGCCCTCCATTATGCATTTATGAAGATGGGACTCATAATATCCATCACAATTAAGCAAAAATAGAGGCGAATTTGAAATTGTTGTAACTAGGGATGCACTGGAATGAACATTCTGGTTCGAAACCAAATTATTTGTACTATTATTAGACTTTTTTATTTAATTCAATAATTTTACTTAATCTGAATAAAAAAATACAAGCCAATAAAATAAAATAACCACAATTTTATTTAAACTAACACCAAAATTGGACAGAATACGCCTGTATTAAAATAATATTAAATATCATTATATGGGTCAATGACAAATAAAAACTAAAAAAATTTTTTTAAGCAAAATGCATTATGTCCAAAAAATGTATGGTGTTGATTCACATTGCTTTTACAGCTTTTAAGACAGCATTAATTCATTATTAAACAAGATTTATGATTTTACCACCCAGAGAACATCAGGTGGAGCGACCATATATTAATTTAAAATACATATACAATATACTGTACATATGAATCATTGTAGTGTCTAATATATCACATGGTAAATTCCCTTTCCATTTCTTTATGTATTGCCCTTTTAGTCCAATTCATATAAACGGACACTTTTCTGTGTTTTTATGTTTTTGTTTTTAACTGTAAAAATTATTTATATACATTATATAACAGTTTATGTTTCTTACTTCATTTTGCAAATACAGTGGGAATTGATAGTTTTAAATGTAAATTTGCTGGTCGGTGCGACAGTTAAAAACAAAACATAAAAACTCCTTATGGACAATTGGATGTTTGAACACAGAAAAGTGTCCGTTTATATGAATTGGACTAAAAGGGCAATACATAAAGAAATGGAAAGGGAATTTACCATGTGAAACATAGATATACATAATAAAGGCTGGATGTCTTACGGCGGAGTCTCTAACGTCATCAGCGGCGGCCATCTTGTCACAGGCAAGCTTTCTGGCGGCTCCTGATCTGAACACAAATACTCTCATCTCGCTGAAATCTGGACGGATTTACAAATGGTTTGGTTTCTTACAAACGTTATTAACGTGGCTATAATTCTGGACGCTTGAACAAATTATGAATAATTATTCATAAGTATGCAGTGTCATAACTAACATCTCTGACGTTTATAACAAACCAAAAAAATTGGTAGAAAATGGAGCAAGTTATGGTTATTTCAAAAGTACACGCACCATTAAAACACAATGAGTGAGCGAGCTGAGTGAGACAAGATGGCCGCCAGGTGCAGACGTCCACCTCCATTGGCCAGCAGCGGACGAGACATCTAGCCTTAATCGAGCCAAAAAACAGAAAATTCTATTTTTGGATAATTTTCCGTGGCCGAAATCTCAGTCCATCCCTAGTTGTAACGTCTCGCAGGAAAAGCTTCTCTCTAATCTATGTTTATAGAAAAGTTTTAACTGATTAATTTATAGGTAATTCTCAATAAATCATCTTTTTGCATGTACCGTAACTAGGGGTGTAACGATTCGTTTTAACAACGATTCGATTCGTATCACGATTTGAGGTTGTCGATACGATTCAAGGACGATATTGGTTAATTTAGAACGATACGATCCGAAACGATTCAGTGACTTGAAATCGATTCAGTAACTTTTTAGCCAAAAATTGTGTGACTGAAATAAATATCTGGACACTGGTCAGTGCAGGTGAAGTTTCCTAGATTCCTGTTGTTTCTTGTAAGGGAATCAGGTATCAATTAATTATGGATATAAACAAACAAGTAAACAACAATTAATGGCAAATGCATTCAAATTTTATTTGAATAAAGTGCAACCAACAGTTTAGGTTGAATTAACAGGAAGTTAACCTTTTCTGCTCTCATTTTCAATATTCAATACATTTTCAATAAAAGCACAGTAAGTGCAACCAACATTTCAACAGTAGGTTAACCTGCTACTTCTGCTTTTGTTTTCCAACATACAAATATTACAATATTAATATCAAAAATAAAGTGCAACTAACTTCTCTTCAGGTTTAATTAATAGTAGGTTTACCTGCTACTTTTGCTGTTGTGTTTCAACATTAAAATAATATAAATACTATATTAATATCACAAATAAAGTGCACCCAACATTTCTTCAGGTTGAATAAACTGGCTGAACCTGCTTTTACTCTCAGTTTAATAAACAAACAATATTTAACAAAAGATAAAATGTAACTACCAACTACTCTTCAATGACTACAGATTTTTTCCCCAAAAATATCACCATGATCTGACCTCAGAACACTTCTTTGTGCGTTCATTATGTCTCCAGCAGTGCTAAAAACTCGCTCTGCTGGCGCACTGGTGTCAGGAATGCACAGGTAACATTTAGCAAGGGTTGAAAGTACAGGTAAAGTTAGCTCTTTCTCCTGGTGGCTTGATAATTTCTCGTTCGTTGGCTTCTTCTCTGTCATCCGCCATGCTATGTTTTGTTTTCTTAGCGCTGCTGCTGCTGGTGCGTTGCGATGATGTCACAGATAGGCCGACTGAATCGAGTAACGTTTAACGGCTTTATCATTAAAAGTGCTAAGAAAAAACATCCTTATAAAGTCTGATGTGCTTAAATCCAATCCGTTATTTCCTATTATCGATACAATCGATTGATTACCTTTTAAAACGATGTTAGATCGATATATGTCGTCCGGAAGGCCAAGTTGCCGAGCACAGATCGATGTAGTTAGATCATAGGAATATAAATCGATACATCGATGTAGTAGATGAATCGTTACACCCCTAACCGTAACGCCTGCAAAGATATCCGAACAAATATAATATATAAATATGATAAAAGTCTCAAATATTCAATAAATAGTTACATTTATTCATATTATAAATCATAATAAACAAATGATTGACAGTGTGAGGATTATGTTTGTGATGTTGTGAAGGGTTATACGGCCGGCAGCTCCATCTTGCTCATTACGATTAGAATGATTCCCACCACAAATCCCAGAAATCCCACAAGAATTCCCACTACAAGCACAGCCGTCTCCAGCTCCTGAGAGTCTTCCGGAAGATCCACCTCTGAGAGACACAAACATCAAACGTCACACATCCAGCCGGACATTTCAATATTTATCAAACATTAATGGTGGAAATAAAAACAATGCATATCTGACATTTTGTTTCAAAAATATCATGCATTCTAATATTATTTTGCTTCACAAATAATATGAAACTGTGCATAAATATATTTGATGAATATTGAATTGCAATTTAATAATCAATAAATAGCATTGATTTTTTAAAATTAAATATCATGTAAATGTAGAAGACTGCCAGGGGTTAGTAAAAAATAAAAATAATAAAATAAATACAAATATAAATAACAAAACATTTAAATAATATAAATATTAAATAATTTAAATATAAATTAAATAATACAGATATTAAATAATAAGTACAAATAATATAATTCCTAAATAAATATTTAAATAAATAAATACAAATAATAAAAATATTAATACATACTAAATACACATAATAAATAAATAAAAATCATATAAATAAATAATATAAATAAATTAATACAGATATTTGATAATAAACACAAATAATATAATTCCTAAATATTTAAATATAAATAATACAAATAAAAATACATACTAAATACAAATAATAAATAAATATAAAGAAATAATATAAATATAAAGAAATGAATACAGATATTAAATAATAAACACAAATAATATAATTCCTAAATAAATATTTAAATAAATAAATGAATATAAATAATACAACAATAAATACACACTAAATACAAATAATAAATAAATAAAAATCAAATGAATAAATAAAAATATAAATAATCCATTAAAATAATATAAATATTAAACAAATAAATAAATAAAGGTAAGACTTTACAATAAGGTTCCATTATTTAACATTAATGCATTAGCTAACAATGAGTAATACATGTGTTACAGTATTTATTAATCTTTGATATACAGCTGTTCATTGTTAGTTCATGTCAGCTCTATTAAATAATATCAACACATACAACTTGATTTTATTGTAAAGTGTCACCAAATAATAAAATAATGTCAACTATTTGGTAACACTTTACAATAAGGTTCTGTTTGTTAACATGAACTAACAATGAACGGTTGTATTTTTATTAACTAATATTAATGCATTAACGGTGCAGGGTGTAATATTTATGACAGAAATGCAATATAATATATATAACTATGTCTTCAGACCTTACATAATGATCCGTTATGTTTTATTATTTTAGATAATCCCCTTACCGTGAAGCCGCCATTTTGTGCCGCTATGTTGCCTGTTATTTTTTTTTATGTGTATTGTTATTGGATAATTTCTATCTATCTATCTATCTATCTATCTATCTATCTATCTATCTATCTATCTATCTATCTATCTATCTATCTATCTATCTATCTATCTATCTATCTATCTATCTATCTATCTATCTATCTATCTGTCTGTCTGTCTGTCTGTCTGTCTGTCTGTCTGTCTGTCTGTCTATCTATCTATCTATCTATCTATCTATCTATCTATCTATCTATCTGTCTATCTGTCTGTCTGTCTGTCTGTCTGTCTGTCTGTCTGTCTGTCTGTCTGTCTGTCTGTCTGTCTATCTATCTATCTGTCTATCTGTCTGTCTATCTGTCTACCTATCTGTCTGTCTGTCTGTCTGTCTGTCTGTCTGTCTGTCTGTCTGTCTGTCTGTCTGTCTGTCTATCTATCTATCTATCTATCTATCTATCTATCTATCTATCTATCTATCTATCTATCTATCTATCTATCTATCTATCTATCTATCTATCTGCTTTAACTGATTACAAATTCAACATATAGGGCCTACAAATATGAAAGAGACACATTTAGACATTTATTTTAAGATTTTTACATTCCAGCTTAATGCATTTGAATTTTTTTTTTAAAAAGGGAAACACATCGGCTCTTGAACAACTGCAAATCATTGATAATTACAGACACTGTTGAAAACAGACGGCTGCATTGGTAAATTGTTATACTGACAGTTATAGCTAAATACATTGCAATGGATTAGCTAGCTAAAATATATGTGGTGTGTCCTTAGCTATTAGCAATCAAAATGATTTGATGAGCACATTTCTCCTCAATTCTCATTACCATAATGCATCTGGACGTTTTACTTTTGAGCTTGCAATTCTCCTTATAGATTAAAAAAACATTATTTTTAAAGATTTTTTTCAATTTTTTTCTTCAAAATGAAAATTTCCCGATGATTTCCTCACCTCCATCTCATCCAAGATGTTCATGTCTTTCTTTCTTCAGTGAAAAAGAAATGAAGTTTTGAGGAAAACATTCCAGGATTTTTCTGCACATGATGGACTTCAATGGGAACCAACGGCTGAAGGTCCAAATCACTGCAGCTTCAGAGAAAGGGCAAAAAATACACATTTATATATTTTTAACCTCAAATGCTCGGGTGTTGTTGTTCTTCACGGCGTATGATGTCATCACGTCGGAAAGGTCACATGACGT
Source organism: Gobio gobio (assembly GCF_949357685.1). Taxonomy (NCBI): domain Eukaryota; kingdom Metazoa; phylum Chordata; class Actinopteri; order Cypriniformes; family Gobionidae; genus Gobio; species Gobio gobio. Next base: position 50,902,474 of record NC_137108.1, read on the forward strand.
AGGTGGAAGTGCCGAAAAACTCCATCACATGTTCTCCTCCAACTTCGTTGTTTTACCTTTATTTCTGTAAAGGGCGTTTGATTTAGTCTTGGTTTTAACACTGGGTCGGCACTTCCACCTACATCATGTGACCTTTCCGACTTGATGACATCATAAGAAGAAGAAGAACACCACCGAAGTCACGCATTTGTGGTTAAAAGTATATAAATGTGTGTGTGTGTTGTAAATGTGTCTGATGGTTTGTCTAGATCAGACTCTATTCCTCGTCTGGGGTCAGAGCCTCTGAAGCTGCAGTGATTTGGACCTTCAACCGTTGGTTCCCATTGAAGTCCATTATGTGCAGAAAAATCCTGGAATGTTTTCCTCAAGAACATTCATTTATTTCCCACTGAAGAAAGAAAGACATGAACATCTTGGATGAGACGGGGGTGAGGAAGTCATCAGGAAATGTTCATTTTGAAGTGAATTAATCATTTAAATCAGCATTACAACACTATATGTATATATAAAAAAAATTATGTAATTAAAATAATAATGTCATTTAAAAAAAAAATCATGTTTGGGGTCAGTAGTTAAAAAAAAAAGAAATTAATAGTTTTATTCAGCAAGGATGCATTAAATGGATCAAGTGACATTAATAATGTTACAAAATATTATATCTAAAATAAACGCTGTTCTTTTGAACTTTCTATTCATCAAATAATCATGAAAAATAAAATGCATCAGTTTCCACAAACATATGAACTGTTTTAAACACTGATAATAATCATAAATGTGTCTTGAGCATCAGATCCTCATATGAGAGTGATTTGTGAAGGATCATGTGACACTGAAGACTGGAGTAATGATGATAAATTCAGCTTTGATCACATGAATAAATTACACTTTATTATATATTCACATAGAGAAAAGCTGATTTGAATTCTAAAAATATATCACAATTTTTACTGTATTTAAAAAAAAAAAAACATCCTTCCAACCCCAAACTTTGTAAATAATAAAAATAATTGAAATATATATTTGCATTAAAGTAATGATGATTTGAAAATGCAAATGCAAGGTCTCCTTTTCTTTAAGTATTTTGTTTATGTTGATTTTGGGGTGAAATATGAATAAGAAATATGAGATATTACATAGCTCAGACATTATATTCTCCTCATACGCAGTGCTTATGTAAGCGGACCTGCTCCGAGCGGGATTCGAACCGAGATTTCCACGCACAGCTCGGCCTACGCCTCTTACACTTACCAATGGGTTCAGGGGGGCCATTTTCTCCGGCAACACAGCGAGGAATATTGTAGAAGCAGGTGCCGATGGAGACGTGCGCTATAGACGGCAGATTGCGCCCGAGGGTCCAGTCTGACGCGAACTCTGGCAAACGCTGCTTTGCCGTGAAGTGTGTGTGGTCAACGTGCCAGAGCTCGTGTCCGTCAAACTCCAGCTCGAACCCCGCGTCCATCAGCTCTATGTGGCAGTAGGTCAGCTGACGCATTAAGTGCTTGCTCCCTGAGGGAGAACAACCTTGTTTAACCATAAACAACAGTGATAAAATCTCACAGCCGGTTCAAACAGTAGTTAACAAGAAGATAAAATAATTACCTTGAGCTCTTGAGAAACTCCAAAAGACTGAACACGCGCAGCATTTCAATGCCACAGACAAACAGGGCATTTACCGGTATATTCACTTCCTCGTGCATTCTGCACAATACAGGTTCCTGATAGAAACTAGAGCACTGAATTCCTGAATTCCACCTGCTAAGCAGGTTTCACTTCTTTTGTGATGCATGACACCGTTGTTTTTATTTTATTGTGCAAAGTTTTCATTGGCTAAACGGAAGATCTAATATGGTAAATAAAATTAAATTCTTAGGAAAGGACGATAACGATAAAGATAGATAAAGATATAGGCTAGTTTAAAAAACTATGTTGCTAATGTTATATTTAAGGCCCGTTCACACCAAGAACGAACTATATTAGCCGCCACACCAGCCGACAATATGGTTACGTTTATTCTTGTGTGCGCTGCAGTTTTATCGTCTGTCCCTTTAAATGCTCGAGCTCTGCGTCCGAGGTCCGCCATGTCAAGTCATCTTTATTTCTCCAGCTCTTTCACACACAGATAATTCAAGAACAAAAACAAACTAAATATATTGCACAAAATGAAAACAATAATGTAAATATTATTATTATTATAAGTGTGAATGAAAAAAAATGATAAGCGCATTAAAAAATTAATCAGCATGATTTCATCTCTTAAATGTGTTAGTGTGGGTTTTGGTCATAATTTAGACTTTAAAAAAAAATCTAATTTCAGGTTATCATCTCATAATTTAGATTTTTAAATCATAATTTTGACTTTAAATCCAAAATTTTGAATTTTTATCTCAGAATTTTTAAAGTCCTAATTTCAATTGTTCATCTCACAATGACTTAGCATGTCATATTTTTGACTATTTATCTAATAATGAGGACTTTTACAATCATATTTTCAACATTTTATCTTTGCATGTCATATTTTTTACTTTTTATGTAATAATGAGGACTTTTAAAATCATATTTTCAACATTTTGTCTTATAATTATGACTTAGCATGTCATATTTTTGACTATTTATCTAATAATGAGGACTTTTACAATCATATTTTCAACATTTTATCTTAGCATGTCATATTTTTGACTTTTTATCTAATAATGAGGACTTAAAATCAAATTTTCAACATTTTATCTTATAATTATGACTTTTAAAATCATATTTTTGACTTTTTATCTAATAATGAGGACTTTTAAAATCATATTTTCAACATTTTATCTTAGCATGTCATATTTTTGACTTTTTATCTAATAATGAGGACTTAAAATCATATTTTCAACATTGTATCTTATAATTATGACTTTTAATAATATTTTTGACTTTTTATCTAATAATGAGGACTTAAAATCATATTTTCAACATTGTATCTTATAATTATCACTTTTAAAATCATATTTTCAACATTTTATCTCTTGATTATGACTATGACACTAAATATTCAACTATATTAGTGATCAGCTCATTTCAATTATCAATGTTTAGAACACCCTTTCAGGACGCGAGGGAAGGACGCAGTTGAAGGAATTGAATCAAGTGAAATAATAGAACCGCTGGAGCGATTGTTAATAAGATGAACGAACACACGCCTCGCGAGCAGCGGGACTTTTATTATGCCACAGTCGCCACTTCCGCTCCTCCGCTCATGAGTGTGAGTAACGCAGCTCTGCTGATCATATTACACACATCTGAGTGTGTTGATGATGGGATGGCGTTACTCTGTGTGTTCTCTCAGCCGCTGCTATGACACTTGTTCACACTGCAGTGAGAGGAAAGCGTTTCTGCAGAATAAAACCGCGGATATGATGTCATCGACAGGCCACGCCCTCACACGTCCCGGTTCCTCGGGGAAAATAGGGTCACTTTTGATTTCATGACGGCTTTAATATGGAGAACGATTTTTTAACTATATTTTTATTGTTAAATATAATGATAGATTAGTGACACAGAAGATATGGTTGAAATCACTTTTCCCCAGCGGATGAAAGATAAAGACATTGTTGATGCTCAAACAGCCAATCAGAATCCATCCTGCTCTAAAGACTAAAAGCATTTAAAGGGACAGACGACAAAACTGCAGCGCACACAAGAATAAAGAGTGTTATAATCCACTGGTGTTCATGCTAATATATTTATCGTTATATTTGTGTGTGTGTCTGTCTGTTTCTGTGTGTGTGTGTGTCTGTGTGTGTATGTCTGTCTGTGTCTGTGTATCTGTGTGTGTGTGTGTGTGTGTATGTCTGTCTGTGTGTCTGTCTGTGTGTGTGGGTGTCTGTCTGTCTGTGTGTGTGTCTGTCTGTCTGTCTGTGGGTGTGTGTCTGTGTGTGTATGTATGTCTGTCTGTCTGTGTGTGTGTGTGTGTGTGTGTGTCTGTCTGTCTGTCTGTGTGTGTGTGTGTGTGTGTGTGTGTGTCTGTCTGTGTGTGTGTGTGTGTCTGTCTGTCTGTCTGTCTGGCTGTGTGTGTCTGTCTGTGTGTCTGTCTGTGTGTGTGTGTGTGTGTGTGTGTGTGTGTCTGTGTGTCTGTCTGTCTGTGTGTGTGTGTGTGTGTGTGTGTGTGTCTGTCTGTCTGTGTGTGTGTGTGTGTGTGTCTGTCTGTGTATGTATGTCTGTCTGTCTGTGTATGTATGTCTGTCTGTCTGTGTATGTATGTCTGTCTGTCTGTGTATGTCTGTCTCTGGCTGTGTGTGTCTGTCTGGCTGTGTGTGTCTGTCTGGCTGTGTGTGTCTGTCTGGCTGTGTGTGTCTGTCTGGCTGTGTGTGTCTGTCTGGCTGTGTGTGTCTGTCTGGCTGTGTGTGTCTGTCTGTGTATGTATGTCTCTCTGTCTGTGTATGTCTGTCTGTGTCTGTCTGTGTGTGTCTGTCTGGCTGTGTGTGTCTGTCTGTGTGTCTGTCTGTGTCTGTGTGTCTGTCTGGCTGTCTGTGCGTGTCTGTCTGGCTGTGTGTGTGTCTGTCTGTGCGTGTCTGTCTGGCTGTGTGTGTGTCTGTCTGTCGGTGTGTGTGTGTCTGGCTGTCTGTGTGTGTGTGTGTGTGTGGCTGTCTGTGTGTGTGTCTGGCTGTGTGTGTGTGTGTGTGTGTGTGTGTCTGTCTGTCGGTGTGTGTGTGTCTGGCTGTCTGTGTGTGTGTGTGTCTGGCTGTCTGTGTGTGTGTCTGGCTGTCTGTGTGTGTGTCTGGCTGTGTGTGTGTGTGTGTGTCTGGCTGTCTGTGTGTGTGTCTGGCTGTCTGTGTGTGTGTCTGGCTGTCTGTGTGTGTGTGTGTGTCTGGCTGTCTGTGTGTGTGTGTGTGTGTGTGTGTGTGTGTCTGGCTGTCTGTGTGTGTGTGTGTGTGTGTCTGTCTCTCTGTGTGTGTGTGTGTGTGTGTGTCTGGCTGTCTGTGTGTGTGTGTGTGTGTCTGTCTGTCTGTCTGTGCGTGTCTGTCTGGCTGTGTGTGTGTCTGTCTGTGCGTGTCTGTCTAGCTGTGTGTGTGTGTGTCTGTCTGTGTGTGTCTGTCTGGCTGTGTGTGTGTCTGTGTGTGTGTGTGTGTGTCTGTCTGTCGGTGTGTGTGTGTCTGGCTGTCTGTGTGTGTGTGTGTGTGTCTGGCTGTCTGTCTGTGTGTGTGTCTGGCTGTGTGTGTGTGTGTGTGTGGCTGTGTGTGTGTGTGTGTGTCTGGCTGTCTGTGTGTGTGTGTGTGTGTGTGTGTGTGTGTGTGTGTCTGGCTGTCTGTCTGTGTGTGTGTGTGTGAGTGTGTGTGTGTGTTCTCCTTATGCACTGATTGATAATGAAGAAAAAGGAACAGGGTTTTTCTCAGTGGATTTTACAGCGGAGTGATATTTTTGTTTAGTTAAAGTGTCTTTCATGACTGAAGTTACCCAGTAAAACTCAAGCCATCAAAACGTCATGGCCTTGAGCCAAACCAGCGCACTCATGCTGTCTCACTGCAGTGACTAACCTCTTATAAATAGCCTCTAAACACCCACAACAGTACACCTAGTATTTCCTGTTTCGCAAGGCTACTAAACCGTACCGAGCACAAGCATTAAATACATAAAATGCAATATTAAATATGAAACAAACACCACTTGACACGGTTCACTTGTTGTATTTGTATTTCCATCCAAATAAAAACCAACGTATAATCTGGAGCGCATAAACTCTGAATATTATGATCTGCCAGGTGTCTTATATATTCAGAAAGAATATCCTAGAAAAGAGAGGTTAGAGCAATGCAAAGAAGCACAAAGCAGATGGACTCTATATACAGGAAATAAACGAGGCTATTGCTTAAGAACCAGATCTCACGTTTACACTCGACTTCTCTCCAGTGCTCAAGAACAGATCCAGTCCATCTCCTCCGGTCCAGTGAGGCATTATGGCTGTTATTTTAGAGATTGATGCAATATGACCAGCGCAGCTTCATCCAGATCAAAGCAATAACTCGAGAGCCGTTTCATCCGCACGGAAAGTCACTGAAATGCTTGGGTTATTATATCATACTGTACATGCAAAACAAAGCGTCCAATAGCACACAAACCCTTTAAAGCCAATGCGAAGTCTGTGTATCTTCTTATTACTAAGAACCGTGCATCTCCGTGTGTGTGTTTTGTTCGCTCAGAATGCCCTGATATTTAAAGCAACGCAGACGGAAGCAATAAATGTAAATTAAATGGAAGCAAAACAAAACAACAAGCCGTTTCGTCAACTAAGAAAAGTCGTTTCTCATCGGAGTTTCCCATTATGGGCGTTTTGGTAAAAGTCTTCTTTATAAAAGAAAAAAAATCATCCTACACAGTATATACATGTATTTTTTTTGTGTTTTTTTTTTGAGTTCCTGGGATCCGGAGGCACGGAAAACAACACGTGTGTACGCTTCCCAGAATTCAGTGTGCCATCCAGACGTCCTCTTCACCTGGAGTCAGAGTCACTGGAGTCCGAAGAGGAGGAGGAGGATGAGGAAGAGTCCGAGCTGGAGCTGCTGGCGCTGAGACGGGACGCCACCGCATGAGGCTCCGGCCCACTGGGCTTCTCTGCTCAAACACACAAGCACAAGTTTAGTATGTTTGAGATTTATTTTAAAGGTGCAGGGAGTAATGTTTATGAGGATCTATTGACAGAAATGCAATATAATATGCATAACCATGTTTTCATAATGTACCGTTATGTTTTTATTATCTTAGAATTAGGGTTGGGTACTGAAATCCGGTTCCAATATGGCACCGGTACTTATATAACCGGTTTGTACCAGACCGAATCAGAACGCAGATTTCGGTTCCTCATTTCGGTGCCAAAATTCAAACGTGCTTTCGCGCTTTGGCTGAGCCAGAGACAGACGCTCAGCGCTCGTCACATCACAACTCATGACAACTATTCAGTGTTTTCAACCACATCTCATGACAACTATTCAGTGTTTTCAACCACATCTCATGACAACTATTCAGTGTTTTCAACCACATCTCATGACAACTATTCAGTGTTTTCAACCACAACTCATGACAACTATTCAGTGTTTTCAACCACATCTCATGACAACTATTCAGTGTTTTCAACCACATCTCATGACAACTATTCAGTGTTTTCAACCACATCTCATGACAACTATTCAGTGTTTTCAACCACATCTCATGACAACTATTCAGTGTTTTCAACCACATCATGTTTATTTCAGGTTTCAGACATTTAAATGCTCATAAGTAGGCTACTAGCAAAAAACACACACTGATGTGTATGAAAGCGGCAATGACAATCCTTTCAGACGGTTATAATTTGACTAACGTTACGTGTTTTATTCACATCAGATACATGCACATTATACAGTAACTATATAGTTTACTCCATTCTTCTTCCAGTTCACTGGTCACTTACTTTCATGTATTTCGTGAGACGAGAATGAACTCAAGTGTTGTAAATCCGACAGATCCGATTCTGAGGCGCAAACTAACATGGCGCCGCCCATTGCGCTTTATAGATCAACTAACACACATTCACTCACACATTTGAACATCAGATAGTTTGTGACACAGTTAAGAAGTTTGTGAATATTTTGAATAAAAAGAAAAAGCGAAATAAACCCGATACAGCTGAGCTGTCAGCGCTATTGCGGCTGCTGTGTGTCATGTGAGAAACATGACGCGTCGCCATGGAAACATTAAGGTGATGCGTTCTAAAATATTTATTTATGATCATATTTCAAAATAAAGCTGAAGCTCGAAGCTGGTTTGTAGCAGAGCAAGAATACAGACTCTGCTGTTATTACGGTAACTGTTATTTAGAGTTATATTAGGCCTGTTGTAGTTGGGTGGCTATTAGGTTTTACTGTGAATTTGTAAATAAGTCAATAATAATTTGTAAATAAGTAAATTGTGTTTTGTATTTATTTATATTCATACATTTAAGTATACATTAAACTTTTAATAAATGGTTCAATTTAAATAATAAATAAATAAATAAAAAGCCATTTAAATGTCATCCACCTCGTTTGGTGGCCTTTAAAAAAAAAAAAAAGTATCGGTTCAGGCACCGTTTAGGCACCGGTACCGTTTTAAAAGTATCGGTTTGGCACCGGAATCGAAAAAAACCCAAACGATACCCAACCCTACTTAGAATGAGCCGTTTCTATCTACAAACACCGCGGGTCCCTTACAGTGAAGCCGCCATTTTGTGCCGCCATGTTTCTACGGCAGCCCTAAACGGACAAACTTCTCTACAGAGCGCTAGCTACTCTCTGCTCTCTCAGACGATGACATGTTTGTCCTGTGTTGGCCACCGTAGCTTCTCTATGTGCTCTGAAAGGGAGGGGTGAGCGGTTGCAATTCACAACCTCACCACTAGATGCCGCTAAAACTTACACACTGCATCTTTAATATTAATATACAGGATGTTTTTACAAAGAAAAATAATAAACTAATAGCTTATTATCACTGGCTAATTCATTTTCATATAGGTTTTATAATAGCTTAGAAGACAATAGATACAAATCTGACTTTTATATAAAATCCCTATAGGATTTATACAATATACAACAAGAGAAATTCAATATTTTTGTTTTTCTGCGAGAGAAAGGCTGTAAATGTTAAATGTGTAAATTATGTCATATAGGTGACATTTGAAGCAAACAGATTAAAAGCCATAAAACTTTAAAAATAAATAGTTCAGTTCATAAAAAAAAGTTGCTGTGCTTATTTTTATAAATTATTATTACTAAAAATAAGAGATATTACTATTGTAATAGAAATAAAATAGCATAAAATTAACCAAAAGTATTATTATAAAATAATGAAATTAATTATTTTCTTATTCCTAATAGTTATATTTCTTATTTTGTTTAGTAATACTAATTTATGTAGATTTTTTAAAAATAATAATAAACATTAAAATTGCAATACTAATATTTTGTGGCTGTATTAATTTATTTTCAAATGTTAAACCATCAAAATTAACAAAAAAATAATGTATTTTATATTATTATTAATATTAACAAATATTTGTATTATTATTATTATTACTATTAATAAAATAATGAAAATATTCATTATTAAATACATTTCTTATTTTGTTTAGTAATACCATTCTAAGAATAAAAATAACTAATTAATTAAGTAATAATATTAATAATAATTTATTTTATAGTGCAGCAATAAAATGGCAATACTAATATTTTATGGCTGTGTTAGATTATTTTTTGTTAATTTTGATGGTTTAACATTTGAAAATGAAGAAATTAAGACAGCCATAAAATATTAGTAATGCAATTTTAATGCTGCACTATCAAATAAATGATTATTACTTAATTAATTAGTTATAGATTTCTTATTTTGTTTAGTAATACCATTCTATGGATACAAATATTTAATAATAAATATTTACATTTTATAAATAATATTAATAATAATAATAATCATAAAGTATTTTTTAATAGTAATAATAATATAATTTTTATTAATGTTGATGGTTTAACATTTGAAAATGAAGAAATTAAGTATTTTACATTATTATTATTATTGTTCATATTAACAAATACTTTACTATTATTATTATTATTTATCAAAAAATGAAATATTTATTAAATATTCTTAGAATAGCAATATTTCATATTTTGTTAAGTAATACTAATTTATTTAGTAATAATAATAATTTATTTAATAGTGCAGCATTAAAATGGCAATACTAATATATTTTATGACCGTCTTAATTTCTGCATTTTCAAATGTTAAACCATGAAAATTATATTTTTTCGGAATCACAGCAAGTCTTAAAGGGACAGTTCACCCAAAAATGAAAATTCTGTCAGCATTTACTCGCCCATCCATAGTAGGAAAAAAAGTACTATGGAAGTCATTGGTTTGATTACCATCATTCTTCAAAATATCTTCTTTTGTGGTCAGCAGAAGAAAGACACTCATTCAGGTTTGGAACAAAATGAGGGCGAGAAAATGACAGAATTGTAAATTTTAGGTGAACTGCCCCTTTAAGGCTTCTCTTTTGTTGACAACAGCCGCTGTGCAAACGCGTCTCATTAAGTTTGAGCGGATGTAGAGATGGATTCATGTAGCATTTATTGCATTGTGGGGCTTTTTCTTTCTAGTTGTTTTTGGGCGCAGGTTCTCGTCCCGTGTGTGTACTCGTTTTCACCTGCTTGCTCAACAACAGCTCTACACACACACACACTATATTGATCCCGTAAGACACTAGAGAACAGTCTGCGGCTGGATCAGCCCTACCTTTGGGTTTCTGGGGTTTCTTGGCAGAGTTCAGCTGCCCGCTCACATCCTGCAATCTCCTCTCCAGTTCTCTCTTCTTCTCCAGAGCCAGTTCCTCTCGGCTCTTTCCACCTCCTCCCTTCTTCACGACTGCACACAGGACACATATAGATCACACTTTATACACTGCATCAGGGAACCAATTCATGATGCATTTAAAAATAGTGAGATATTGAGCTGCACGATTCTGGATAAATCACAAATTCAGAATGATTCAACGACTCACTCAAAGACTTCACTTGTTTGATTACTGGATGAATCAGTGTTTTTGGACAAATCTCTTGAATGAATGATTCAATGACTCACTCATAAAGACTTCACTTGTTTGATTACAGGATGAATCAGTGTTTTTGAACAAATCTCTTGAATGAATGATTCAATGACTCACTCATAAAGACTTCACTTGTTTCATTACTGAATGAATCAGCGTTTTTGAACAAATCTCTTGAATGAATGATTCAATGACTCACTCATGACGACTTCACTTATTTGATTGCTGGATGAATCAGTGTTTTTGAATGAATCTTGAATGAATGATTCAATGACTCACTCATGACGACTTCATTTGTTTGATTACTGGATGAATCAGTGTTTTTGAATGAATCTCTTGAATGAATGATTCAATGACTCACTCATAAAGATTTCACTTGTTTCATTACTGGATGAATCAGCGTTTTTGAACAAATCTCTTGAATGAATGATTCAATGACTCACTCATTAAGACTTCACTTGTTTCATTACTGGATGAATCAGTGTTTTTGAACAAATCTCTTGAGTGAATGATTCAATGAATCCCTCAGAAAGACTTTACTTGTTTCATTACTGGATGAATCAGTGTTTTTGAATGAATCTCTTGAATGAATGATTCAATGACTCACTCAGAAAGACTTCACATGTTTCATTACAGGATGAATCAGCGTTTTTGAATGAATCTCTTGAATGAATGATTCAACGACTCACTCATAAAGACTTCACTTGTTTAATTACTGGATGAATCAGTGTTTTTGAATGAATCTCTTGAGTGAATGATTCAATGACTCACTCATAAAGATTTCACTTGTTTCATTACTGGATGAATCAGTGTTTTTGAACAAATCTCTTGAATGAATGATTCAATGACTCACTCAGAAAGACTTCACTTGTTTCATTACTGGATGAATCAGTGTTTTTGAATGAATCTCTTGAATGAATGATTAAACGACTCACTCAAAGACTTCACTTGTTTCATTACTGGATGAATCAGCATTTTTGAACGAATCTCTTGAATGAATTATTCAATGACTCACTCATGACGACTTCACTTGTTTGATTGCTGGATGAATCAGTGTTTTTGAATGAATCTTTTGAATGAATGATTCAATGACTCACTCATGACGACTTCACTTGTTTTTTTAATTACTGGATGAATCAGTGTTTTTGAACAAATCTCTTGAATGAATGATTCAATGACTCACTCATAAAGACTTCACTTGCTTGATTACAGGATGAATCCGTGTTTTAGAACAAATCTCTTGAGTGAATGATTCAATGACTCACTCATAAAGACTTCACTTGTTTCATTACTGGATGAATCAGTGTTTTAGAACAAATCTCTTGAGTGAATGATTCAATGACTCACTCATTAAGACTTCACTTGCTTGATTACAGGATGAATCAGTGTTTTAGAACAAATCTCTTGAGTGAATGATTCAATGACTCACTCATTAAGACTTCACTTGTTTCATTACTGGATGAATCAGCGTTTTTGAACAAATCTCTTGAATGAATGATTCAATGACTCACTCATGACGACTTCACTTATTTGATTGCTGGATGAATCAGTGTTTTTGAATGAATCTTGAATGAATGATTCAATCACTCACTCATGACGACTTCATTTGTTTGATTACTGGATGAATCAGTGTTTTTGAATGAATCTCTTGAATGAATGATTCAATGACTCACTCATAAAGATTTCACTTGTTTCATTACTGGATGAATCAGCGTTTTTGAACAAATCTCTTGAATGAATGATTCAATGACTCACTCATTAAGACTTCACTTGTTTCATTACTGGATGAATCAGTGTTTTTGAACAAATCTCTTGAGTGAATGATTCAATGAATCCCTCAGAAAGACTTTACTTGTTTCATTACTGGATGAATCAGTGTTTTTGAATGAATCTCTTGAATGAATGATTCAATGACTCACTCAGAAAGACTTCACATGTTTCATTACAGGATGAATCAGCGTTTTTGAATGAATCTCTTGAATGAATGATTCAACGACTCACTCATAAAGACTTCACTTGTTTAATTACTGGATGAATCAGTGTTTTTGAATGAATCTCTTGAGTGAATGATTCAATGACTCACTCATAAAGATTTCACTTGTTTCATTACTGGATGAATCAGTGTTTTTGAACAAATCTCTTGAATGAATGATTCAATGACTCACTCAGAAAGACTTCACTTGTTTCATTACTGGATGAATCAGTGTTTTTGAATGAATCTCTTGAATGAATGATTAAACGACTCACTCAAAGACTTCACTTGTTTCATTACTGGATGAATCAGCATTTTTGAACGAATCTCTTGAATGAATTATTCAATGACTCACTCATGACGACTTCACTTGTTTGATTGCTGGATGAATCAGTGTTTTTGAATGAATCTTTTGAATGAATGATTCAATGACTCACTCATGACGACTTCACTTGTTTTTTTAATTACTGGATGAATCAGTGTTTTTGAACAAATCTCTTGAATGAATGATTCAATGACTCACTCATAAAGACTTCACTTGCTTGATTACAGGATGAATCCGTGTTTTAGAACAAATCTCTTGAGTGAATGATTCAATGACTCACTCATAAAGACTTCACTTGTTTCATTACTGGATGAATCAGTGTTTTAGAACAAATCTCTTGAGTGAATGATTCAATGACTCACTCATTAAGACTTCACTTGCTTGATTACAGGATGAATCAGTGTTTTAGAACAAATCTCTTGAGTGAATGATTCAATGACTCACTCATTAAGACTTCACTTGTTTCATTACTGGATGAATCAGCGTTTTTGAACAAATCTCTTGAATGAATGATTCAATTACTCACTCATTAAGACTTCACTTGTTTCATTACTGGATGAATCAGTGTTTTTGAACAAATCTCTTGAGTGAATGATTCAATGACTCACTCATTAAGACTTCACTTGCTTGATTACTGGATGAATCAGTATTTTTGAACGAATCTCGAGTGAATGTTTCAATGCAGCTCTATATTGAGTGAAAATTTACATTTTCTGGCGATATAATCCAGCTTTACTTACAGTCATCAAACCTCAGGTCACCATATGGTTTGCGGGGTTTCTTGCGCAGACAGGTCATGACGTAGCGCTCCAGCTCGCGTAGCGTGGACGGCTTCAGCGTTTCAAAATCGATTTCGATCTCCTCAGGGTTGGTGTCCCGCAGGGAGGGCTCCCGCGACTGGATGATGTGCACCACGCGCCCCAGTTTCTCCCCAGGCAGTTTGTTGATGTCCAGGCTGAGCTGGCGCTTGTCGTCGTAGCTCATGGGAAGACCGTCCTCTTCTTCCTCAGAGTCGTAGTGAGGCAAGGAGACGGCAGCAGCAGCAGCGGCAGCGGCCGCAGCAAAACGAGATGAGGAGGCGGATTTCTTTGTGTTCCTGCTGGAGCAAATAAAACAAAACAGACTGATAACACTGATCTGTGGGAGTCAAAGATTTGGGCTGATCACTGCACATGTTTAGCTCATCCACAGCCTGTCACATTTCCAATCTTAACCCTTAATCGTCCCTTGGGCTCCAGCTGACCCCACTGGACTTTTCCTCCATTTTTAAACAGTGTTCCCTTCATCTCAGGGCCACGAGACTCTGTGACTTTTCCTCAATAATCTATCTAAACATGCACAAAAAAATCTGGGCTTGGTTGTTCTAAAGGTGTGTACATTTTTTTTTACCGTTTAAGTCCCTCTGGGTCAGATTGACCCCACATTGAGAATGAATGGGAAAGTGTAAAAAATAAAAAAAATTCACTTTTTTTGTCAAAAAAAATTAACTAAATCCAGTATAAATCTAGAAAATTTCCAATTTTTTTTATATCAAGGTCTGGTCCTAGAGCATAAACACAAAGTAGAACGAACTTTCTATCTCATACACACACACAAACACACACACACACACACACACACGCACACGCACACGTGTGTGACTGCAACAGCGAGTATTTTTTATTGAAATTGGCAAATAAAATCAACAAAACTGGCATAAATCTGAAAAAATTCCATACATAAATGAAGGACAAATACAAGAGCACAAATGCAACATGGAACAATCATGAGAAAGAGAGAGAAAAGGGCAAATAAAAGAAAGATGAAAGGCAGCTTAACTTTTGCATAACTTCATATGGACCTCTAGTGGATAATGTGGTCATTGCACTCTCTTTCTCTTTAACTATAATTCCTAAAGTTTTTCCACAAACCTACAGATGGCGGTATTCTATCCCTAACACATAGAGCAATGTCCAAAAACTATTTATATTTATTTAAGATCATCATTCAAGTGATTTTTTCATAAAAAAATAATTTTTAATGAGCCAATTTATGACATAGTTAAGTATTTGTGCAGTAAATAGGTAAAAAAAACTACCAAATACCCACAAAAACACAGCATAAATGTATAGTTGAGAAGTAAATAAAAAAAATGATATATAGTTTTCCATGTAAAAAAATTATATTTCCTTATGCAATCGCTCTGTAAACGTTTGGGGTCTATCTGAGCCCAAGGGACTCAAACGTAAACCCTACTTGAGGGACGATTAAGGGTTAAATCAAAAATATGTGAACAAGATGCACGTTTTGGGCACTTATGATCCATATACAGCACCTGCTGCAGTATTTCAATCACTGAAAACAGCGGGACGTTTTTAAAACGTGAAAAACACTATAGGGTGAGCGGCACCAATAAGGATTAAATGAAGCAAAGTTTAAAGGATTTGTTGATATGGGTTTTATTTTAAATCGAGTCGTTGCATCACTTCATTTTAAACACAGATTAATTACGCAGTAAACCGTTATAGAGCTGATCAAGCAGCAGACGGAGGAGAACTGAAGAATCCTTAGTGAACTTAAAGTGCTGGAATGAACTAAAACAATGATATTAAAAGATC
Organism: Gobio gobio; assembly: GCF_949357685.1. Lineage (NCBI taxonomy): Eukaryota > Metazoa > Chordata > Actinopteri > Cypriniformes > Gobionidae > Gobio > Gobio gobio. Next base: position 50,917,953 of record NC_137108.1, read on the forward strand.
AAATTCAGTTTACACCTTTTTGATGATGCGTACTATATACAGGCGAGTAGATGAGGCAAGAAAATGAACACGTGTTTTCTTTATAATGGGTTTGGATGGGGAAACACCTCGTGTTGCACTGATATTCTGTGTTCGTCTGCTTTCCTGTACAAAGTATGCATCATCAATAAGGTGTATATTGAATATGGTATTTTAATATCACTGTCTTACCGCATTAATACTGACTACAAACCTGGTAAAAATGACTAGCGGGCAATGGAGAAGAGCCTTGTTTTGCCCTCCAGGTGGGCGTTCCAATAAGCGTGTGACGACATGGGAAAACTATGGATTGAGAGGTTTGAACATACAATATTTCAGTCACCAGTCCATTACAACTATTTTTACATAAATGGGCACTAAGTTATAACTTACGCACTACTACATTTATCCATTTGGCAGACGCTTTTATCCAAAGCGACATACATTGCTTTCAAGATACACATTCTTTTTTTTTCTTTTGTCAGTTCTTGCTTTCCCTGGGAATCGAACCCATGACCTTGGCGTTGCTAGCGCCATGCTCTACTGTTTGAGCTACAGGAAAATATGTATTTACTAAATATGTATTTATTTGATAGATGGAATATGTATTTACTAAATATGTATTTATTTGATAGATGGAATATGTATTTACTAAATATGTATTTATTTGTGTTATGCATGTCAAAAAAAATCAGCCATAATGTTATTTCTTATGTTTTTCTGTATCAGTATTTATTTAGTTTAGGTAACTACACTTTACTACTACTAGTTTAGGAACTTACAAATGGCTCGTGCAACACAACCTAGAACTTTAACTCTGATATGGTGTTTGGGGTCTATATGACACACACACACGCACAGAGGTGTGATTGCAACAGAGCATTTTTATAGAAATTGATATAATTAATCAATAATTCAATAATTATTAAAAAATCAATAATTCCAGCATAAATCTGAACATTTCCACACATCAATGAAGGCCTGGTACTAGAGCACAAAGGCAATGTGGAATGAACACACACACACACACACACAGATTCACTCTTCACTCATGTTCATATATCTGCTTATTGCATGATTTTGTTATATACTTTTTATTTTTTAAATTAATTTCTTATTCTAAAGTTAATTATTTTTATACATTTGGATTATAAATAATATGTGATTACAATCAAGTCTCGTCTTTTAGTGGCATTACAAAAACAAGACACGTCAAAAGAAAACATTCTAAACTTTGACAAAAATACTGATTTAATGTATTTTATAATGTTTATATTTAATATATATATATAATATATATAGATAGATAGATAGATAGATAGATGGATAGATAGATAGATGGACGGAAGGATTGATGGACGGAGGGATGGACAGATAGATGGATGGATGGAAGGATCGATGGACGGATGGATAAATAGATAGATAGATAGATAGATAGATAGATAGATAGATAGATAGATAGATAGATAGATAGATAGATAGATAGATAGATAGATAGATAGATAGATAGATAGATAGATAGATAGATAGATAGATAGATAGATAGACGGAAGGAAGGATCGATGGACGGATGGATGGATAGATAGATGGACGGAAGGAAGGATCGATGGACGGATGGATAGATAGATGGACGGAAGGAAGGATCGATGGACGGATGGATAGATAGATAGATGGACGGAAGGAAGGATCGATGGACGGATGGATAGATAGATGGACGGAAGGAAGGATCGATGGACGGATGGATAGATAGATGGACGGAAGGAAGGATCGATGGACGGATGGATAGATAGATAGATAGATGGACGGAAGGATCAATGGACGGATGGATAGATAGATAGATGGACGGAAGGAAGGATCGATGGACGGATGGATAGATAGATAGATAGATGGACAGAAGGATAGATGGACGGATGGATAGATAGATAGATAGATGGACGGAAGGATCAATGGACGGATGGATGGACAGATAGATAGATGGACAGAAGGATAGATGGACGGATGGATAGATAGATAGATAGATGGACGGAAGGATCAATGGACGGATGGATAGATAGATAGATAGATGGACAGAAGGATCGATGGACGGATGGATAGATAGATAGATAGATAGATAGATAGATAGATAGATAGATAGATAGATAGATAGATAGACAGACAGAAGGATCGATGGACGGATAGATAGATAGATGGATGGACAGATAGATGGATAGATAGATGGACAGACAGATGGACAGACAGATGGATGGATAGTTTAAAAATCCAGTTGAACGTATCAGATGTGGCAGATCCTCCTCAGAGGTCACTCAGGAGATGGACGGACAGATAGATGGATGGACAGATGGATGGACAGATAGATGATCAGATCCTCCTCAGAGGTCAGAGGTCAGGAGATGGACACTGACCTGCTCTTGCTGCTCTTCTTCGCCGGGCCTTTCTTGCTCTGAGTGGATGACAGTGAAGCTCGGCTCGATTTGCTCTTCGCCATTTTGTCCCGCTCATCACTCAGACCTCGACTTCCTCTGCGCTTCTCAGGCTTCTTTTTCTTCTTCTTGTCCTTCTTTTTCTCTCGTTTCCTTTTGGGTTTGACAATGGGGCCAGACGAGAGGGCGGCCAGCTGCTCGTGCACGGCTCGCAGCTGAAACACAAGAGCAGAGATGGGATGGCATGATGTGTGTGTGTGTGTGTGTGTGTGTGTGTGTGGAACAGGAGGGTCTGTGTACCTGAGTACACACCTGGTCCTGCAGCTGGGCCAGGCGTTGGGCGCGCTCCTCCTCGCTGTCCGAGCTCGGGCTGCTGTCGCTGCTCGGCTCACTGTCGCTGCTCGGCTCGCTCTCCGACGACGAGGAAGAGGAGGATGAAGAGGAGGAAGAGGAGGACGAGGAGGAGGAGTGGTGCATTCCCAGCATGCCCATGTTCCGCCCCAGTGGCATGGGAGACAATTCCTCTTCCTCCGAAACCTCGTCAGGCATTTTAGCGAAGCGAAACTCAAACACGTCCTGTGGAAAGACGGAGGGAAATCATATCAAAACATGAATTCATAAAAAAATAAAAATTATGTATAATAATTTAATAAAACAAAAGTTGACTGGCAATATGTCACTATGATAAAAGTCATGTTTATAAAAGTTATTCATGTATAATTTTTTACATATTGTTATTAAAAACAAAAATGTAAAAAAATGTAAAAAAAAAATTCTTTATTATATTTTAGACCTTTATTTAAAAAAATTAAATATTCGCTCACAGTTTGATAAATAATATTAGGTTTTATTTTCTCCAATAAAACAAATAAATATGAATATTTCAAAACATTAATAAAAAATAAAAATAAAAACAACCTTTAATAATAATATAAATGACTACAAATAGTAATTTGTAATTGTTTATTAATGAAAAAAATAATAAAAACAAAAAATATATTTGATTTAAATCACTCTTAGTTTGATACAGCTGATATTAAGCAAAATAATGCTCTCCAATAAAATATTTAAAAAATATTCAAATGAATAATGATAATAAAAACAACATCTAATAATTATAATAAAAATAAATACTACAAAATAATTATTTAAATTATAAACTTTTAAAAATTGCTCTTAGTTTGACCAGATGAATTAAATAAAGGCTTTATTTCCTCCAAATAAATAAATCATATTTAAAATACTACATGAGTAATAATAATAATTGTATTAAAAATAATTAAAAATATATAATTAATTAATAATAACAAAAATAAAATATAAAAAGTATTACACAATAAAACTTATACCGTATTAAGGTATAAACCATTTTAGTTAACAGCAATAACAATCATTTTAAAAACATCTAATAAAAACAACTAATATAACCAATAAAACTATATTAATATATAAATCAGTTATCAGCATAAACAAAACTGTCTCTAACATGTTCAGCTTAAAATCATTGACAGTTTGCACAAAAACAGCCGACTTTAGAATCATTAAGAAGCCGTGGAGTACACACACACACACACCTGCAGTTTGCGTGCCATGGACACCACATCATGATCTGGTGGGTTGTACTTGTAGCAGTTGGAGAACATGAGTCTGACATCAGCGCTGAACTGCTGGGCATCTCTGTACTCGCGCTCATCCATCTTCCTCTGAGGAACACACAACAGTTACATCACCTCAGTTTCATACAGCACACACACACACACACACACACACACACACACTATAATGACCACTAGGAGGTGTTCTATGCTCGTTTTGCGTGATTGGTTTTTCCTGAAGAGTTGAAAAAGTGCTGCACGTTTGTTGCATTTGACCATGAAATGTGAGTTGTGTCTATCAAACCAACACAATGATTTCTCTCTCATCCACCCACAATTCATTGGAATGTTATTTATTTTTTAGTACTTTTGGCCCACCTGATCAGTGGATATAGAAACACACTCACTCACTCACTCACTCACTCGCACACTCACTCGCACACACACACTCACTCACTCACTCGCACACACACACACTCACTCACTCGCACACACACTCACTCACTCACTCGCACACACACTCACTCACTCGCACACACACACACTCACTCACTCGCACACACACACACTCACTCACTCACTCGCACACACACTCACTCACTCACTCGCACACACACTCACTCACTCACTCGCACACACACTCACTCACTCGCACACACACACACTCACTCACTCGCACACTCACTCGCACGCACACTCACTCACTCACTCACTCACTCACTCACTCACTCACTCACTCACTCACTCACTCACTCACTCACTCACTCACTCGCACGCACGCACGCACACTCACTCGCACACACACTCACTCGCACACACACTCGCACGCACACTCACTCACTCGCACACTCACTCACTCGCACACTCACTCACTCGCACACTCACTCACTCGCACACACTCGCACGCGCACACACACACTCACATACTCACATACTCACACACACACACTCACTCACATACTCACTCGCACGCACACTCACTCGCACGCACGCACACACACTCACTCGCACGCACGCACGCACACTCACTCGCACGCACGCACACACACTCACTCACTCGCACGCACACTCACTCGCACGCACACTCGCTCGCACGCACGCGCACACACTCACTCGCACGCACGCACACTCACTCGCACGCACGCACACACACTCAGTCACTCGCACGCACACTCACTCACTTGCACGCACACTCACTCGCACGCACGCTCACTCGCACGCATGCTCACTCGCACGCACGCACACTCACTCGCACGCACGCACACTCACTCGCACACACGCACACACACTCACTCGCACGCACACTCACTCGCACGCACACTCACTCGCACGCACACTCACTCGCACGCACACTCACTCGCACGCACACTCACTCGCACGCACACTCACTCGCACGCACACTCACTCACTCGCACGCACACTCACTCGCACGCACGCACACTCACTCGCACGCACGCACACTCACTCGCACGCACACTCACTCGCACGCACACTCACTCGCACGCACACTCACTCGCACGCACACTCACTCGCACGCACACTCACTCGCACGCACGCACACTCACTCGCACGCACACTCACTCGCACGCACACTCACTCGCACGCACGCACACTCACTCGCACGCACACTCACTCGCACGCACACTCACTCGCACGCACACTCACTCACTCGCACGCACGCTCACTCGCACGCACGCTCACTCGCACGCACGCACGCACACTCACTCACTCGCACGCACGCACGCACACTCACTCGCACACTCACTTGCACGCACGCACACTCACTCACTCACTCGCACGCACTCACGCACGCACGCACACTCACTCGCACACTCACTCGCACGCACGCACACTCACTCGCACGCACGCACACTCGCACACACACTCACTCGCACGCACACTCACTCGCACGCACACTCACTCGCACGCACACTCACTCGCACGCACGCTCACTCGCACGCACGCTCACTCGCACGCACGCACACTCACTCGCACGCACGCACACTCACTCGCACGCACGCACGAACACTCACTCGCACGCACACTCACTCGCACGCACACTCACTCGCACGCACACTCACTCGCACGCACGCACACTCACTCGCACGCACACTCACTCACACACACACTCACTCGCACGCACACTCACTCGCACGCACACTCACTCGCACGCACACTCACTCGCACGCACACTCGCTCACACACTCACTCGCTCGCACACTCACTCGCACGCACACTCACTCGCACGCACACTCGCTCACACACTCACTCGCTCGCACACTCACTCGCTCGCACACTCACTCGCACGCACACTCACTCACTCGCACGCACACTCACTCACTCGCACGCACACTCACTCACTCGCACGCACACTCACTCACTCCCACGCACACTCACTCGCACGCACACTCACTCACTCGCACACACACTCGCTCACACACTCACTCGCTCGCACACTCACTCGCACGCACACTCACTCGCACGCACACTCGCTCACACACTCACTCGCTCGCACACTCACTCGCTCGCACACTCACTCGCACGCACACTCACTCACTCGCACGCACACTCACTCACTCGCACGCACACTCACTCCCACGCACACTCACTCACTCCCACGCACACTCACTCACTCCCACGCACACTCACTCGCACGCACACTCACTCACTCGCACACACACTCACTCACTCGCACGCACGCACACTCACTCACTCGCACGCACGCACACTCACTCACTCGCACGCACGCACACTCACTCACTCGCACGCACGCACACTCACTCACTCGCACGCACACTCACACTCACTCGCACACTCACTCGCACGCACACTCACTCACTCGCACGCACACTCACTCACTCGCACGCACACTCACTCACTCCCACGCACACTCACTCACTCCCACGCACACTCACTCGCACGCACACTCACTCACTCGCACACACACTCACTCACTCGCACGCACGCACACTCACTCACTCGCACGCACGCACACTCACTCACTCGCACGCACGCACACTCACTCACTCGCACGCACGCACACTCACTCACTCGCACGCACGCACACTCACTCACTCGCACGCACACTCACTCACTCGCACGCACACTCACACTCACTCGCACACACACTCACTCGCACACACACTCACTCGCACACACACTCACTCGCACACACACTCACTCGCACACACACTCACTCGCACACACACTCACTCGCACACACACTCACTCGCACACACACTCACTCGCACACACACTCACTCGCACACACACTCACTCGCACACACACTCACTCGCACACACACTCACTCGCACACACACTCACTCGCACACACACTCACTCGCACACACACTCACTCGCACACACACTCACTCGCACACACACTCACTCGCACACACACTCACTCGCACACACACTCACTCGCACACACACTCACTCGCACACACACTCACTCGCACACACACTCACTCGCACACACACTCACTCGCACACACACTCACTCGCACACACACTCACTCGCACACACACTCACTCGCACACACACTCACTCGCACACACACTCACTCGCACACACACTCACTCGCACACACACTCACTCGCACACACACTCACTCGCACACACACTCACTCGCACACACACTCACACGCACACACACTCACTCGCACACACACACACTCACTCGCACACACACACACTCACTCGCACACACACACACTCACTCGCACACACACACACTCACTCGCACACACACACACTCACTCGCACACACACACACTCACTCGCACACACACACACTCACTCGCACACACACTCACTCGCACACACACACACTCACTCGCACACACACTCACTCGCACACACACTCACTCGCACACACACTCACTCGCACACACACTCACTCGCACACACACTCACTCGCACACACACTCACTCGCACACACACTCACTCGCACACACACTCACTCGCACACACACTCACTCGCACACACACTCACTCGCACACACACTCACTCGCACACACACTCACTCGCACACACACTCACTCGCACACACACTCACTCGCACACACACTCACTCGCACACACACTCACTCGCACACACACTCACTCGCACACACACTCACTCGCACACACACTCACTCGCACACACACTCACTCGCTCACACACTCACTCGCACGCACACGCACTCACTCGCATGCACTCACTCACTCGCACGCACACTCACACTCACTCGCACTCACTCGCACACACACACACTCACTCGCACGCACACTCACTCACTCGCACGCACACTCACTCGCACGCACACTCACTCGCACGCACACTCACTCGCACACATACACTCGCACGCACGCACACACACACTAGCACACACGCTCGCACGCGCACGCACACACACACACTCACTCGCACGCACACACACACTCGCACACTCGCTTGCATGCACACACTCGCACACACACTCGCACACACACACACACGCACGCACACACACACACTCGCTCGCACACTCACTCGCTCACACACTCGCACACACACTCGCACACACACTGACTCGCACACATACACTCGCTCGCACTCTCGCACATTCGCTCACACGCACACACTCGCACACACACACACTGACTCACACACATACACTCGCTCGCACTCTCGCACATTCGCTCACACGCACACACTCGCACGCACGCACACACACTCACTCGCACACACTCGCTCGCACGCACACACGCACGCACTCGCACACACACACACACACACACTCGCTCGCACGCACACACTCTCACACACACAATAAGTCAAATAAATGTGGCAAACAATAGAACAAATAAATACAATGTGCACTACATTCATCCAGACGGCACAAAGTGGGTCCAGTTCTGTGTGTGTGTGTGTGTGTGAGAGGGCAGTGTGGTTCACGCATGTCACCTTGATGGTGCTGAGGTCCATGGGGTGTTTGATGATGTCGTGGTAGTCGTGCAGGCCCAGTGTTGATGCGTCCACAGGGCTGTAGAAGGGCCAGGCGTACGCCGCGTGCTTTTTGCACAGCAGCTCCTTCAGGACGCCGCTGCAGTAGCGGAGCTGCTTGCTGAGCTTGCCCCGCCGCGAGGGCTGATGGGGCCGCACTGACTCCGGCAGGTCCTTGCGTGGAGGTTTGATTGGCCGGCGAGACAGCGGCCGTCCCAGAGCGGGCTGGAGGTGGGCGGGGTCATTCACGCCCATACTGGGAGAACAGTCGACAGGCATGGAGGACAGGGAGTGGGGCATCTCTCCGGCCGATCCGTGACCTTTTCCCATTCCTCCCATACGAGCGGCCGCGGTCACGGGGAAGCTGAGCGTAGTGGGAGTGGTGGTGTCGGCTTTACGCTTCACGCCCTTCTTCTGCAGACACAACAGACACACACACACCTCGCTTTAAGCCTTAACTCAACCTCTACTCTTAGTAAATGTGCTATTGTTCTTCTATAGTGACAGACAGCTTCAGTGATTATAAAGGAGAGCTCACAATTCGAAGAGAAGTTTTAGTTTTTCATGAGACTTTGTGACTTCCTACTAGGGATGGGCGATATGGCCTAAAATCCATATTGCGATATACATTGCAGCCTCTTGCGATAACGATATATATTGCGATATATAAATTATAATAGAACCAATTAAGAACAGGTTACATAGACCCTAAGGAAAGCCAAACTGCTAAATGTATCTTTGTTTAAAGAAGGAAACGTATAATTACAGTTTTGCTCAATAAATGTTCTCAAAACTACATACAACATAATGTTGCAGATAAGTACAATTCAAGTACACTAGCTAACGTTTTAAAAACGTCCTGTACGCGCTTATCCATATAATGGCAGTGAATAGCGACCAGGCTAAAACTTTACAAAAGTTTCTTACCTGCAGTCTAATGTAACGCATTTGGTTTTAAACATTTTGTTCTCTTAATAAAATGAAAATAAAGGAATGGATACTGTGAATTAGGGAATAGGGATGTTATGTCACCATACGACAATTACAGTAGTCGGTACCAATACTATAAACATTTTACAGTACTCTGTACCACAAAAAAATGTATTTGATTAAAAAAAAAACTATTACATTTTTTTTTTAATACAATTCAATAAGTTTATTATTTATGATGATAATCATAAATAATACATAAACATTTAAAGGCTATATGCTGTTTAAAAGTAAACAGTTTATAAAAAAAGATCAAGTGAAAAATAAGCAACCATCTAGGCATAATTATTACTATTATTAGTAGTAGAGACAAATTATTACATAGAGACGAAGTTAAATCTACTGTAGGCTACAACAGGAGCCTAATATATTCTGAAAAATGTCTCACGTGTCAACAAAACTATTATTGATGAATAGAATGTCTTGATTATTAAGAACAGGTACTTTTTGTACCCATTTTTGCCAACAGGATGGTAAATAATAAAAAAATGTGTTTAAAAACATATATTGTATATGCTTTTAATGATCCTCACCTCCCAAAATGAAACATAAGTATGCAAAACATTTAACGTTGCGGTCAAATTATTATTTAAAAATGACTCGCCTAACAGGGTGGAAGACCATTACAGTGGAGGAGTTTTCCCTCATTGTCCTGCATGATTTGCCATCAGTAATGTGTGGCACTGCACCTATATAACATGGTTTTATATATAATATTTATATATGCATATATGTGTTTATAGAATTTGCAATATACACAAAATACGATTTATTCTATTAGAATTTCTACCCTGTTAGGTTTATAGATCTAACAGGGCGGAATCAACAGGGTGGAAAATTTTAAGATAAGTTAGCCGTAGCTCTTTGAGGGATCAACGTTTAGCTAACTAACCTTTTACAGATAAACAGAACTTTTATAACGATGTCAGATATGTTTTAACATTTTTTTGACCGGACAAACATTCTTCATAACAGAGCCTAACAGGGTGGAACTTTTAGAGTGGGACAAGCAGGATAACATTTCAAAAGCTAAAAAAAAAGGTAGAGGTGAGTTGAAGCTTACTTAATTTTGTACGGTTGAATTCCAGCAGGAAAAACTAATTATGTAATTTCCTTAAAATTGTCTCAATGAAATTGTGGTATTTTTTGGAAGTCGAGAAATACATACTAACAGGGTGGAAGATGACTTCAGGCACACAGTAAATGAAGACAATTGTAAAAAAAAAAAATTAACTATAGTTTCACATGATTTATATGTATAACTAGAGGTCGTTTAGCCTATTCTATAACATAATCTAAAAATATTTTGAGATTTTCATCATTTCATGGTTTATAGTTCTTGTGGAAGTTGATTACTTTGCACTGAGGACATGATAAAATTGAATGCATATATCAATAAAAAGGTGTGCAAAATACAAAATAGTATTTTAATACCTATTATATCTGTTTAAGTGATAAAGAAGACCTACATTTATAATTTAAGCCATTTCTTATGTGACTCATTTTATAGAAAATATGAGTAAGTAAATCATAAAGACAGAAAAGTCACTGTATAACAGGAACGACCCAGCTACAACATGCGGCTGTTGTCATCGGTAGAAGTGGAGAACTCTCGTCCTCGTCCGCGGCACAAGTGCTTTGCATTTTAACCATAGATTTTAAACGAGCAGCTATGGTTGCGCGTTTCCAACCCAGTCTCACGTGGCGTTTCACACACCCTCTCCGGACCACTTTGAGTTGTTGACACTGAAAGCGGCAAAAGCGACGCATTCGCTTTTCACTTGTAAAACTCAAGGGTGTATGGGTAACGTAGTCTCTGCTCGCAAATGAGCGTACCGGTACGCTAAAAGCACGTTCTGGGCGCGCGGAGAGGTGGCGGTACGCTCAAGAGCTATATTTGGAAGTGGCGGTACTGAGTACCGGCGCGTACCGGCCCACTTAAAGCACTGGTTCCATAGATTAGGAAAGGGAAGTGGAAATTGCTAATAAGTCAATAAGGGCTAGTAGCGCGGTTCTGTTCTAGTTTCGTTTGCTGTTTCTCATGTGTAACAGAAATGGCAGCTCTTATCAGATGGGCTCATCAATTTAGTCACACCAGCAGGAAAAAAGGTCCAAAATGCCAGCATTTGGTCTCAGTCTGGAGCCCTCCTGTATAGGGATGGGTATCGTGAACCGGTTCCAAATTGCGCAGAACCGGTGATTCGATAAGAAACACGCGTTTAGACTCCGCTTATCGGTTACTGTGTGAGTTTTTTGCACAGCACGCAGATGGACAAATACACACAAAAATATCAAAATACTCTCGTAAACACAGTCGTTATGCCATTGACGGCAGATTTTCTTGATGCATTTCTATGATAACGTTAATCAAACAACAAAAGACGAGAAAAGTCACTTGCTGTTCTAGACAGAATAACTTAACTATATTTGTAATGTATAGCCTATATTAGAGGTCGACCGATTCATCGGTTTTGCCGATTAAGCGGCACGATAGCTGATTGGTGGAACAATTGGTTATTGGCAAAAATTCACACCGATAGTTTTCCCGTGATGCGTCCGTTGCTGGAGCGGCTGAGACGGTGCGCTGCCATTACACAGTACAAGAGCTCTGAGAAGGGTCTGCTGGCATTATATAGCACGAGAGCGGCCTCTAGAGGCCAAATAACAACCATCACTGACGCCTTGTGTTTACATTCACACGTGAGGCTTTACGGAGAGTGCTGACACATCAGATGCGCGTTTAAAACACGACAGCGAAACGGTATGAACACAGAACACTACAGTACTTGTTGCCAAATCATTATAAAGTAATTAATTTCTTGACTAGATTCTGCATTAATAGGTAAAGAACAGCAGTGTGTGTGTTTGTCACCGAGGCTGAGAGGAAGCTAGAATTAGCAGTACCTCAAGCAGTTAAATCAATGTGATAACGCGCAAGTCCGACCCAAATGTTGCATATATAAAATTAGTGATGTGAGAAAACAAAACTGTATCATCATGCTGCCGACAGAAATATAAACAAAGCAGAAGCGCATTCGTTTTTTATTAAATAATCTCCTTCTAAAAAAGCAGGCCGTTTAGATTTGTATGAAATGGTAACACTGCCATAAGATTCCATTTGTAACATTGACTAAGGTTAATAAATGCTGAGGAAGTATTGTTCATTGTTAGTATGTTCCTTTTAACATTAAATTGAGTTTGAATTTTATCGGTTAACCTTGGTTAATGCACTATGATCTAACATGAATGATCAAGGTACAATTGTATTGCTCATATTAATACATGCTGTAAAAATGTATGCTTAATGCATATAGTTAATGTAAGCTAATACATCCTTGTTGCATAGGGACTTGCATAGTGTTACCTATGATATGTACATGCATGTTTCTAGGTTATAGGTAAAGAAATAAATTTGACCTGTAATATTTTAATGTTAAAAAAAAATTCTGAAGAATTTGTTCTGTCAGAACTTCTCATTTTCATATTCATATTTATACGTTTTTAATTTAGCACACTTTCATGGATGAGTACTGTTTTTTTATTTTTTTGTTATTAGGTCCAGCACTGGTTTACTTATGTTTTTTTAATCCAGTATCCATTTAAAAAAAAAAAAAAACTATTTGGTCATTAATCGGTTATCGGCAAGTGCAGTCAAACCTAGTTATCGGTATCGGTAAAATCCAGTATCGGTCGACCTCTAGCCTATATTTGATCAATAAAGTGCAGTTATTTTACATTTGATTAGTTTACAGTGGGGATCGAAAGTTTTCGCACCCCAGGTAAAAAATGTTATTAATGTGCATAAAGAAGCCAAGAAAAGATGGAAAAATCTCCAAAAAGGCATCAAACTACAGATTAGACATTCTTATAATATGTCCAAAAACTTTATTTCCATAATTTACACTTTCAAAATAACAGAAAACAAAAAAATGGCGTCTGCAAAAGTTTGGGCACCCTGCAGAGTTAATACCTTGTACTGCCCCCTTTGGAAAGTATCTTCGCCCATTCTTCCTTACAAAAGTCTTCCAGTTCTTTGAGATTTCTGGGCTGTCTGTCACACACTGCTCTTTTAAGGTCTATCCATAGATTTTCAATTATGTTGAGGTCAGGAGATTGTGAAGGCCATGGCAAAACCTTCAGTTTACACCTCTTGATGTAATCCACCGTGGATTTTGAGGTGTGTTTAGGATCATTATCCATTGTAGAAGCCATCCTCTCTTTAACTTCTGCTTTTTCACAGATGGCATCAAGTTAGCGTACAAAATTTGCAGAAATTTTATTGAATCCATTTTTCCTTCTACAACCCCAAATCAGAAAAAGTTGGGACAGTATGGAAAACGCAAAAAAAAAAAAAAGAAGTGATTTCTAAATTTACTTTGACTTGTATTTCATTGCAGACAATATGAACACAAAATATTTCATGTTTTGTCTGGTCAACTTCATGTCATTTGTAAATATGCATCCTTTCCTGTCATTCAGACCGGCAACACATTTAAAAAAAAAGTTGGGACAGTAAAGCATTTACCACTTTGTAATGTTGCCATCCTTTTCACAACACTTAAAAGACGTTAAGGGACTGAAGACACCAAGTGATGAAGTGTTTCAGGTGTAATTTTGTCCCATTCTTCCTGCAAACAAGTCTTAAGGTGGGCAACAGTACGGGGTCTTCCACACATTCTCTATTGGAGACAGGTCGGGACTGAGGCAGGCCAGTCAAGTACCCGAACCCTCTTCCTCCGCAGCCAGGACTGCAGAATGTGTGCAGAATGTGGTTTTGCATTGTCTTGTTGAAATATGCATGGACGTCCCTGGAAAAGATGTCTTCTTGAAGGCAGCATATTATGCTCCAAAATCTCTATGTACTTTGCAGCATTAATGGAGCCTTCACAGAAGTACAAGTTACCTTTGCCAAGGGCACTGACACAACCCCATACAATGACAGACCCTGGCTTTTGGACTTGTTGCTGGTAACAGTCTGGATGATCCTTTTCTTCTTTGGTCCGGAGCACACGGCGTCCATTCCTCCCAAAAAATACCTGAAATACTGATTCATCTGACCACAGTACACGTTTCCCCTGTGTGATGGTCCATCCCAGACGCCTCCGAGCCCAGAGAAGTCGACGGCGCTTCTGGACACTGTTAACATAGGGCTTCCTTTTGGCACAGTACAGTTTTAACTGGCATTTATGGATGTAACCACGTATTGTGGTACTTGACAAAGGTTTGCCAAAGTAGTCCTGAGCCCATGTGGTGATATGGCTTCTAGATGAATGACGATTCTTGATGCAGTGCCGCCTGAGGGATCGGAGATCACGGTTGTTCAGCTTAGGCTTGCGCCCTTGTCCTTTACGCACTGAAATTCCTCCAGATTCCTTGAATCTTTTAATTATGTCATGCACTGTTAAATGTGAAATATCCAAATCTCTTCCTATCTTTCTTTGAGGAACATTGTTTTTAAACATTTCAATAATTTTCTCACGTATTTGTTGGCAAACTGGCGATCCTCGGCCCATCTTTGCTCCTAAAGGATTAGACCTTTCTTGGATGCTGCTTTTGTACCAAATCATAATTACAATCACCTGTTTCAAATCACATTATTATTTAACCATTTTACCTCATTACTAGCCCTAAATTGCTCCTGTCCCAACTTTTTTTGAAATGTGTTGCAGGTCTGAATGACAGGAAAGGATGCATATTTACAAAATGACGTGAAGTTGACCAGACAAAACATGAAATATTTAGTGTTCATATTGTCTGCAATGAAATACAAGTCAAAGTAAATTTAGAAATCACCTCTTTTTTTTTTTTTTTGGCGTTTTCCATACTGTCCCAACTTTTTCTGATTTGGGGTTGTACTTGTGAAATGTTCCCTGTGCCACTGGCTGCAATACAACCCCAAAGCATGATTGATCCACCTCCATGCTTAACAGTTGGACAGAGGTTCTGTGCCCTTTCTTCTCCAAACGTACCTTTGATCATTCCGGCCAAAAAGTTCTATTTCAACCTCATCGGTCCACAGAACTTGTTTCCAAAATGCATCGGGCTTGTCTATATGTTCATTTGCAAACTTCAAACGCTGATTTTTGTGGTGAGGACGTAGAAGAGGTTTTCTTCTGATGACTCTTCCATGAAGACCATATTTGTATCTCAAGACAAGTATCTCTTTATAGTGGAATAGTGTACCACACCTCTGCCAGATCTTTCTGGAGGGAAACTTGGGTTTTGACTTGCTTTTCTCACAATCCTGCGAGCTGTTCTGTCTGATATTTTTCTTGGTCTTCCAGATCTTGCTTTAACTTCCACTGTTCCTGTTGACTGCCATTTCTTAATTACATTCCGAACAGAGGATATTGGCATCTGAAAACGCTTTGCTATCTTCTTATAGCCTTCTCCTGCTTTGTGAGCGTCAACTATTTAGTTTCAGTTTTCTACACAACTGCTTAGAAGAACCCATGGTGCTGATTGTTGGGGCAAGGTCAGATGAGTCTGGGCATTTAAAACCTTTGAGATTGACATCACCTGGTCTTTCCAGACGATGATTGAGAACAAGAATGTCTAATGTCTAATCTGTAATTTGATGCCTTTTGGAGATTTTTCCATCTTTTCTTGGCGTCTTTATGCACATTAATACAAATTTGTACCTGGGGTGCCCAAACTTTCGATCCCCACTGTATGTACCTACTAGGGATGGGCATTTTTGTCAATTTCTCATTTCGATCATCGATAGGTCTCAAAAACGAGTACTCAAGTACTCGGGGGCGGGGCATGTGCAGGGGGCGGGGCATGTCCATCATTGAGATAATGAAAACTGTTATGAAAATGGTTGTTGACAAATACAAACGTGACATGAAAACAGGTATATGAAAACATGAACATATAAAACAAAAAAATAACTGCTAGATTATGATGCATAAATGTCTTTGAAAAAGAAACATCTTTATAAAATGACCGTCTCAAATAACCAAGTCAGTAATATCGAGCATTGCCTTTGAGCTGAAACTGTGAAATAACACCACCCTGCAGAGCTTTCTAGCTGGTTAATAAACTCAACCAAACGCACCCTATATCAATATTAATATGAAGATTATTATGAACCTATTACGACATAAATCAACACAAACTGATGTGAATGCGCACGTGAACTTCAGCGTGCTAGATTTTACAGGCGAAGGGTTTGAAACGGAACATTTTGAATGCGCTCTTCCCTTAACAACGCTGATACACGGACAACGAAAGCACACAGAAACATTTTATTAAAATCCTGTTCTCATTATAATGCTATGACAGATTGACTCTGCACAAAATGCACTTAATTTTATTATTCATGATCGAAGCGTTTACAGACATCACTGCGCGTTTTCGAACTCATAACGAAAAACAACTTTAAATAAACTAGGTCTACTGTTAAAAAAATATGATAACAGTATAGCACTGCTGCATTACTAATATCAATGATTCTGAGAAAGAAATAGCCTATCTGAAAAGAATTTGACTGTCTCTAAACCATAATGTCGAGCATGAAATATGCGTTTGAGCTGAAACTGAAGAGAATGAACAACAGCCGGTATAACGGCAGCGCTTTGCTAGCTTATTAAGCTCAACCAAACGCTTCTTATATTAGATTAACCAGATAGACAACATAAAAGTAATCTTACAACGTGATCTGCAGAAAAGGACGCGAATGCGCACATGAACTTCACGCGCTAGTCTGAGTC
This sequence comes from Gobio gobio, assembly GCF_949357685.1. Lineage (NCBI taxonomy): Eukaryota > Metazoa > Chordata > Actinopteri > Cypriniformes > Gobionidae > Gobio > Gobio gobio. The sequence goes on from NC_137108.1 coordinate 50,935,661, forward strand.
TTCTCGCTAGTTTCTCTGTGGATCAGCTGATACATAGATCATTTACAGCATTCTAATTTCCATCGTGTTCTCATTATAATGCTATAGGCTATGACAGATTGGCGCTGCACATCTTGCACTGACCATTCAATGATCAGTGATTCCAGACATCACTGCAGTGCACGCCTCAGTTTCACTTCATTTCGCCGCGGTCTGGAGGCTGTATAACGCTAACCAATCAGACCTCCGGTACCGCGCAAAACGACGCAATAACCAATAAAAAAGAGGCACTTTTTTTTTTTCAGGGCGATCATCGTTCTCATGACCGATGATCGCTGTCACGTTCGAGTACTCGATTACTCGACCACTGTTGCCCATCCCTAGTACCTACCTGAAAGTGTTCATTTCAAACATCTTTGTTCAATTGTATTTATTTGTGCAATTGCTCATTTGTTTATTTGATCTTTTTTAATTACTGAGTGTTTACTTGTCTTTAATAATGCTTGGAATTTATATTAGACTTTTATTTTTGCTGTGGTATTTTTAAACCAAAGGCAAAAGTTGCTAACCTGTTGACTTCTGTTCATGGTATTCAGCTACAATGAAATGTTTTGCAATAATAGCCTAACAATAAATGTGTTAGGAATCGATAAGAATCAGAATCTATAAAATTCAAACGATACCCAACCCTACTCCTGTAAGGCGCGCGCGTGCGCGTGTTCGCGCGCGCGTGCGCGTGTGTGTGTGTATGTGTGTGAGTATGTACCTTTGCAGTGGGTTGAGTGGGCGGAGGGGTCATCAGTGGCGGAGGAGGGCCGGTGTTGCTCAGCAGGGTCTGTGGAGGAGTGGAGAACCGTGAGTCTGGCGTCTCAGGTGAGGAAGGAGAGTACGCCGACTGAGACACAGCAGGCACCTGGTGCGCCGACATAACACTTCCTCCTGAAATAAAGCATTAGATGTAATGATTCAAAAGTTTCACCAAAGGGACAGAATGACTGATTAATTGCCTAAAGGGTTAGTACACCCAAAAATGAAAATTCAGTCATTAATGACTTCCCCTCATGTCGTTCGACACCCGTCAGACCTCCGTTCATCTTCAGAACAGAAATTAAGATATTTTAGTTGAAATCTGATGGATCAGAAAGGCCTCCATTGGCACGGTTCACTCTCAAGACCCTTAAAAGGCACTAAAGTACTAAACTTACAAAGTGATGACGGTTTCAAAACAAGGCATCATGAAGCTTCGAAGCGTTATGAATAAGTGAGTCGAATGATGATTCGGATCGCGTGTCAAACTGCTGAAATTTGGCGATTCAAACTGCTGAATCGAGTCACTGATTCATAACGCTTCGAAGCTTCATGAGGCCATGTTTTGAAATCGTCATCACTATATAAGTCTATTTTTAAGTTTTTTTGCGCACAAAAACTATTCTCGCCGATTCATAAAGTTATTGTAGAGCCGCTGTAGTGAGATGGACTTTGTAACGACGTCTTTAGTGCCTTTTAAGGGTCTTGAGAGTGTAAAGTTGAGCCAATGGAGGCCTTTCTGATCCATCAGATTTACACTAAAATATCTTCATTTGTGTCTGAAGATGAACGAAGGTCTGACGGGTGTCCAACGACATGAGGGTAAGTCTTTAAAGGGTTCGTTCACCCAAAAATGTAAATTCTGTCATTAATTCCTCTCCCTAATCTCCAAACCCGTCAGACCTTCGTTCATCTTCAGACACAAATTAAGATATTTCTGATGAAATCCGAGAGCTCTGACTTTCAAGGTCCAGATAGGTAGGAAAAACATTGTTAAAGGGATAGTTCACCCAAAAATGAAGATTAGCCCATGATTTACTCACCCTCAAGTCATCCGAGGTGTGTATGACATTCTTCTTTCAGACGAATACAATCAGAGTTATTAAAAATGTTCTGGGTAATCCAAGCTTTATAATGGCAGTAATAGTTGCTCTGTTTTTGAAGTCCATAAAAAATGCATCTATCCGTCATATAACTGCTCCACGCGGCTCTGGGGTGTTAATTAAGGCCTTCTGAAGCGAATCGACGCGCTTGTGTAAGAAAAATATCCATATTTAAAACTTTATAAAGTAGAGTTCCAGCTGATCGCCTTCCGTGGAAAAGTGTTGAAATTTCCTTCTCACAATTCAAGATGCGTTCGTGACGTCATGACAAACGGACCTGGTCGTGTTAGTCTTTCGATCGGCAGAGGCACTTTCAACACTTTTTTCATAAATTGAACACGGAAGGCGGTCAGCCGAAAGTTTACTTTTTAAGTTTTAAATATGGATATTTTTCTTACACAAACGCATCGATTCGCTTCAGAAGGCCTTTATTAAAGGACAAATCATTAAAATCGTCCATGTGACTCCAGTGGTTCAGCCTTAAAGGACAACTCTGGTGAAAAATGAAGCTAGGGGTGATTAACACATGGTTACAGAGTAGATCGTTCTCTGGGATGCGCTTTCATGAAAATCGAATGTAAAGAGTTTTATCTCTAAAAACAGATTAGCTTATAACGCTAGTCTATGGGCCATAGAATAAGTCAAATTAAATCGCTAGTTAATACCACTAACAAGGCTCAAAATAGCCTCAACTAACACGGCAGCATAATGAGGGTCCCTACATGCAAACCACAGCATTGAGAACTGTGTAAGTGTTCAAACAGTTTAATAAGAAGATGCTTTATAAAGACAGAACATTACGCGCATACAGACAGGAGCCATCTTGGAATCTCATATGGTCCGTTGTTTCCGGAAGAAAGCACTGAACGCAACAGAGAAAATAAATAAAAATAATAATAAAAAAAACTGAACGCAACAGAGACTAGAGCTTCCACAGGACACACACTAAAGAGATGGCGGATTATTCAACCGTGGCTCGACTTGTCCAGACTGTTTTCCAAGATGGCTCCTGTCTGTATGCGCGTAATGTTCTGTCTTTATAAAGCATCTTCTTATTAAACTGTTTGAACACTTACACAGTTCTCAATGCTGCGGTTTGCATGTAGGGACCCTCATTATGCTCCAGTGTTAGTATGAGGCTATTTTGAGCCTCGTTAGTGGTATTAACTAGCGATTTAATTTGACTTATTCTATGGCCCATAGACTAGCGTTATAAGCTAATCTGTTTTTAGAGATAAAACTCTTTACGTTTGATTTTCATGAAAGCGCATCCCAGAGAACGATCTACTCTGTAACCATGTGTTAATCACCCCTAGCTTCATTTTTCACCAGAGTTGTCCTTTAAGGCTGAACCACTGGACAGGGTTCCCACTCTTTTTCAGCAACCATTTTCCAGCACTTTTCCAGGACATTTTCAATTTTACTACGGCGGGAATAAAAGACAAGGATCATGCCAAATATTGCTTTCTAAGTCTTTAAAAGCCGTTCAGTTTATTGCCATTACTTAATCCAGCATTTCTCAATATGAGCTCTTAATCATACATTATGACTATGAAAGCTTGTTTACACCACAGAATAGAAAGAAAGGGTAATTGTGACTTATCACAATTGCGAGTTTACATATTTGTGATATAAACGCGATATACGTGATCTATTTTTCCTCAGAATTGGACTTTATAACTTGCAATTGCAGTTTAGATCTCACAATTCTGAGAAAAGAAGTCAGAATTGCAAGATATAAACTCGCAACTGCGCAAAAAAGTCAATTGTGAAGAAAAGGTCAGAATTGCGAGTTTATATCACTCAATTCTGACTATATCTTGCAATTCTGACTTTATAACACACAAATGTGACTTTTTATCAGAATGATGTGATTAGGTAGCAGCTTACGAGTTAACATTCACTGCATACATTTGAGCAGTTATAGCATTAGCTAACGGCTGCAAGTGGCAACACAATGTTGTTTTTGGGGGCCTGTTTTAATTTGAGTTTTAGTCTAGTCTTTTTTCTAGTCTTAGTTTCTAATAAATAAAAACATTGAGATGTCTCTTAAGGTTCGTGGTGTTTTTTCCTGTGATTTTTGTGGCCACATTTCTCCCCATCCCTTTCCACAACACCCGTTTTATTTTCCACTTCAATGTAATAAAAGTTTTTCCAAATGTCTTAATAAGAATAAATGCATATTTAATTTAATTTAATAATAGGAAAATAATATCCAAATTATTATTTAATTCTTTAAATCTGTTTAAAATTAGACCCACATTATAGTTAAATGTTTTTCCGTCTTGTATTTTATCTCAAAATAAAGGATGTAATTTTATTCCACCTGGAAATGTGCGGAAATAAGTGAATACAGCCTCTTATTCGCTTATGAGGTAAACCTAATGCTGCGGTTATTTTAACATTTATAATTGCTGCCGTTATAACGGCACATTTCAAATGTTTACGTGCTTTTCTTTCTTTTTTTAAACGGTGATGAAATATCTTGCTCTTGTTAATACTTGCCAGCATTTCGCCCTGATGCAGCCCCTGAATGAGACGCACAGAAATACTGCAAAATAATGATAAAAATGCGACTTTTCGTCTCGTCTCATTTTCGTCAACGAAAATGAAGAGACATTTTAGCATAGTTTTTATTTCGTGAACCACATTTAGTCTCGTTTTTATTCGTCATCGTCACATGACCAGCATTTACGTTGCGTCTCGTCTCGTTTTCGTCACGTTATAAAGGTTCGTTGACGACGAAATTTAGTCATACTTTTCGTTGACGAAAACAACACCACAAGACAAGACTAAACATCATTATTCAAAATACTACTCATACACATCAAACTCAGCATTCCTGAACATGTGCTTTCTGCAACTAGCGCTAATTGTTCGTGCCAGCGATAAACTCTTTATACTCGGCTAAAGAAATAACTTTTTTTTTTAAGAATTTCCCCAGACAACAACAAGATTTTCCAGGACATTTTACATTTTCTCAAATTTTCCATGTGTTTTCCAGGACTGGACAATTTGTCATCAATTTTCCAGTTTTTCAAGGTTTTCCAGGACGAGTGGGAACCCTGCTGGAGTCACATGGACGATTTTAATGATGTCTTTACTGCCTTTCTGGACCTTGAAAGCGGTCGTGTTGCCGTCCATGGAGGGGTCAGAAAGCTCTTGGATCTCATCAGAAATATCTTCATTTGTGTTCTGAAGATGAACGAAAGTCTCACGGGTTTGGACATTAGGGTGAGGAATTAATGACAGAATTTACATGTGTGTACATCGCTTTAACATAGCAAGCAGGCACGTGCAGAGGGGGGGGGGGGGCTTTGGGTGCTCGAGCCCCTGCCCTTTTTCAAAATGAATCAAAAGTGCCCCTCTCAGACAAATATCAATGATAATATCGTGGTCTCGTGAGAGTGTGTGGCCTCACGGGAAAAAAGTAAACCAATATTTTTTTTTCATCCATAATCAGAGCTAATGTGTTGATTTAATTGCAAAGCTATATATTAGCTATATATTTTAAAGTATTACAGTCCCTCCAGAAAAACGCGATTATGCGATCGCGTGATTTAACGCATAATCAGCCAAAGTCCGCATATTCATGCGGGGGCCGCATTTTTTCAAATACGCCGCATTTTCGGCGCATAAATTGCCTATTTCCGCGTGCAAAATATGCGGGGCTATCATGATTTCATAATCCCCGCATTTTCGTTGCAAAAAAAGTCATATATATTAGCAGAAAGTTGAAAAATTTTCATTTACTCCACACAAGAGCCGCCATTTCCGCCTATTGCCATGGGAACGTTTTGAAGTGACGTGATTACCCGACGCGAACGTCATCGAAAAGCTTCAAACCCCGTGGAGAAACCATAGATACCGGTGAAACCA
>NC_137108.1:50948928-50951428 GCF_949357685.1 Gobio gobio
GTCTCCAGGTAACGAAAGGAAGAGCTCGCACGCAGTTTATCGGAGTTGTTTTACAGATACAAAGTTTACCAGTTATTAACTGCACCCCCGAAAAGCTCTGTGTGTATGTGTGTTTACTGTTAGTTGTTTGAGTGTTTTTGTGTAATTTGCTGTGTATGTTAATGGTAATGCAACGGAGAGAGAGAGTTTGTGAATGAGACGTTAATGCGCACTTCTTATGTTTGTTCAGCTCTTACGATGATTTTTTGGAGTCAAAAATGACATAATAAACTTGATAAACCATCAGTAAAGTTTGGCCATCATTCGGACGGGATATACGCTACAATCTGTGTCCAAAAACATCTCGGGATAAGGTTTTCACACTGAACGCTGTCATTGTAAGATATAGCAACTCCGTTTGTTTGTCCGAGTTAGCAACAGTAACTAAGGGGGGCGGGGCTTACCGATAGGTCAATTGCAATGTGAAACCAAACCAAAACTAACCGAAAGTATCAAATGTATCAAAACATGAACTTCGATTCGGACCTTGGGGCGGACTTTCAGGTGTAAAAACGCCCTAAAGGCCTTTGCACACGGAGTCCGAAATTCGCATGCGAAATTTTCGCACGTCAAAAAATAAATTTCGACCTCACGTTATGTCAATGACGCTTGCACACTGCCTCCGAAACTTTCGTCCGTCAAAAAAAAAAAATCGGAACAGGTTCGATTTTCTGCGTTTTTCGCATCTACAGTGCTGATGCCCAACCTAAACTGCTGGCAATGAATCGCCAGTGCTCAGATACCTACAATTATATATACAAATTTTATTGTATCAAAAATACTACAAATATTATTATATCACAGCTATAATTATAGCACACCAAGTCCCTGTAAACCGTGTGTGTGTGTGCGCGCGTGCGGATCCATACCTCTAGACATAGGCTGTCAGTCTCTGTTCAGGATAAATTGATTCACGGAAATTTGTGGTCTTCTTTTTAATATGTGGGTCCAGTATCGCTAGCAAAGCATCAAATAGAGTCACTGACAGTCTAAAGTAAACTTCGGATCGGTCTGGATAATCTCGCAACGCTCCTTGATAAGGAGATGGAACTCTCCTTCCTCTCTACGCGATCGCAGAAGTGGATGGACCCAATATTTCCTCTTTTTCCTTTTTTAAGAGAGAGGACAAAAAAATCATCGTCACTATTTGAAGACGGCATTTTGTGTTGTTTTGCGTTTTTTTCCGTATCGCATTCATTAATACGCATCGGACTCAGTGTGCAAGGTCTCGGTGCGTGACAATTTTTTTGGATCACGAATACGAAAAAACTAGGGCTGGGCAAATTAACGCGTTAACGCGGGCGATTAATTTTTTCAGCTTAACGCATTAAAAATATTTAACGCAAATAACGCAGCGTCCGTTTTTATATCCATTTTTGCTTAGCTTTACATGATCATCACGCTCTTATTCATCTAAATGCTTCCAAGCGTGAAAAGACACAAGCGAACGCGCTGTATGCCAATGTCCTGTGTGTGTGTGTGTGTGTGTGTGTGTCAGTGAGTGTCCTGTCTGTGTGGATGCGTCTCATGTCAGCTAATCAAGGGACACACACACACACACACACACACACTCGACGCATAGATAGACTCGCGTCAGTTTCCTGCTCACATCGAGTTCTCTTTTGCTCTTGAACAAACAATAACACAGAGGATTTTGAGTATTCTCATATTAGAGTCTTAAATTAGTTAAATAACGTCTTAAATGAACTTAAAGAGTTGTGAGGAAATGAGATGCGCGTGAGATCCGCGGCTGTTCTTAAAGTGACAGTAGCACTAATGATGATGTCATTAATGTTCAACAAAGAACAACGGGAACAGAGAAAATTTTAGCTTTAATGATGATTCATGTATATTTAATTTATTATTTATGCAGTTAAGAAAGATAACTATTACATTTCTGTATATGTATAACAGGGACGGCCATGGGTAAATATAACATTTATTATTTTAGGTTTATGTAAAGATTGTTTTAAGTTCACTTAATTAAAAGTTGTTTTTTTTAAAGCCTAATAAATGTTGAAATTGGGAGCTTTCAGTTTTACTGTAATGTAACGTCATTAATGTTTCATAGAGACATCAGTGATACTGGCCTTCATTCATAAAAATATGACAATACAACACATATTTAAAATATGCTGTCTTTAAAGTGTTTATACATTAATTTGGAGAGTAACTGAAATTATTACAATATCAAAATATTAAAAACTTGCGATTAATTACAGAAAAACGTGCGATTAATTAGTAAAAAAAATTTTAATCGATGCCCAGCACTAGAAAAAACGCAAAGGCCTTTAGAGTGATCATTTCAAACACAACATGCAGATAAAGACTTGTATGCTCTTTTAATCAGCATTTAATATTTAATCAATTACGATAAAAACAACAACATTGATGTTAAAATAACGCACGCCCTCTCAGGAAGTGAATGTTCACTCACGGGTAAGTTGAGCCGGGTTGCGTC
>NC_137108.1:50958928-51156428 GCF_949357685.1 Gobio gobio
GAGTTTATGTATGACTCACGGTTTCCATCTAGTGAGGATTTTGAGTGGACGATTTAATAATCAATTATTAAATAACAATATTAATGTTTTAATAAAGTTGAGCAGACCTACTATATTACATATTCATCATGTTAATTATACTTAAACACTGAAAGCACTGATTAAAACATTGTATTCCCTTTATCATATTTTAAAATATATTGTCATAAGCACATATTTGCACTTCCAAGATAATTTTTTCATTAATAAATGATTATGGGTAGACATATATTTTTTAATCACGTTTATTTACATGGACATATATCAACTACAGGAAAAACTGTTTTGCATAACTCTATTATTTATAAAGCAAAGAAAAAGTTCAGAACGCAAAAAATCATAATCATAAAAAACATATGATTTGAGTGCTGGGAAAATGTATTAAATGTGATTTACTAGCCCTGGTTAACGGAGTATGGGTGACTCTCCTGAAACACGCCACGAACAGATTCATTTTAACCTATAAAAAAAATAAATTATGTTTAGTTTAAAGAAAAAAAACCTTTTCCCCCACATTATTTTCATGACTATTATATATATATATATATATATATATATATATATATATATATATATATATATATATATATATATATATATATATATATATATATATATATATATATATATATATATATATATATATATATATATATTATATTTACAGTAGTGGGCAAAAGTGACATCTTCACCCTTTATTCAAATATTATAAAAAATGTGATTTTGTAATCATATTGCGTAGTTGTGCTTGGAATCGGTTGTTTATTTATTATAATAACGCAACAAAACGTCAAATTGTGCAGCAAAATTTTTATCCAGAAATTATGAACTATGCAAATACAAGAGAATCAATGAAATATAACTGATTATGTTGTAGTCAACGTATGCTTTTTGTGTTAATATGCATGTTTTTTTACATAATAAAATAAAACCTGTAGATGTAATTTGCCCTTTTCCCAAAAAATTGTTTGCCTAATAAGAAATACCTTAACCAAGTTTAATGTTTTTGTTGGTTTAAAAATAACAAATATTTAATATTTTGAAGTTAACATATTAATATTACAAGTTTCATTGAACATGTAGAGTCCCCTCCAGACATCACTTTTTGCCCACTACTGTATTTATACTGTATATATATATAATATTAAATTATACATTAACATTAAATTGTGTGTATATATTATATATATATACAGTATATATAAAAATTAATAAAAAGAGTAAAAAATATAAAATACATTTAGTTTATCTTGATGTAAATCATGTAAACTAATTTTTAAAAATAGTTTAGTGAAACTAAAAATACACCTGTGCAATTGAACTGTGCATTACATAATAAAGGGGAAATATAATACACGTCCAATGGACACTCTTGTGAACACTATGAAATATAATATGTGTGCAGTAGTTTGTTTTTGTGTACATTATGCATATTATATGAGGTTCATTCTGTGAACCTAATGAGAATCACGCTTATATCAGTGTGAATGGGGAAAAGTAAGTCACAATGACACCAACGATTCCCAAAATGGGTTAAAAATATATTTTCTGTATTATGGGGCGAAACGTGCATATTTTAGTGAGATACACCCATATCTTTTCTCGTTTTTTGTGATATTTACACCTAATTTAAAAACACTATGCGAACAGCTGAGAAATATGTACTACTATCTGATTTGTGCTGATTTCACATGATCAATGGTCGGTGTCTGTAACGTCTTCTGCGCTGTTGCGCTGGATTGCCGTATTCTGCTGTTTGGCGAACTCTGCGTAGTATCCCTGTTTGGCCAGCAGTTGGCGATGGTTTCCCTCCTCAACCACTTCCCCTTCTCGGAGGAAGATGATGTGATCTGCGTTCTCCACGCCGCTCAGTCTGTGAGTGATAAGCAGAACCGTGCAGCTCTTCAGCTCTTTCCTCAGAGCGCTGTACACCTGAGAGAAGAAGAAGAAGAAGACGTGGATGAGAAATCAAGATCAGGGTCAAATCAGCCATGATTTTTAACGGTTATATCGCCACCTATGGTCTGATCTCCATAAAAATTGGCATGCTTGTTTAGAATCATGTGTTGCATGGGCTCACCAGATTTTGTGAAGTTTTCGTTTAAAGGGTTAGTTCACCCAAAAATGAAAATTCTGTCATTAATTCCTCACCCTCATGTCGTTGGACACCCGTCAGACCTCCGTTCATCTTCAGACACAAATGAAGATATTTTAGTGTAAATCTGATGCTCTGAAAGGCCTCCATTGGCTCAATGGCACTTTACACTCTCAAGACCCTTAAAAGACACTAAAGACGCCGTTACAAAGTCCATCTCACTACAGTGGTTCTACAATAACTTTATGAATCGGCGATAATAGTTTTTGTGCGCAAAAAACCCCTAAATAACGACTTACATAGTGATGACGATTTCAAAACACGGCCTCATGAAGCTTCGAAGCGTTATGAATCAGTGAGTCGATTCATGATTCAGATCGCGTGTCAAACCACCAAACTGCTGAAATTTGGCGATTCAAACTGCTGAATCGACTCACTGATTCATAACGCTTCAAAGCTTCATGAGGCTGTGTTTTGAAATCGTCATCACTATATAAGTCGTTATTTAGGGTTTTTTGCGCACAAAAACTATTTTCGCCGATTCATAAAGTTATTTTAGAACCACTGTAGTGAGATGGACTTTGTAAAGACGTCTTTAGTGCCTTTTAAGGGTCTTGAGAGTGAACCGTGGATTGAGCCAATGGAGGCCTTTCAGAGCATCAGATTTACACTAAAATATCTTCATTTGTGTCTGAAGATGAACGGAGGTCTGACGGGTGTCCAACGACATGAGGGTCAGTAATTAATGACAGAATTTTCATTTTTGGGTGAACTAACCCTTTAAGATTTATTGGATTTTCGGTATATTATGCCACGCCCATTTTTAAATGACCCCGTTATAGCTATATCGAAAGGGTAAAGTTCAACATTTCAGTTGAAAATTATTGACCTAGAGAGTCCAGAGAATTGTGCTGCAGTGGTCTTATCGAGGTTGAGCGAAAAACCTGGTTCGCAAAATTACATTTTTCAAATAATAATCTCCAATATTTAACGAACGTTTTGATTGACAGCAGAGTTTCAAAGTTTAAAGTTTAATCAAATATCTTGGCAGAGATCGTTCTAATTTCTCACAGGCTTCTAGAAATGCGAGTCAAACAGGCCCAGTGAGTTTTGTTCTGAACGACCTTCTCCATTAATCGACAGGTGCTCAAACTTTATTGGCCAATGTGTCCGTGTTTTTCACGGTGTCTTTTTTTTACGCGACCACTAAGGATTTTCAAAGGTATGCGAACGTCTGCATAGACAATCACGGCACCTTGGACCAAGACACCGCATGCCAAGTCAATCGGACTGACTGTTGCGTAACTATAGCCATTTTATTGCTTTTTCATTTTATAGCGCCATTAAGTAGCCAGTTAAGGTGTCTTTTTTCACGCGACCACTTAGGATTTTCAAAGAAGGGCCACGCCCACTTCATATGTTTTGGTGTCCCGTTGGGGCTCCAATCAGCCTCCAGAGAATCTTTCTGCACTGGTTTGGTTCCAATCAGGTGAAAAACCTAGGACTAGTTCATGAAAGTAGTTTTTTCAAATAATGTCCAATATTTAACAAATGTTTCGATTGGCAGCAGTGGTCCTAGTGGCAAAGTTGCTAAGAACGAGGAGTTCTATCATATGGTATGAATATTGTGCATATGCGCAAAAAAAATTGTGTATAATTTATGCACTTGAAAAAATTGATGGTGCCCCCGGTGGCCAATATCTTTCGAATTTCTCACAGACTTCTAGGAACATAAATCAAACAGGCCCAGCGAGTTTCGTTTCTAACAACCCCCAATAATCGATAGGTGCTCAAACTTCATGTTTTTCGAGCAAGTTCGAACATGTTTTTCAACTATTGACAAGAATGTTTGTACAATCGTTTGATTCTGATTGGGCGGAAAACTGAGGACTAGTTCGCAAAAGTAGGTTTTTCAAAAAATCCAAAATACGTAAAAATTTCGTGCTTTTGGTGGAATTGTAGAAGAGGTGGGTACTACCATCCCTCAAAGTTTCAAGTCTCAACGACTCTTTCTATCTTATATTTTATTGTCCTTTTCATGCAAACACAGACTGATAGCGTTCACAGGTCTACCAAGTTTGGTGAAATTATCTCATTCTGTTCGCGAGTGATAGACGTTTTTTAGTGCAAATGGCTACACCCACTTTAAACGTTCTGGTGTCCCGCCATTGACGTGAATCGAAATTTAGACTCTTTTAGATAATTATTGAGAAAAAAATTTCTGCACTGGTTTGGTTTTGTTTGGGTGAAAAACCAAGGACTATTTTGCTAAAGTTAAGTAAAAAAATTACATCCAAAATACAAAATACCGTCAGGCCGATTGGGGTGAGATTTGGTGTAATTGTAGACGAGGCAGGTACTACCATCCCTCAAAGTTTCAAGTCTCAACGACTTACGGATTGGTCTGCCCAATTACTTTTATCTTTGAAAATCCCAACAATTACAATAGTGTTTCAGCGCTACACCCTTGAACCCTTAATCATATGAAAACAAATAACAGTTTTTATAACAGACAGATTTGTAACTGGAAGTGAATGAGACTGGAAGCCTCGACACATTCGAGCTACAAATGGCCGCGTCGGTCTAACGTTAAAAATAAGGTGGATATGGTGAAATTGTCTCATTTCGTTTAAGAGTGATAGCTGTTTTAGTAAAAGTGACCACGCCCACCGGTGCAGCAGAGTTTGTCGAGATGTGTGAACGTCTTCATAGGCAATCACGCCACCTTGGACCAAGACAGTCAATCGGACGGACTGTCGCATAGCTATAGCCGTTTTCATGCTTTTACATTTTATAGCGCCACTAAGTGGCCAGTCTCGGCGTCCTTTTCGTGCAAACACAGACTGATAGCGTTCACAGGTGTAGCAAGTTTGGGGAAATTATCTCATTCTGTTCGGGAGTGATAGACGTTTTTTTAGTGCAAATGGCAACGCCCACTTTAAACATCCCGGTCATAGACGTGAATCGAAATTTAGACTCTTTTAGATAATTAAAGAGAAGAATATTTCTGCACTGTTTGGTTTTGTTTGGGTGAAAAAACAAGGACTATTTTGCTAAAGTTAAGTAAAAAAATTACATCCAAAATACTTACAAATTTCGCCAGGGTGAGTTATGAGTGAGTTTGTACTTTTGATCGTTGTAGCGCCACCATCAGGCCGATTGGGGTGAGATTTGGTGTAATTGTAGACGAGGCAGGTACTACCATCCCTCAGAGTTTCAAGTCTCAACGACTTACGGATTGGTCTGCCCAATTACTTTTATCTTTGAAAATCCCAACAATTACAATAGTGTTTCAGCGCTACGCCCTTGAACCCTTAATCATATGAAAACAAATAACAGTTTTTATAACAGACAGATTTGTAACTGGAGGTGGATGAGACTGGCAGCCTCGACACATTCGAGCTACAAATGGCCGCGTCGGTCTAACGTTAAAAATAAGGTGGATATGGTGAAATTGTCTCATTTCGTTTAAGAGTGATAGCTGTTTTAGTAAAAGTGACCACGCCCACCGGTGCAGCAGAGTTTGTCGAGATGTGTGAACGTCTTCATAGGCAATCACGCCACCTTGGACCAAGACAGTCAATCAGACGGACTGTCGCATAGCTATAGCCGTTTTCATGCTTTTACATTTTATAGCGCCACTAAGTGGCCAGTCTCGGCGTCCTTTTCGTGCAAACACAGACTGATAGCGTTCACAGGTGTAGCAAGTTTGGGGAAATTATCTCATTCTGTTCGCGAGTGATAGACGTTTTTTTAGTGCAAATGGCAACGCCCACTTTAAACATCCCGGTCATAGACGTGAATCGAAATTTAGACTCTTTTAGATAATTAAAGAGAAGAATATTTCTGCACTGGTTTGGTTTTGTTTGGGTGAAAAAACAAGGACTATTTTGCTAAAGTTAAGTAAAAAAATTACATCCAAAATACTTAAAAATTTCGCCAGGGTGAGTTATGAGTGAGTTTGTACTTTTGATCACTGTAGCGCCACCGTCAGACCGATTGGGGTGAGATTTGGTGGAATTGTAGACGAGGCAGGTACTACCATCCCTCAAAGTTTCAAGTCTCAACGACTTACGGATTGGTCTGCCCAATTACTTTTATCTTTGAAAATCCCAACAATTACAATAGTGTTTCAGCGCTACACCCTTGAACCCTTAATCATATGAAAACAAATAACAGTTTTTATAACAGACAGATTTGTAACTGGAAGTGGATGAGACTGGCAGCCTCGACACATTCGAGCTACAAATGGCCGCGTCGGTCTAACGTTAAAAATAAGGTGAATATGGTGAAATTGTCTCATTTCGTTTAAGAGTGATAGCTGTTTTAGTAAGTGACCACGCCCACCGGTGCAGCAGAGTTTGTCGAGATGTGTGAACGTCTTCATAGGCAATCACGCCACCTTGGACCAAGACAGTCAATCGGACGGACTGTCGCATAGCTATAGCCGTTTTCATGCTTTTACATTTTATAGCGCCACTAAGTGGCCAGTCTCTGCGTCCTTTTCGTGCAAACACAGACTGATAGCGTTCACAGGTGTAGCAAGTTTGGGGAAATTATCTCATTCCGTTTGCGAGTGATAGACGTTTTTTTAGTGCAAATGGCCACGCCCACTTTAAATGTCCCGGTCATGGACGTGTATCGAAATTTAGACTCTTTTAGATAATTAAAGAGAAGAATTTTTCTGCACTGGTTTGGTTCTGTTTGGGTGAAAAACCAAGGACTATTTTGCTAAAGTTAAGTTGAAAGAAAAATCCAAAATACTTAATTTCGCCAGGTTGAGTTATGAGTGAGTTCGTACTTTTGATCACTGTAGCGCCACCGTCAGGCCGATTTGGGTCAGCTTTGGTGTAATTGTAGACGGGGCAGGTACTACCATCCCTCAAAGTTTCAAGTCTCAACGACTTACGGATTGGTCTGCCCAATTACTTTTATCTTTGAAAATCCCAACAATTACAATAGTGTTTCAGCGCTACACCCTTGAACCCTTAATCATATGAAAACAAATAACAGTTTTTATAACAGACAGATTTGTAACTGGAAGTGAATGAGACTGGAAGCCTCGACACATTCGAGCTACAAATGGCCGCGTCTGTCTAACGTTTAAAATAAGGTGAATATGGTGAAATTGTCTCATTTCGTTTAAGAGTGATAGCTGTTTTAGTAAAAGTGACCACGCCCACCGGTGCAGCAGAGTTTGTCGAGATGTGTGAACGTCTTCATAGGCAATCACGCCACCTTGGACCAAGACAGTCAATCGGACGGACTGTCGCATAGCTATAGCCGTTTTCATGCTTTTACATTTTATAGCGCCACTAAGTGGCCAGTCTCGGCGTCCTTTTCGTGCAAACACAGACTGATAGCGTTCACAGGTGTAGCAAGTTTGGGGAAATTATCTCATTCTGTTCGCGAGTGATAGACGTTTTTTTAGTGCAAATGGCCACGCCCACTTTAAACGTCCCGGTCATAGACGTGAATCGAAATTTAGACTCTTTTAGATAATTAAAGAGAAGAATATTTCTGCACTGGTTTGGATCTGTTTGGGTGAAAAACCAAGGACTATTTTGCTAAAGTTAAGGAAAAAATTTAAATTCCAAAATACTTAAAAATTTCGCCAGGGTGAGTTATGAGCGAGTTTGTACTTTTGAGCGCTGTAGCGCCACCTTCAGGCCGATTGGGGTCAGCTTTGGTGGAAATGTAGACGAGGTGGGTACTACCATCCCTCAAAGTTTCAAGTCTCCACGACTCACAGTTTGCTCTGCCCGATCACTTTTATCTTTGAAAATCCCAATAATTACAATAGTGTTTCAGCGCTACACCCTTGAACCCTTAATCATATGAAAACAAATAACAGTTTTTATAACAGACAGATTTGTAACTGGAAGTGGATGAGACTGGCAGCCTCGACACATTCGAGCTACAAATGGCCGCGTCTGTCTAACGTTTAAAATAAGGTGAATATGGTGAAATTGTCTCATTTCGTTTAAGAGTGATAGCTGTTTTAGTAAAAGTGACCACGCCCACCGGTGCAGCAGAGTTTGTCGAGATGTGTGAACGTCTTCATAGGCAATCACGCCACCTTGGACCAAGACAGTCAATCAGACGGACTGTCGCATAGCTATAGCCGTTTTCATGCTTTTACATTTTATAGCGCCACTAAGTGGCCAGTCTCGGCGTCCTTTTCGTGCAAACACAGACTGATAGCGTTCACAGGTGTAGCAAGTTTGGGGAAATTATCTCATTCTGTTCGGGAGTGATAGACGTTTTTTTAATGCAAATGGACACGCCCACTTTAAACATCCCGGTCATAGACGTGAATCTAAATTTAGACTCTTTTAGATAATTAAAGAGAAGAATATTTCTGCCCTGGTTTGGTTTTGTTTGGGTGAAAAACCAAGGACTATTTTCGCTAAAGTTACGTTGAAAGAAAAATCCAAAATACTTAAAAATTTCGCCAGGTTGAGTTATGAGCGAGTTCGTACTTTTGAGTGCTGTAGCGCCACCGTCAGGCCGATTTGGGTCAGCTTTGGTGTAATTGTAGACGGGGCAGGTACTACCATCCCTCAAAGTTTCAAGTCTCAACGACTTACGGTTTGGTCTGCCCGATGACTTTTATCTTTGAAAATCCCAACAATTACAATAGTGTTTCAGCGCTACACCCTTGAACCCCTAATAATATAACAAATAACAGAATAAAATAACTGGAAGCGATAACTCGACACCTTCGAGTTACAAATGGCGGCTCTTACGATAAAAATAAGGTGTTTATGGCATCAGTAGGTGTGCATCTTACCCGGTGTTCACTCTCGGTGTCCAGTGAGCTGGTAGCATCATCCAGCACCAGAATCTGCGGCTTCTGAACCAGAGCTCTGGCTATGGCGATTCGCTGCTTCTGACCTCCAGAGACCTGACCGCCCTTCTCTCCAGCATCTGAGGAACACAAAACACCACCTGTTACTAACTAACCCAACTTTAGATCAGATAACACTGCATGGAATCAATCTAGATAAATATCAGTACCAGGGCTTAAAAACGGAAAAAAATATCAATGGGTTCACTCCAAGCAGAATCGATATTATAGCGTTTCCGTTTTTGCGTTCCTCAATAAACATTACTGTTCCGAAAACGGTTTGATAAAAAAAATACCGGTTAATAACGTTATTTTAATTTAGCCTATACTTTAAACAAATATGTATAAATAGACTTATTTTCACTCAATAATAATATAAAGCATGGTAATTAAACTTGAATATTTATTTCATAACATTTTTAAAACCAGAAATACATGCATTAATTACAAAGCATAAACAGCGGACCTGTTTTAATGGAGCGTTAGACAATCTAAAGTGGCTCTTATACCGAATTATTTTCAGAAGAGTGAGAACATTCTTTGTACATTACTTTTTTTCAACACGACTTGTTTTAAAAACTGCATGAATAAAGAATAAATAAACTGGATAAGTATTGCTCTTTTAATGCACCGTCAACTGCTAATTTCAAAGCAAACACTGCATCACATAATCAAATTCAGTCAGCTAATAAAGCTTGATCATTTAATAAAATATAACATACCATTTAATACGAAGCATCAACCGTCTATATAGAAAACATTGAGCTGTCCTGTATTGGCAATCTGAAAGACTATAGGACAAATGTTTGATAGATGCTATAGCCTACTTCGATAGGCTTAAACGGAATCCATAAACTAGCCTAAATCAGACTATTTGAGCTTAAAGTTCGCACTGCTTATTTAAACGTTTGAAAAGAATGTCCTCCAATACCTGCGCTTTCATTGATGACCTCAGCGGGGAAAGAAATGTACTTGAGGCGTGTAAATGCGCTCACACTGACTTGCGTTACCGGTAGATTCACAGATGACATTTCACTCACGCTTGATCCGTCACATCACATGCTGTAACTCTATTCATGATTGGGCACTGCCAAATTAAAATATTAAAGAGAACGATAAAATAACGTTATTAACCGGTTAATGGTCATTTCAAATTAACGTTTCTGTTCAGAACGATTCAAATTGATTTTGATTTCGTTTCCGTTTTTGTTCCTCTTAAAATTTCGTTCGTTTCCGGTTTTCGTTTTCGTTCCTTGAACCGGTTCAGAGCCCTGATCAGTACTATTTAAAGAGGTCCTATTATGCTTTTTCCCATCATTCTTCAGTGTGTGATGTTGCTGTTCTTCTCTATATCAGTGTCAGTGTTTCTGAACAATGACAAAGACTCACCCGTGTCATATCCTTTAGGTAAATCAGAGATGAAGTCATCTGCATTGGCCAGCTTGGCAGCAGCGAGTATTTCTTCATCCGAGGCGTTTTCTTTGCCATATCCGATGTTTTCCCGCACAGACCGAGCAAACAGAACCGGCTCCTGTGACACCACACTAATCTGAGAGGGTGGAGATTAAACAAGGTCAGCACACTCTTTTATTTACACTTAGATGGAGCTGTTAGTATGATTACCTTCTCATGCAGGTATTGGTCCTTGTAGTCCAGCAGTGGCTTCTGGTCCAGTAAAATCTGCCCATTTTGAGGCTGGTAAAATCTCTCCAGCAAACTCACAATAGTAGTTTTTCCAGAACCTGACGGACCCAATAGAGCCGTGATCTGGCCTGGCTTCAGCTCAAGAGAAACGGTCTGGAAGTCCCAAACAAAACACGCATTAATTCAATATACAGTAGTGGCCAAACGTGACGTCCAGCCTATGAGAAATGGACATAAAAGATTTTGTCAGCATATTGTGTAGTTGTGCTTGGAGTCAGTTGTTGTATTTGTGATGATAACGCAATGAAACATGGCAAATTGTGCGGCCAGAAATGATGAACACATGCAAAAACGAGAGAGAACCAATGAAATATTAATAACTGATTATGTTGCAGTCCATTCATGATTTAGTTTTTTCTAAAACCTGTGTAGCTGTAGTTTGCCAAATAATTTTGCCAAACAAATATCTTAACCAAGTTTTGGGTTTTGTTCTTCCCTCATATTTAACATTTTAAAAAAAAAATATGTAAGGAATAATTGACGACGGGCCGTTGAATTATTAGAAAAATAATGAACACCCCGTTACACCTCGGGTGTGCATTATTTTTCTAATAATTCAATGGCCCGGAGTCAATTATTCCGCTTATACTACGGTTACCACACCTCAAGACATCGATCTGATGATATATTTAATGGGATTCGTCCGGTTTTTGTACTTAAATCGCTATTGTGAGTAGGACTATTTCTTCCGCGTCTCATCCAATGGCTCTTTTGCTAGTTCCGAAACGTAATTTTAAAGCTGGTAACGCAGGCTTGAGCCACTGATAGAAGACTAATGCAGTTATTATTGAAGTTATTAGAAAGAGAGCGAGAGCGACAGAGACACACAGAGAGAGAGAGAGAGAGAGAGAGA
Organism: Gobio gobio; assembly: GCF_949357685.1. Classification (NCBI taxonomy): domain Eukaryota; kingdom Metazoa; phylum Chordata; class Actinopteri; order Cypriniformes; family Gobionidae; genus Gobio; species Gobio gobio. The sequence goes on from NC_137108.1 coordinate 50,970,470, forward strand.
GAGAGAGAGAGAGAGAGAGAGAGCGCTACCAGCTACCTGTGCGTCTCTAAACAGCGCTGTTTTTACCTCGCTATTAAAATTTACTTTAGGATGAAATCGTCTGTCATGTTGTTTTTTTTAATCCTGTAATTTCCGTTATTACAGTTAACTATGCTAAGTGATATGGAACTGTAATGCGGTAAAGAGAGCTGCCTACGTTCGCTGTGCGTTTCCCAGAAAATAATTGCACACCTCAGAACGTTCATCAGCCAATCAGATTCAAGCATTCAATGGCCCCGTAGTATATATATTCTGAACCGGTGGGCTAATTAAAAACAAACATCCCCTCCGATCACTTTTGGCCACTTATGTACAATATAATATGTATAAGTGTATAAATTAGTGCTGTCAAATCGATTAATCATGATGAATCGCATCTAACATAAAGGATTGTGTTTATATAATATATGTGTGTCTTCCTAATATTGTGTTTGCTGCCAAAACAGCCCTGACCCGTCGAGGTATGGACTCCACTAGACCCCTGAAGCTGTGCGGGGTCAGGGGTCAGCATGGGCACTGGTCAGCGGCTGTGCCGCCCCATACACAACAAACTGAGATGCTCTGTGTATTCTGAGCCCTTTCTATCAGAACCAGCATTAACTTCTTGAGTTTGAGCTCCAGTAGCTCGTCTGTTTGATCAACCACACGGGCATCAATGAGCCTCGGCCGCCCATGACCCTGTGGCCGGTTCTCCACTGGTCCTTCATGACCCTGTGGCCGGTCTCCACTGGTCCTCCATGACCCTGTGGCCGGTTCTCCACTGGTCCTCCATGACCCTGTGGCCGGTTCTCCACTGGTCCTTCATGACCCTGTGGCCGGTTCTCCACTGGTCCTTCATGACCCTGTGGCCGGTTCTCCACTGGTCCTCCATGACCCTGTGGCCGGTTCTCCACTGGTCCTCCATGACCCTGTGGCCGGTTCTCCACTGGTCCTCCATGACCCTGTGGCCGGTTCTCCACTGGTCCTCCATGACCCTGTGGCCGGTTCTCCACTGGTCCTTCATGACCCTGTGGCCGGTTCTCCACTGGTCCTTCATGACCCTGTGGCCGGTTCTCCACTGGTCCTTCATGACCCTGTGGCCGGTTCTCCACTGGTCCTTCATGACCCTGTGGCCGGTTCTCCACTGGTCCTTCATGACCCTGTGGCCGGTTCTCCACTGTTCCTTCATGACCCTGTGGCCGGTTCTCCACTGTTCCTTCATGACCCTGTGGCCGGTTCTCCACTGGTCCTTCATGACCCTGTGGCCGGTTCTCCACTGGTCCTTCATGACCCTGTGGCCGGTTCTCCACTGGTCCTTCATGACCCTGTGGCCGGTTCTCCACTGGTCCTTCATGACCCTGTGGCCGGTTCTCCACTGGTCCTTCATGACCCTGTGGCCGGTTCTCCACTGGTCCTTCATGACCCTGTGGCCGGTTCTCCACTGGTCCTCCATGACCCTGTGGCCGGTTCTCCACTGGTTCTTCATGACCCTGTGGCCGGTTCTCCACTGGTTCTTCATGACCCTGTGGCCGGTTCTCCACTGGTTCTTCATGACCCTGTGGCCGGTTCTCCACTGGTTCTTCATGACCCTGTGGCCGGTTCTCCACTGGTTCTTCATGACCCTGTGGCCGGTTCTCCACTGGTCCTTCATGACCCTGTGGCCGGTTCTCCACTGGTCCTTCATGACCCTGTGGCCGGTTCTCCACTGGTCCTCCATGACCCTGTGGCCGGTTCTCCACTGGTCCTTCATGACCCTGTGGCCGGTTCTCCACTGGTCCTCCATGACCCTGTGGCCGGTTCTCCACTGGTCCTTCATGACCCTGTGGCCGGTTCTCCACTGTTCCTCCATCACCCTGTGGCCGGTTCTCCACTGGTCCTCCATCACCCTGTGGCCGGTTCTCCACTGGTCCTACATGACCCTGTGGCCGGTTCTCCACTGGTCCTCCATCACCCTGTGGCCGGTTCTCCACTGGTCCTCCATCACCCTGTGGCCGGTTCTCCACTGGTCCTCCATCACCCTGTGGCCGGTTCTCCACTGGTCCTCCATGACCCTGTGGCCGGTTCTCCACTGGTTCTTCATGACCCTGTGGCCGGTTCTCCACTGGTTCTTCATGACCCTGTGGCCGGTTCTCCACTGGTTCTTCATGACCCTGTGGCCGGTTCTCCACTGGTTCTTCATGACCCTGTGGCCGGTTCTCCACTGGTTCTTCATGACCCTGTGGCCGGTTCTCCACTGGTCCTTCATGACCCTGTGGCCGGTTCTCCACTGGTCCTTCATGACCCTGTGGCCAGTTCTCCACTGGTCCTCAATGACCCTGTGGCCGGTTCTCCACTGGTCCTCAATGACCCTGTGGCCGGTTCTCCACTGGTCCTCAATGACCCTGTGGCCGGTTCTCCACTGGTCCTTCATGACCCTGTGGCCGGTTCTCCACTGGTTCTTCATGACCCTGTGGCCGGTTCTCCACTGGTCCTTCATGACCCTGTGGCCGGTTCTCCACTGGTCCTCAATGACCCTGTGGCCGGTTCTCCACTGGTCCTTCATGACCCTGTGGCCGGTTCTCCACTGGTCCTTCATGACCCTGTGGCCAGTTCTCCACTGGTCCTTCCTCTGAGCACTTTTGATAGAGACTGACCACTGCAGACCGGGAACAGCCCACAAGAGCTGCAGTTTTGGAGATGCTCTGACCCGTCACAATCTGGCCTTTGTCAAACTCGCTCAAATCCTTACTCTTGCCCATTTTTCCTGCTTCTAACACATCAACTCTGAGGACAAAATGTTCACTTGCTGCCTAATATACCCCACCCACTAACAGGAGATCATCAGTGTTATTCACTGGTCATGATGTTATGCCTAATCGGTGTATATACACATACATATTTTACATTTTCTTTGAGAAAAACATCATTTATTATTGCTTTCTTTTAATTTTGTGAAGTATAATAGGACGTTTTTCAATGTGTACCTTCAGCACGTTTGTGTCCGGCCGCTTCGGGTAAGCAAAGGTGATATTTTTGAAGCACACGTGTCCTTTTAGAGTTGGAGGAGCGAGAGATCCGTCTGGAGGAACGTCAGGCTTTCGGTCCACGTACTCGAAGATCTTTTCTGAGGCGCCGACCGCCTTCTTCACATGTGGCCAGTATGACATCAGCACCTGTGACAGAAGCGGCAGAAGAAAACATGGCTCATGGGTTCTCACGGAAAAGCGGCCGCAGCAATGCTAAGGCATTCCTGAAGTTCATCACCTCCATAGCTGATGTGAACTGAAGCTCATACAGCACAAAGGACACCAGATCACCACTACTGACATCACTTCCTGTCACGAGCCGTCCTCCGTAGTATAGTATACTGACTTTCAAAGCCAGACTGGACATCTGAAAAATACACATACGATTTCAAACACTGACTTTTGAAATGTAGTGTATGTATTTTTGCATATATATGTGATCCTGGAGCACGAATGTGTCAAAATTATACATTTTTCTTTTATGCCAAAAATCATTAGGATATTAAGATCATGTTCCATGAAGATATTTTGTACATTTCCTACTGTAAATATATCTAAAATGTATTATTAGAAGTAATATGCATTGCTAAGGGCTTAATTTGGACAACTTTAAAGGAGATTTTCTCAATATTTAGATTTATTTGCACCCTCAGATTCCAGATTTTCAAATATTGTCCAATCATAACAAACCATACATCAATGGAAGACCATCTTAAACCAGCTAAGACTATCTTAAACCAGGTAAGACCAACTTAAACCAGCTAAGACTATCTTAAACCAGCTTGGCCAGACTGGAAGACCAATTTAAACCAGCTAAGATTATCTTAAACCAGCTTGGCCAGACTGGAAGACCCTCTTAAACCAGCCAAAACTATCTTAAACCAGCTAAAACCATCTTAAACCGGCTTGGCCAGACTGGAAGACCAACTTAAACCAGCTAAGATTATCTTAAACCAGTTTGGCCAGACTGGAAGACCATCTTAAACCAGCCAAAACTATCTTATACCAGCGAAGACCATCTTAAACCAGCTTGGCCAGACTGGAAGACCAGTTTAAACCAGCTAATACTAGTTTAAACCAGCTTGGCCAGACTGGAAGACCAATTTAAACCAGCTAAGATTATCTTAAACCAGCTTGGCCAGACTGGAAGACCATCCTAAACCAGCTAAAACATCTTAAACCAGCTAAGATTAACTTAAACCAGCTTGGCCAGACTGGAAGACCATCCTAAACCAGCTAAAACCATCTTAAACCAGCTAAGATTATCTTAAACCAGCTTGGCCAGACTGGAAGACCATCCTAAACCAGCTAAAACCATCTTAAACCAGCTAAGATTAACTTAAACCAGCTTGGCCAGACTGGAAGACCATCTTTGTGGTGAGATGGACTTTGTAACGACGTTTTTAGTGCCTTTTATGGGTCTTGTGAGTGTAAATGTACTGAATGCCAATGGAGGCCTATCTGAAGCCTTTCTCAGCATCAGCTTTACACTAAAATATCTTCATTTGTGTCTGAAGATGAACGGAGGTCTGACGGGTGTCGAACGACATGAGGGTGAGGAATTAATGACAGAATTTACATTTCTGGGTGAACTAACCCTTTAATAGTGAGCACCCAGAATGCATAGAATAGTGAAGTATACCAACACAACTCACACTATTGGTCCACGTCGAGGCAGCATAAGCGGCGGCTTCCACTTTGTTGAGGGCGTACGTGCCCTCTAAGCACTTCCTGTACCTCTGGGTTTCTCCGTCCTCGTTAGCGAAGCTCCGGACGGTCTTCATGGAAGAGAACGTCTCCGTTGCGACATCATTGGCCTTCGCCAGAGAATCCTGCACTTGAGCTGAGAGTTTCTGAGGGGAAATCGCACATCAACATAAGAGCACTCGATAAACATCAGCAAAACATCTGCACGTCTGAAAAACACTAACATTAGTGGAAAACTGCTGCATCTCACAATCAGTGTGACATTTCTGTGCATGATTTATTTACAATTTTTAAATCAATTTTAATGTGTTTAAGGCTAAATAGGCAAAACTATTTATAAATTTTCAGGTTTTTCACTTTGACTCATGCAAAGAAAACAACCTAAATAAATGCATATTTTAATACACTTTATCTATTTGCATCTGTAGATCTATATTTTGAAGGTATCAATGAGATACTATTATAATTTGTATTAATATATTGAATCAGTTTTTATTTTAATTTTTTTCATTGTAATTTTAATTGATGGATGGATGGATGGATGGATGGAATGATGGATGGATGGATGGATGGATTGATTGATTGATTGGATGGAATGATGGATGGATGGATGGATTGGATTGGATGCAATGATGGATGGATGCAATGATGGATGGATTGGATTGGATGGAATGATGGATGGATGGATGGATGGAATGATGGATGGAATGATGGATGGATGGAATGATGGATGGAATGATGGATGGATGGATGGATGGAATGATGGATGGAATGATGGATGGATTGATTGGATGGAATGATGGATGGATGGATGGAATGATGGATGGATGGATGGATGGAATGATGGATGGATGGATGGAATGATGGATGGATGGATGGATTGGATGGAATGATGGATGGATTGATTGATTGATTGGATGGATGGAGGGATGGATGGAATGATGGATGGATTGGATGGAATGATGGATGGATTGATTGGATGGAATGATGGATGGATGGATTGATGGATGGAATGATGGATGGATGGATGGATTGGATGGAATGATGGATGGATTGATTGGATGGATGGATGGATGGATGGAATGATGGATGGATGGATGGATTGATTGGATGGAATGATGGATGGATTGATGGATGGAATGATGGATGGATTGGATGGAATGATGGATGGATTGATTGATTGATTGGATGGATGGAGGGATGGATGGAATGATGGATGGATTGGATGGAATGATGGATGGATTGATTGGATGGAATGATGGATGGATGGATTGATGGATGGAATGATGGATGGATGGATGGATTGATGGAATGATGGATGGATTGATTGGATGGATGGATGGATGGATGGAATGATGGAATGATGGATGGATTGATTGGATGGAATGATGGATGGATTGATGGATGGAATGATGGATGGATTGATGGATGGAATGATGGATGGATGGATGGATGGATGGATTGATTGGATGGAATGATGGATGGATTGATTGGATGGATGGATGGAATAATGGATGATGGATGGAATGGACGGATGGATGGAATAATGGATGATGGATGGAATGGATGGATGGATGGAATAATGGATGGATGGATGGATGGATGGATTGGATGAATGGATGGATGGAATAATGGATGATGGATGGATGGATGGATGGAATAATGGATGATGGAATGGATGGATGGATGGATGGATGGAATAATGGATGATGGAATGGATGGATGGATGGATGGATGGAATAATGGATGATGGATGGATGGATGGATGGATGGATGGAATAATGGATGGATGGATGGAATAATGGATGATGGAATGGATGGATGGATGGATGGATGGAATAATGGATGATGGATGGATGGATGGATGGATGGATGGATGGAATAATGGATGATGGAATGGATGGATGGATGGATGGATGGAATAATGGATGATGGATGGATGGATGGAATAATGGATGATGGATGGATGGATGGATGGATGGATGGATGGATGGATGGATGGATGAGTGTTACCTGGTAGAACTGTCCGGAAAGCTCAGGGATGATCCAGATGATGGGCAGGCCGAGTGCGGTGAAGAAGCAGAGTCTGGGGGAGAGCAGCATCATGGAGCCGAACAGGAAGATGACCCGCATGCAGTACCACATCAGCAGACTAAGCTTCTCACTCAGAGACTCGCTCATGGTGTTGGTGTCCGTGGTGATGCGGGACACGATGTCACCTGGACAGGAAACAGGTAAACACACAGCAGGAGTAACACACAGCAGGAGTAACACACAGCAGGAGTAACACACAGCAGGAGTAACACACAGCAGGAGTAACACACAGCAGGAGTAACACACAGCAGGAGTAACACACAGCAGGAGTAACACACAGCAGGAGTAACACACAGCAGGAGTAACACACAGCAGGAGTAACACACAGCAGGAGTAACACACAGCAGGAGTAACACACACAGCAGGAGTAACACACAGCAGGTAAACACACAGCAGGAGTAACACACAGCAGGAGTAACACACACAGCAGGAGTAACACACAGCAGGAGTAACACACAGCAGGAGTAACACACAGCAGGAGTAACACACAGCAGGAGTAACACACAGCAGGAGTAACACACAGCAGGAGTAACACACACAGCAGGAGTAACACACACAGCAGGAGTAACACACAGCAGGAGTAACACACAGCAGGAGTAACACACAGCAGGAGTAACACACACAGCAGGAGTAACACACAGCAGGAGTAACACACACAGCAGGAGTAACACACACAGCAGGAGTAACACACAGCAGGAGTAACACACAGCAGGAGTAACACACAGCAGGAGTAACACACACAGCAGGAGTAACACACAGCAGGAGTAACACACACAGCAGGAGTAACACACAGCAGGAGTAACACACAGCAGGAGTAACACACAGCAGGAGTAACACACAGCAGGAGTAACACACAGCAGGAGTAACACACAGCAGGAGTAACACACAGCAGGAGTAACACACAGCAGGAGTAACACACAGCAGGAGTAACACACAGCAGGAGTAACACACACCGTTCATAACCCAGCACTAATGCCATATGTCTGCAGTTTCACCTGTGGAAGCTTTATCGAAGAACGCGATATCCTGTTTCAGCACCGACTGGAAGACGAGCGCTTGGATGGACGTGTGTATTCGGCTCATGGTGATGTTGTAGATGAGGTCACACACAAACTCACACACAGCGCTGCGGAAAACAGGAGGACATCTTGAGATGTGCTTCTTTAATGCATTTAAAGGTGAGGTTTTTCTGCTCACCAAGGCTGCATTTATTTGATCAAAAATACAGTAAAAATAGTGAAATATTATTCCATTGTAGATCAGATGTTCTCTGTGTGAATATATAGTAAAATAAAATATATTTCCTGAATTTATCATCATTACTCCAGTCTTCAGTGTCACATGATCCTTCAGAAATCACTCTCATATGAGGATTTGATGCTCAAGACACATTTACGATTATTATCAGTGTTTTTTTTACTTTCTTTTAGGATTCTTTGATGAATAGAAAGAACAACATTTATTTTGTAACATTATAAATGGGGACACTAAATATACAACTATATTACTGATCAGCTCAATTATCATAAAGTCATAATTAAGAGATAAAATTTTGAAAATATGATTGTAAAAGTCCTCATTATTAGATAAAAAGTCAGAAATAAGACATGCTAATATAAAATGTTGAAAATATGATCGTAAAAGTCCTCATTATTAGATAAAAAGTCAAAAATATGACATGCCAAGTCATTATTATAAGATAAAATGTTGAAAATATGATCGTAAAAGTCCTCATTAGATAAAAAGTCAAAAATATGACATGCTAAGTCATAATTATAAGATAAAATGTTGAAAATATGATCGTAAAAGTCCTCATTATTAGATAAAAAGTCAGAAATATGACATGCTAAGATAAAATGTTTAAAATATGATTGTAAAAGTCATCATTATTAGATAAAAAGTCAGAAATATGACATGCTAGGTCATAATTATAAGATAAAATATTGAAAATATGATTGTAAAAGTCCTCATTATTAGATAAAAAATCAGAAATATGACATCCTAAGTCATAATTATAAGATAAAATGTTGAAAATATGATTGTAAAAGTCCTCATTATTAGATAAAAAGTCAGAAATATGACATGCTAGGTCATAATTATAAGATAAAATATTGAAAATATGATTGTAAAAGTCCTCATTATTAGATAAAAAAAATCAGAAATATGACATGCTAGGTCATAATTATAAGATAAAATGTTGAAAATATGATTGAAAAAGTCCTCATTATTAGATAAAAAGTCAGAAATATGACATGCTAGGTCAGTGGTCGCCAACCCGTCGATCGCGATCGACTGGTCGATCTTTATCACTGTCCCGGTAGCTCCCGATAAATAACCGAAAAATAATTAACAACATGTAACAAGTAGAATTATGTACCGCTCCTTTAATGCAGAAGGCAGTCCGCGCCGTGGACGGAGCGCGTGCTGTGAACGTCGCATGTATGCGTGTAATATTTCTGTTGCTCTCACTGTTTATTTTCTGTTCAGTAACACAGTTGTTAGTGAAGTGTTTTGCAAACTGCCCCATGTGCGCGTGGGATCGACGACACTGATAATAAACCCTGTGAAATATCAGATACGTGAGTTTTGCTTTTACTTGACTAACGTTACAACCATTCAGGCCAGCTATCCGGCCTCTCTGTGTAAAGCCGTACAAACACATTATCAAGGCACGAAATCGCTCCTTATGCTCCCAAAATGTATTCTCTGCAACCTCAATTCACACAGTACAAATCGACCTATAGTTATGACAGCGCTACTGCAGCTGAATATCTCTTCAGCAAACTGCCGCAAAGGAAAGTAAAAGTTGCAGACGCTCATACACAATCATTATCATTAAAAGTAAAGTAACTAAATGATCAGTGCTTCTGCCACTCTCTCTCCTATTGCAGTCCTTGATTTGAAATTAACTGTTGATCAATACAATGCAGCTTTGTTGATTTCGGTGACGTGAACTCCATTATAACGTGGGAATTGAAGACACCACATTTATGTGACCAAGTGTAAATGGAATCGTTCTGCTAAATCAGATATCTGATCTGTAAAAACACAAAGTGGACCAGATATAAATAGTCCCAGCAAGATAACTGTTCGGAATGCTTGAAATATAGGAAGAAAAATATAAATATTGAATTGGGGAGGGGAGGGGGGTTAAATTAATGTATCTCTGAACGAAACTGTCTCCAGAATAGTTTTGATGGCATTTTACAGCGGTACCCAAAGAAAGCTTCTTTTCCATAAGCACCATCTACTGTCAAAAAGTGAATTAGCCTTTTTATTCAGTCCATCTGTTTTTGTTTTGTGCAGGTGTATCTTATGTATCAATTTCACAAAGCTAAAGCTGAATAAAGTCTTGAAATTATGCAATCTAATTTAAATAAAAAAACACTGCTCATGCTACATGTGTGTATCTTTGTTTGGGTAGTGATTAAAATGCAGTGGTTGCCTCACATTTCAAATGGCTAATTTTTTTAAGGCTAGTTTGGGCTGTTATAGAGCAAATAAACAACAAAATAATTTGCTTAAGCAAAGAAAAAGAAAAAAAAACGACAGATGTTCTCGAAATAAAAAAAAAAAACTCCAAATCAGCCATGAAAAATCTATAAATAGAGTTTGCCTTTCATCAAGGCTGAGGTCAGGGATCTTTGGCTTGAAAAGGTTGGTGACCACTGTGCTAGGTCATAATTATAAGATAAAATATTGAAAATATGATCGTAAAAGTCCTCATTATTAGATAAAAAAATCAGAAATATGACATGCTAGGTCATAATTATAAGATAAAATGTTGAAAATATGATTGAAAAAGTCCTCATTATTAGATAAAAAGTCAGAAATATGACATGCTAAGTCATAATTATAAGATAAAATGTTGAAAATATGATCGTAAAAGTCCTCATTATTAGATAAAAAGTCAGAAATATGACATGCTAAGTCATTGTGAGATGAACAGTTGAAATTATGGCTTTAAAAATTCTAAGATAAAAATTAAAAATTTTGAATTAAAAGTCAAAATTATGACTTAAAAATCTAAATTATGATTAAAAGTCCTAATTATGAGATAAAAAGCTGAAATTAGATTTTAAAAAAGTCTAAATTATGACCAAAACACACACTAACACATTTAAGCGATTAAATCATGCTTGTTATTTTTTTTGAATGCGCTTTTAATTTTTGTATTCACACTAATAATATTTACATGATTGTTTTCCTTTTGTGCAATATGTTTTTTTAATGTGTTTTTACATTTTGAAATCAGTTTTTACAACAGAAATCAATCAATCAAAAACGTACTTTAGCTTTTGATCTAAAACAACATGAATTTCCTCTCCTCAGTGTAAAGCTGAAGCATCAGCTGGAGAAATGAAGAGGACTGGACTTGACTTGATAAATGTCGTCACTTTTGATCAGTTTAATGTGTCCTTGCTGAGTAAAAGTCTCTTACACTGCTAAAAATGCTTTTCTTACTTAGTATTTTTGTCTTGTTTTCAGTCCAAAAATAAAAAAATCTTTAAAATTCTTATCTTTTACTAGATAAGTAAAATGACGTAATTGTTTGTGTTTCTGAAAATAAAATCAATAATTAAGTGAGTCTTTGCTTAAAAAAAAGCAGAATTATCTGACAATGGGGTAAGACAAATAATCTTGTTTCTGTTTTAAAATCTAGTTTGGGACAGAATCAAGATTATTTTTCTTTCCCCATTGGAAAAAATATCTTATGTTATTTTACTTCCCTAGTAAAAGCATATTGATTTAAGAATTTTGAGATATTTAGACTGGAAACAAGACAAAAAATGAAATAAAAAGAGCATTTTTATCAGTGTAAACCCAAACGGTCTCACCTCATGATGGTCATCAGGGTCATGACAGTGATAGCCTGATTAAAGGCCTCAGGTTCATCTTCATTCATGATCCAGTCTGTCATTTTACCGGTGTAATGAGGAATCGCCATTTCACCTGTGGGACATGCGCATGTAAATATTCATATATCGTCTAATTCTGCAATGACAACATCTAGAAGAATCAGTAAGTTAAGGTCTGTATTTACTGTGTTCACAAACTTGGCATGGTTTGGAGTGCTGAACTATTATCAAAGCAAACTTGACCAAAGTGAAACTAAAAGAGACATTAGATCACATGTAACTTTCCTTCATTTGACAGACTATGTAAGTATTAAATTACACGCTAGACTAAATTTCAACGTCAATATTTACAGATCATAAAGCCACATAAAGAGGAACATCTGAAATGGAGCCAGACACATTAAAGGGTTGGGTTACACTGTTAAAGACTTGATTCTTATGCTAAACATGGACAAAGTTTCACGTTTTTTTTCATAGTTGCATGATTTCTTAAATAATTCCAAAAGAGGGCGGTAATCTGCCTTCAAAACAATTATTTTGAAGGCCTAGTCTCTATTTTAACCTGAAATACTGCAATATAAAAAAAATAAAAATAAATGTTTTGTACAATTTTCAATGGCAAAAATAGATCATAATTATTGCATAAATATAAAAAAATACCATAAAATCAAAAAGAAAATATATTGTATTAAATGAGTAATAAAGGCCAAATTGCAGACTATTTTTGTCATAAACTTGCATTTTGTGCATTTGTAATATGTTTATAGACTAAGTACCATAAAGCCATTCTAGATATAGAAATAATATTTTTCTTTTTGCCATGTGTGCACTGCAAAAAATGCTCTTACTTAGTATTTTTATCTTGTTTCTCGTCTAAATATATCTAAAAAAAAATCTTAAATCAAGATGATTTTACTAGATAAGTTAAATGACATAAGATATCTTTTCTTGTTTTCTGGAAGAAATAGAATAGAGTTTAACTCAGTAATAATATTTAAATTTCACCCATTAAAACTTTTTGGTTAATGAAAGTTTTACAGGTATTGTTAAATATCTATACATTTACATCTGTGTCCTATCTTAAGCTACTCTACTGTCAGCTCAAGCTTTTGTCAAATCTGTCATATTTCCAAGAAACAAAACATGTTTATATATATATATAAATATAATAAAACTAAAGACTTTTCGGAGATATGAAGGATGCAGTACTACTCTATAGGGACTCAAGATTGACATGAGATTGACTGAAACTGAGTGTTTCACCCCCTTTTAATAACACAATATTTACTCACATTTAAGAAAAGAGGGCATTATGTATTGTCTAGGGCTAGGTAATGGGTTTAAACAATACATTAATTAATTTATTTGAATAAAAAATTATTAAAAATAATAATAATAGTAAATATTCCTTATTTACATCATTACATTAGTTATTATTTTTATTCTTAATAAATTTTTCTAATCAATAACAGCAGTAATATAACAGCAACTCAATATTTCACAAATAATATTTCAATTTTACATTATATTAATTTCATAAAGATGATCATATTTGGGGATCCGTGGCATCTAAAAGATCACATTTTATTCAGATATTATTGCGTAGTAGTCAGTAGCTAGTTTGTGATATTAACGCAATGACAAATTGTGCGACATAATTTTTGAACGAAAAAATGAAATAAAAACAAGAGAGAGCCAATGAAATATTAAAAACTGAATATCCTTTAGCTAGAAGCCTATATGTGGAGCATCGGCTGCTTGAAATTGTAGCAATGTCTTTTCTGCATTGTCCCTGTCAAATAAACTAATAAATAAATATGTTGTAGTCAATGCATTTGCATAGTAATTTAATTCATAAATAACAAATAATTTTGTTAGTGTTTTGCTCTTCCCTCATATTCCTAATATTTTCCTCATATTTTGATGAGGGTCATTAAATCATATACACATAAGCACATTTTTACCTAGTGAGGATATAACCACAAAGAAGAAGACGGCTGCAAAGCGTCCACTGAAAGGCTTCATGTATCCCAGCAGCCTTTGCAGCGAAGCCTTGCCCTTCTGCTTTATTTCCTGCTTTTTGGCTGTGGGAAGGAGAGAAGAGACATGGCGCTTCCACAGCAACAGAGACAAAGCCAACACCACATACCCCTGTAGAAGCTGAAATAATAATGGGATGTTACACACACACACACCTGACACATAATACAGGGCTCGACATTAAGCCGGTTAATAAATCTGTCATTCACTTGTCCGAGTAAAACATTTGCTCGTCCGGATTTTTTTGTAAATATAATCTATTCTGAAGCAATATTCTCACCAGTGTTCAATCAGCTTTGACATATTTAAATATGCATATTTTTCATATTTGTACCTTTTTATAAAGGGCATTTTTCCATAATCTTATTAAATATAGGATATCCTTCAGCTTTCCTTTTATATTCTTAAATTTGATCTATAAATTAAATTAGAATAAGACACTTTAGGCTGTTACCAATCAAATTCAATCATTTACACTGAAAAAATTATAACTGCATTAAATAATGTTATGAGATTATTTTAAATATTTTTGAATATACAAATAAGAAGTGTTGGAAAGATGAGACTAAACCACCAGTAGGTGGCGGCATGTGACCGTCTGTATGAGCGAGTCATTGAGTCGATTCAGTGAAACGGATGATTCATTCAAGAATTTGGCGGTAGTTTATGAATAGGTCATTGAATCTTTGATTCAACCGATTCATTAAAACGCTGAATCATTCACTAACACACACTGTTGCTGTGAGATGCATTACGGTTCTGCTGTGATATTTGTTTGGAACTATTTTCGCAGCTGAAATAGAACAAAAACAGTCCATATTGCATCTAAAATGTAAGTTAATGTTAAATAATTGTTTATGGAACTGGCGTATGAAATCAGTGTCATTTTCAGTATGCATGGATTCAGTGATGGTATTCAGGAAAACAACACTCTTGTTAGTGTAATGTTGCTTAACTGTATCTGTATCATATGTTATAAATATAAAAACTGCACAATTTTAACTGTGTATGTTAACTGAGTTTGTGTGTGAGTGGCGCTCATTTGTTTTCGATTTTCTCCTCGAGAGGCTGCGCGTTATTAACGTCAGTTCGTTTTATATTATGATCCACTATCGATCTCCACTTACACTGAATGCAGAATCATTATTGCACTTTGGTGATTCCCTAGTTATTTTTTGTTTTGTCGTTTTAACCAGGATACTTGTCTGTCGGGCAAGTAAAATTATTTTTCACTTGCCCCTTCAAAAAATCCACTTGTCCCGGACAAGCGGACAAGCGTTAAAGGGTTAGTTCACCCAAAAATGAAAATTCTGTCATTAATTCCTCACCCTCATGTCGTTGGACACCCGTCAGACCTCCGTTCATCTTCAGACACAAATGAAGATATTTTAGTGTAAAGCTGATGCTGAGAAAGGCTTCAGATAGGCCTCTATTGGCATTCAGTACATTTACACTCACAAGACCCATAAAAGGCACTTAAAACGTCGTTACAAAGTCCATCTCACCACAGTGACTCTACAATCATTTTACGATGCGACGACAATAGTTTTTGTGCGCAAAAAAAAATCAAAATAACACCTTTATCCAGCTTGTTCTTGTCTTCCGTGTGTGTCTCCACGACGCATGCGTGAGAATATGACGCAGATCCGGCGTTCGGACACATGACCCAGAAGAGATTTGTTTACGAGCAGAGGAAGACGCGCGTGTCTAAGCTGTTGAATTCTACATTGATCGTGCTTTAGGTCTCGGCGTAGTTCTCAAAATGGGGCTTAAGTGTGCATTTCATGGATTCCCGAACGTCATATTCTCGAACATGCGTCGTGGAGGCACACACGGAAGACAAGAACAAGTTGGATAAAGGCGTTATTTTGATTTTTTTTTGCGCACAAAAACTATTGTCGTCGCATCGTAAAATTATTGTAGAGTCACTGTGGTGAGATGGACTTTGTAACAACGTTTTTAGTGCCTTTTATGGGTCTTGTGAGTGTAAATGTACTGAATGCCAATGGAGGCCTATCTGAAGCCTTTCTCAGCATCAGCTTTACACTAAAATATCTTCATTTGTGTCTGAAGATGAACGGAGGTCTTACAGGTGTCCAACGACATGAGGGTGAGTAATTAATGACAGAATTTTCATTTTTGGATGAACTAACCCTTTAATGTCGAGCCCAGCACATAATATACTCTTTTTGCCATTGAAAGGGTTACACACTAAAACATCAAGAGTACAAAACAGACACGCTATTATACACACACAAATGAACAGGTGTGGCTGACTCAAAAAAGAGATGGAAAATATATTACATTGATTGCGAACAGCACAAGTGTGACTCCCAAATGAACAATACCAGAGGGATAAATAAATGTATGTTGGCACATCTTACCCCTTGCCAGGTGTGCCAACCCCACACCAGCTCCACGGTGGACCAGCCACAAGCCCAGAGGAAGGAGATATACACCGGATAGAGAAGCCCGTGAACTACAGCCGTCTGCACGCCCTCCAGTCCTCTCATCCACGCCGGGCTGCCCGAGTAGGCGAAGGAGAGGAAGAGGAGGAGACCGGATCGGACCAGTCCTCCGGCCCACAGCATGATGAAGGCCTTATTGATGAAGGACGGGGACAGCTGGACGGCACCAAAGAACATCACTGCAAACACGTCCAGGCACAGCGCCAACAGGGCGAACAGAGGAACGGCCATCTTATCCTTCATCACCAGCACTGCCAAACAAGTCACAGATCAAACACACTTTTACATTTACATTTAGTCATTTAGCAGACGCTTTTATCCAAAGCGACTTACAAATGAGAGCAAAAGAAGCAACTAGAACAGTCAAGGGCAACAGTATGCAAGTGCTGTAGCAAGACTCAGTTAATCTAGCTCAGAACACACAGGACAGTTTTTTTTTCTTTTTTTTTTAAATAAATTAGACAGACAGAAAATGAATAGAATGATAAGTGCTATTGCTTTTGCAATGACAAACAACCAGAGTTCTGTGCGCATTAAATGTGTTTAGGGTATCATCACATATCGTTATCATATTACCACCCTGCTGAAAAAAACAGCTTGGCCAGACTGGAAGACCAGTTTAAACCAGATTAAACCGGATAAAACCAGCTGAACACCAGCTTGGCCAGACTGGAAGACCAGCTAAAACCAGCTAAGATTATCTTAAACCAGCTTGGCCAGACTGGAAGACCAACTTAAACCAGCTAAGATTATCTTAAACCAGCTTGGCCAGACTGGAAGACCATTTTAAACCAGCTAAGACTATCTTAAACCAGCTTGGCCAGACTGGAAGTCCATTTTAAACCAGCTAAGATTATCTAAAACCAGCTTGGCCGGACTGGAAGACCATCTTAAACTAGCTAAAACCAGCTGAACGCCAGCTTGGCCAGACTGGAAAACCAACTTAAACCAGCTTGGTCAGACTGGAAGACCATCTAAAACTAGCTAACATTAGCTTAAACCAGCTTGGCCAGACTGGAAAACCAATTTAAACCAGCTAAGATTATCTTAAACCAGCTTGGCCAGACTGGAAGACCAGCTAAAACCAGCTAAGATTATCTTAAACCAGCTTGGCCAGACTGGAAAACCAATTTAAACCAGCTAAGATTATCTTAAACCAGCTTGGCCAGACTGAAAGACCATTTTAGACCAGCTAAGATTATTTTAAACCAGCTTGGTCAGACTGGAAGACCATCTAAAACTAGCTAACATTAGCTTAAACCAGCTTGGCCAGACTGGAAAACCAATTTAAACCAGCTAAGATTATCTTAAACCAGCTTGGCCAGACTGGAAGACCAGCTAAAACCAGCTAAGATTATCTTAAACCAGCTTGGCCAGACTGGAAAACCAATTTAAACCAGCTAAGATTATCTTAAACCAGCTTGGCCAGACTGAAAGACCATTTTAGACCAGCTAAGATTATTTTAAACCAGCTTGGTCAGACTGGAAGACCATCTAAAACTAGCTAACATTAGCTTAAACCAGCTTGGCCAGACTGGAAGTCCAATTTAAACCAGCTAAGATTATCTAAAACCAGCTTGGCCGGACTGGAAGACCATCTTAAACTAGCTAAAACCAGCTGAACACCAGCTTGGCCAGACTGGAAAACCAACTTAAACCAGCTTGGTCAGACTGGAAGACCATCTAAAACTAGCTAACATTAGCTTAAACCAGCTTGGCCAGACTGGAAAACCAATTTAAACCAGCTAAGATTATCTTAAACCAGCTTGGCCAGACTGGAAGACCAGCTAAAACCAGCTAAGATTATCTTAAACCAGCTTGGCCAGACTGGAAGACCAGCTAAAACCAGCTAAGATTATCTTAAACCAGCTTGGCCAGACTGGAAGACCAATTTAAACCAGCTAAGATTATCTTAAACCAGCTTGGCCAGACTGGAAGACCATTTTAGACCAGCTAAGATTATTTTAAACCAGCTTGGCCAGACTGGAAAACCAATTTAAACCAGCTAAGATTATCTTAAACCAGCTTGGCCAGACTGAAAGACCATTTTAGACCAGCTAAGATTATTTTAAACCAGCTTGGTCAGACTGGAAGACCATCTAAAACTAGCTAACATTAGCTTAAACCAGCTTGGCCAGACTGGAAGTCCAATTTAAACCAGCTAAGATTATCTAAAACCAGCTTGGCCGGACTGGAAGACCATCTTAAACTAGCTAAAACCAGCTGAACACCAGCTTGGCCAGACTGGAAAACCAACTTAAACCAGCTTGGTCAGACTGGAAGACCATCTAAAACTAGCTAACATTAGCTTAAACCAGCTTGGCCAGACTGGAAAACCAATTTAAACCAGCTAAGATTATCTTAAACCAGCTTGGCCAGACTGGAAGACCAGCTAAAACCAGCTAAGATTATCTTAAACCAGCTTGGCCAGACTGGAAGACCAGCTAAAACCAGCTAAGATTATCTTAAACCAGCTTGGCCAGACTGGAAGACCAATTTAAACCAGCTAAGATTATCTTAAACCAGCTTGGCCAGACTGGAAGACCATTTTAGACCAGCTAAGATTATTTTAAACCAGCTTGGCCGGACTGGAAGACCATCTAAAACTAGCTAAGATTATCTTAAACCAGCTTGGCCGGACTGGAAGACCATCTAAAACTAGCTAAGATTATCTTAAACCAGCTTGGCCAGACTGGAAGACCATTTTAAACCAGCTAAGACTATCTTAAACCAGACTGGAAGACCATCTTAAACCAGCTTCGCCAGACCAGTCAGGTCTGGTTTTAGCAGGGTGGTTTCCAGGGCATGTATAAAGTAAAAGAATGGTATATTTTGTTCATTGTGTTTTCAGGTAAATCCCTTTCACTTTCACTCTAAAACTAATTTTAATCTAATCTCAATGGAATTTGCGAACTTAATAGTGTTTTTAATAACTAAGCAATTAGTTTTGAAAGCCATAGTTAGTAGAGAATTACTTTAACATTGTTTATGTTTAAATATTTCGCAGAAGTGCATTTATACCACATGTCATTGAAAATAAAGGAAACATACGTAAGTTACCTCGTCAGTGGACACAACTGTAACTCTTCAAAATGGCAAGAATCGATGGTTTTTAGTGTCGCCGTCACATTTATTTAATATATTATAGTTTTAAATGAGTAACTAAACAGCAGCGATGCGAATGCTGTGCATGAACCTCCATAAAAACTTCCGAATCTGAAAGCGAAACTATGAACTGCAAGGAAAAACCCCCATGAGCTAACATCATGAATATTAATTACGCACCGTTACGTTGGTCACATAGTCCTACCTCATTGGCTACGTCAGACGTTGGTAGGCAGGCTGGCCAATCACTGAGGGCGTGTCTTATAAATATAAATAACGTTGGATGTCTCTAAAAGGGACACACAGGGCTTGTGTTGCGTCGCGCTAAAATGGCGTCTTTGGTGTTTTGAGAGTAAAGCCCACTTCTTCTTCTTCTTCTTCTTCTTCTTCTTCTTCTTCTTCTTCTTCTTCTTCTTCTGTTTAATGGCGGCTGGCAGGCTTAGGGTCCATATTCCTCCAGCTGCTGGCATGGAGTGTGATGATGATTTCAAGGGGAAATATTTCTGTTTCCATTTATTAATTTAAATATTAGCAGATCAACTGTTGGCATAGAGAAGAGCTGAGGTGGAGTGACCATATTAATGACACTTGCTCTAATGTTTTGTTTAATTTGACTTCAGGAGTTTCCTCTTTCTTCTTCTTCTTCTTCTTCTTTGAAAAACATAACCTAATAAAAAGAACAGAAAGGCAAAATGTGCCACGTGTCACTTAAGGTGTGGTTATGAGTGTATCAGATGACCCCTCCCCCTTTTTGATACGGGGCACCAGCTAAGAATACTATCTTAACAATATAAAAACATCCTCAAAGGAGCTGCATACACACATACTGTCAGCCCAAAGTGAGGGCTGGCCCACACCAAGTAGAGTGGGCCCCAGTTGATGCCATTTGTGGGTCCACAGCAAGCCCACACTTTGGGCAAAGTGTGGGTATTCTGTGGGCAATGCACAGATGTGTCAGAATAGACCTGTAGCCATATCAAACAACAAGATTAGTTTGGTTCTACTTTGCATTTGCCACAATACACACACAAATTCACTTGAAAGTAGAACAAATAAATTATAAATCATGTTTCAAATAATTTCATTTATTCACAGTCATGTAAAAAAATAAAATGTACAATATATTAACATTCAAAAGTTTGGGGTCAGTAATATTTTTTAAATGCTTTTGAAAGAAGTCCTTTCTGCTCATCAAGGCTGCATTTATTTGATAAAAAGAAAATACATTAAAGAGTGTAATATTATTGCAACTTAAAATAACTGTTTTCTGTTTTAATACATTTCACAAAGTAACTATTTTTCGAGTAACTATGTAAAAGACTTTACTGTCACTTTGATCAATTTCATACATCCTTGCAAAAAATTCTCTCTCAAAACAATAAAAAAAAAATGTATAAAACAGAAAAATGACCAATTATAACCACATCACAACACATTAAGTGGATTATGAATTCTCTAATAAAATATATCAATATATCATATATCAAGAACAAAGAAATTAGTTAGTCTTCTCGAGGAGGCAAGAACAAGAACAAAGTTCGTTATGGCCAGGACATTCCATACTTCACGAGAAAATCAGGTGCAGAACAGGTGTCGTTTCTCCGCATTAACCACGTCCATTTTAAATTTCTGACCAATCACACAATAGTTCTCGAAGCGAGAACTTTTTTCTTTGCTCTTGCGGAGTATGTATCAAGCTTTATACTCACCCTCATGTCATTCCAAACCTACAACATTTCTTCTGTGGAAGATGATATTTTGAAAAAAAAAAAAATTTGTCCATACAATAAAAACATAATTGGATCCCATTGACTTTTTATTGTATTGACAAAACAGACGAAACATTATTCAAAAAATAATTTTGCATTCCACAGAAAAAAGTAAATAATACAGGTTTGGAACAACATGAAGAACTATCCCTTTAATGTCTTTATTAAGAAATCATTGATGACTTTAACTTGCAGCATGAATATGCAAGTTTTATTAAAATAAATGCAAACACTTAGAATGTGTCTGACAAAAATGTGACAGTCAAAAATGTACTTACACAGCAAAAGATGCAGTGACCTGTGCCCGAGTGGCCTTTGGGTTTATTTAGCTGTGGTTGACACACAATCACAAAGGAGAAAAAGAGAGAAGACAACTGATTAGTCAAATATTGCATAAATCTATACAAATTAAAACTGTATTAATTT
Organism: Gobio gobio; assembly: GCF_949357685.1. Taxonomy (NCBI): domain Eukaryota; kingdom Metazoa; phylum Chordata; class Actinopteri; order Cypriniformes; family Gobionidae; genus Gobio; species Gobio gobio. The sequence goes on from NC_137108.1 coordinate 50,991,961, forward strand.
TTCAGGGGTTCTCAACTCTGGCCGTCGAAGTGCACCATCTTGCAGAGTTTATGTCAAGACCTGATCAATCTAACCTGAGGCCAGTTGCATAAACTAAGCCATTATGTTAAGACAGTGTCTTAAGATCTAGTATGAGCCACTAGCAGTTAGGCAAGTGGCATTCAGTCTTACTTTTCGTATCAAATTAGGCCAATCTATGTTTTTATGTAACTGATTTAAAAAAATTATGAACAGTCTTAAAGAAAAAAATGTATGTCTAACTTGTAAGACTAGTCTTAACGGTTTATGCAACCGGCCCCTGCTTGTGACTTTCTATTCACTGAACCAAAAAAAGCTGGATTAGCTTGTTCAGGTGTGCTGGACCTGGGTTGGTGCTAAATTCTGCAGGACAGTGGTCCTCGAGGGTTAGGATGTTCTGAGCATGACAATTCAGAGATCCAGACGGAGTACGTTTACATGGACAACAATACTCCGAGATTAACCTGATTAAGACAATACTATGATTAAGAAAGTACCATGTAAACAGCGATTTCCAATTACCTTAATCCGGTTAAAGTCATACTCGAAGTAAATGCAAATCGAATTAAGACAAGTTTGTGGAGTATGCCTATTTTAGTCGCATTATCGGAGAGCATTACAGACATGTACACACCATAATCACACTATTAACGTTGTGTAGGAGTTTTCGTTGCATTTTGAGATAGGACACACACACACCAGGCACACACACACCAGGCACACGCAGAGGGGAGGGGCTTTGGGGCCTCGAGCCCCTGCCCTTTTTAAAAATTAATCAAAAGTGCCCCTCTCAACCATCATCAATAATATTGCGGCCAATAAAACAGAATTTGAATTATAATTAATAACAACGCATACAAAACAGTAACAAAGCGCTCAAATATCGGAAAATTCCCGTTTATCTTTCACGTATATCTGTCAGTCTGGGATGTCGTTGCCATGACGTGTTGCTATGGTGCGTGTCTTGCTTGACTGCTCATTCTGACACTGCCTCCTCTATATTTGTTTCTTTTTGTTGTAATTATTCTGCTCATTGTAAAATACAAAAAGTTTGTATCTGTAATCCCATATTCATAATTGTCTGCTTACAACAGCGGTCGCGAACCTCTAGGCTTGCGAGCCATATGGGTCATTCAGTGAACGCCTGTGACTCGACGGCAGGAAAAAATAATCATGATTTAGAAAACTTTTTCCTCATTAATCAAAGCTATTGTTCCAAATGTAGGCTGTTAAGAGGGGCAGTGTCTCTTCAAAAAAAAAAAACTTAAGAGACATATAATATTATATATAAAATTGCAAAAATAAAACGTTTTATTTATATATATATATATATATATACATACATACATACACACACACATTAAAAAGTATAAAAATCACTGGTTTTTATAAAGGAACACTGTCCAACAGCGACACCCGCAGGCAGGTAAAGTTACAGCGGTTGCCTGAGCCCATTGAATTTTAATAGACCCGTGAAAGTCGCGCTATGATTGGACGTCGGACAGCGTAGCGTGGCATGGGGACGTAATGACGTGCCATTAATCAAGCTATGTTCTATAACAGGGGTGTCCAAACTCGGTCCTGGAGGGCCACTGTCCTGCAGAGTTTAGCTCCAACTTGCCTCAACACACCTGCCTAGAAGTTTCTAGTATCCCTAAAAAGACCTTGATTAGCTGGTTCAGGTGTGTTTAATTGGGGTTGGAGCTAAACTTTGCAGGACAGTGGCCCTCCAGGATCAGGATTGGACACCCCTGTTCTATAACATGTAAAATGGGAACATAAACAGAATATTCTCAAAAGCAACTCATGTAAACACTTTAATCAGAATATAGTCTTATTCAGAATAAGGTCAATAATTACTGCTGTCCATGTAAACGTAGTCAGTGACTGCTAGATCGGTCACTTACAACAGTGGTGTCCAGTCCTGGTCATGGAGGACCAACACCTGCAGAGTTTAGCTCCAGCCTGCCTGTAGTTTCTGCTGGTCCTGAAGACCTTGATCAACTGGTTTCAGGTCTGCTTAACTGGGACTGGAGCTCAATTCTGCAGTCAGGACTAGATGGCAATAAATACTGGAAAGAGAGAGGACAAACAACATTTAATGGTATAAATCCAGTTTAAAACTTGTATTCATAAATATGTACAACAACATCTGAGAATGTACGACGACACCACTGTACTGATAAATACAGTATGTTATTAAGCAATATGTATATGAAAATACAGTTATATGGTGCAAAGAAAATTTGTCGTCTATGACAAATCTACAATGCAAAAACTGGGAACGTGTCAACTAGAAGAATACTTACAGAGCAGAACCAATGATCTGATTACACACAAGGAAAAGAGAGAAAACAAACAAGAATTAATATAGCAGTCAAATATTGCTCTGTACGAGTGAACGTGCTGATGAACTGTATGTATTCAAGAGAAATGATTACATTAATATTTAGCCCGAATATTATTTCATGGCCTAAATGTTTTATTTGCGCTAAAGTTGTATCTTTTCATAATTAATTAAATATTACAGACACGTGATATCATTTGACAGTTATCAATCATGTTTTCGGATAATATATAACGTTAACGTTAGGCCAATGAGTCCTCTCTCCACTCTTTCACTCTCTCCCCGTGCACGCGCCAGCTTGTGACACAACGCGTACAAAGTAATAATTGTACAATCTGTTATTTTTAGGTCACGTTAACATGATAGCAATATGACCGGAACTTTATAAAACTACAAATCACATGTAACGTTAGGCTATGTAAATATATGGTTTGGTCTGAACTGTCAGCGCGCAGTGTTTGTCTATCAATTATGGCATAATCATATGTAACGAGGTTAGTGTGTAACTTGTGTATTGTATTTACGCTACATGAATCCTCGTTTACGTCGCTTTTTAACTCTTTAAAACACAACCATGACTGACTCAGCCTGGCCATATGACTAGCTCGTTCGTAGTTCGCTAACATAGCAACTGGAAAACAACTATACATCAAATTAACACCAAAATGGACGTAAAACAATTCAAAGTAATGAATTCAAGCAGTTTTAAAGTATAGATTACCTCAGAGATTAACATAAAATGGCCTAGTTGACCGTTATAAACGTTAGTCGTTTAAACGGCAGGAGAGTATAACATTAATCAGATAACCACCAAAAAAACGAGCGTTTAAAGGGGTGGTAAACCACGATTTCACTATTCTAACTTTAGCTAACGTGTAATGTTGCTGCTTGAGCATAAACAACATCTGCAAAGTCACAACGTTCAAAGTTTAAAGCAAAGGGAGATATTTGCTTTTAAAGAAATCAGTTTCTAAGGACTACAGCAAACGGCCAGTAGGCGACTACACACATTCTTCCAGGTTTTGCTGACATCAGCAGGCCCAATATTTACATAAACCCCTCCTCCGAGAATATTAACTAAGGGGGGGTGAGGCCATTTTGTATCGCGGCGCTGTTGTGGTATAAGTTAGTTAGGCTAGAGTGTTGTTGCCGCGATGCCAAGGAAACGCTGTTATATTCATCCGGATTGCAGGTCTGGGGTACTTGCTCTGTTCAGCCTTCCTTGTGGGACGGGGGTGCGTTGCAGAGCGTTTAACATACAGCATGTTATATGCACGTGTGTTTGAGTCAGCGGGGAATCAGGCGCGCGCAGGGCTCTCTGGAGCACAACAGAGGAAAACATCTAAACATCCACCGTCTTCGCGATTTCAATGCCAGATTTGCACAACGTCAGCTGCGTGAAAAAAACACTGCCGGTGCGTGGATGCACGACGCGCGCGCTGCACATTTCACGGAGGACAACACAAACTTCGCGAGTTCAATACAGGATATGCACAACGGCTTGTCCTGAAAGCTGGATTTACAAACAGAAGCTGTTCACGGGCCACAACCTGTAAGTCTGATTTTAATTTTCATCGATGTGTTTTCCTGTAATAGGTTGTAGCAAGGAAGTAAACAGATGACAACGCTGTTCTGCAAACCAGTCTGTTAAATGCTCATTCATACTTAACGTTATCCGACGTACTCCTAACGTTACAAACACTAACGTTTAAATCTCAACAGCGAACCTGGCATTAGTGTAAATGATTCTTTGATTAGAGCTTTTATGTATTGTTTATCTTCAGGCATGCTAAACATGGTTCTGTGTGTGATTTGGCTAACTTACTAGTTAAAGCCAGTGCTTAGTGTTCGTTTTGGGTTAGTTCTTGGGACAGATATTTGGCTATAATCGTTCTAAAAATACAAAAGTTAAAGTGCCATTCAGTAGCGATCACTATAGATCCGCAGTCTTTACTCTTGAGGACTGAACAGGTTCTGCTCGATCATCTTCACTCAAATGTTCTGGGTCTGATTCGGGCTCAGATTGGTATGGTTTTATTGACGCCGTTGTTTCTAACACTGACCAAAGAAAGCACAGTCTACCGGTGAAGGGAAGGGGCGTGACGTTTCCGACATACGTGCACTAGGCGTTTAGCGAATCACAACACACTGGGCCAGCTAACCAATCAGAGCCCACTGCGTATTTTTGAGGGACTGGCTTCATACAACCCGGAAAGCATCAGACTGTTTTACAAGGAGGGACAGAGCAGTGTAGAATAAAGGTCAAATATATGAAAAATAAGGCAATTTTTTTTTAAACGAAGCATGAACACATGTTACAGTGCACCCCACAAACACAGTCAAGCCTTCAAAAGAATGTGGTTTACCACCCCTTTAAGAAGATAAAAGTGGATACAGACAATACGAAGTGAAGCTTCAGCAGGAAGAATGGGTACATTTTGGGATCCTGACACTCAGTGTGCCTCAATATGTCTATGTGTGCAGTAAACATTTTGTCACTGTTAAGTCAAATATCCAAATGTCCGTTTTATATATTATATTTACTGTCGCTGATGACGTTCCCTCTAGTCGTCGTAGTTCTCAGTGTAATATGACCCGCGCGCTCTGTCTCAATGGCCTGAATCCACTTTTTTGTCCTCAAACGCTCGTTTTTTTGGGTCAACCGCTTATAAAAACGTCTGGGTTTTTGCTTCTGGGTTTTGTTTAGCTTGTTTGCAGTACACTTTGTCACATATTATCTTTTATACATTGTTCAGTTTTTTGTTATAAGTCCGAAATGACAAAGAGGCAGCCTCACGCAATGCAAAGTCAATGGAGACGGTTTGATTGATTCCCCCCCGGTGGGCGTGGTCTTCAGATTATGACGCGTGTCGCTCTGTCTCTAATACCGGTAATGTAATGTTTTTTGTTTGCCATTTCAGAAATGTAATATTATAAAAAATATCAAATTCATCAGTGATGTATTTATTATAATATTTTTTTATATAATGTATATAAAAATATAAATTTAAAAATATAAAAAATAATGTTATAAATAACCACTGATGAATGCCAACGATAATAATGAACAAATCAGTGAATGATCAACCATTTGCATTGTTTTATTGTGACAAACATGTTTATTTAATTTAATTTATTTAATTTAATAAATACGGTTAAAAAAAAAAATCATGGACTTAAGTTATTAATATACAAGTGCTGTGATTTACTGAAATCTAATGGTCTAATGGAGTTTAAACTACTGTAATATGGTCCCTCTGACTTTATCAGTCTGTCTGGGAACACCTGCAATGGAGGGCTCTCTCATGGTGGCCCCACAGTGGAAAATTACTGGTTGCCCATGCACAGTAAACCCTCATTGGGGCTCAAAAGTGCAAAACTGCAATGGGCCCCGCATGGGCTAACCCACTGGGAGCCCGTGGGGGTTTTCTGTGGGCACGCCCAAATGGGCTTGCCCACAGAAATCCCACATGGGCCCCCAAAGGGTTTGCCCTTGCCCACACTGTCTCACAGAAAACCCACACTTACCCACAGTGAGCCCATGCGTGTTTGCTGGGATATTACCTAAACGCTCGGGTTTAGAATTCTCTCATTTTTATGTAATTAAATTAATAAAAGTGCTTAGTCAACGAATGGCTTAAATGAACAGCTACTATTATATAAAATACTTTAGTCTGGAACAGCTGTTCTGTTTAGGATATATCTGGATCAATGTGCACTGACCGCCACAGTGTTCTTGTCAGAGAACTCAGAGTCATTGGTTGATGATAGCCTTTTAATGATTGCTTTGGTATCAAAACAGATGGACATGTGCAAGGTTTATCTAGAACAGTTAAAGAGAAATAATAATTAACATATAAATCACTTAAATGTTACATGACAGATATAAATAAACTCAACATAAATGGTCTTCTTCCTCATTCAAGTTATAGCGATCGCTATATTAAACTTCAAAGGATTAACGTCTATGATTCAGCGCATAACTCACGTGAGATAAATAGATTGCATGAATATAAATGAATAAAACTTAAACAGTACACATAAACAGTATCTGCAACGAATACACTTGTAATACGACATTAAAGGTCCCATGGCATGAAATTTTCATTTTATGAGGTTTTTCAACATTAATATGAGTTCCCCTAGCCTGAATATTGTCCCCAAGTGGATAGAAATGTTGATCGGTGTAAAACCGAGTTGTGGCTGTCCTTCTCTGCCTTTGAGAAAATGACAGGCCAGACTAGCCAATCCTGAAGTCTCCTGGTTTGACGTCCAAGCAGGAACGGTTTCCTCCCTTTCCTCCACCCAGAGAATCTGGCACGCCCATGCAAACGCTCGAGAGTCGAGAGATCATTGCATCATTGCTTGTGAACGAGTGAACGCTGGCAGTTTCTCAGTGTTTGGATGTACAAATGAAAACAGAAGTCTTTTTTCAGTTCCTTCTGATCTGTGATTTCTGATGTGTAGCTAATTATTTATTATTCGTGCACACAATGCGGCTTCTCTCTCTCCAGACAGAACGGTGTTTTCGTGTTTTATATCTTGTGAGTCAGTGTTTTTGTACGTCCTCGTCGCGTCTATCGGTTCTAGAATGTGCATTCAGTCATGAGTTTCTGCTCAACACCAGCAGAGATAAACCTCACACACGCCGAAGCTCGGCCTTCAACATCCCCGACCCACAGTACTGCATCTGGCCCACAGCGGAGGCACCAAACGCGGCGTGAGATTAAGCAGAAGGAGGGTAAGGGTGAGCATATCCGGGCTAGCCAGCCTAGCCCCACAATAAACTGGATTACATCCGATTACTGCTGTTGTGTCTTTGTTTGCGCTGTGTACTCAACGCGCGTCACTGACGCTTTTATTTTATTTTAAAAATAATGCTATTATCAACACTTACTTTTAACTCGTTCATCTCGACAGCTGTAATGGTACTTTGCATGTGTTACAAAGTTTATAGAATAATGATGAAGAGACGGACTCGGTGTGACTGGGACTCTTGTTTATTCAGAACTCTCAGATACAAACACAATAAACTCGCGCTGACTGACAGCGCTCTCATAACTCAGTAGTTACTATAAATAACTTTGTTAGCAATCGCTGAGCTCAGTCTCTGGTACATTAGTGATGTCCGGTTCGCGAACGATCTTTCTTTTGAACCGGTTCTTTTTAGTGAACCGAATCAGTTCACCAAATCGGACTGAATCGTTCTAAACGGTTCGCGTCTCCAGTCAGCGCTGATCCATAATTTACTAAAGTTACTAACTTTCTGACATGAGTGACAGTCCCTCCGACTAGAAATAGACTAATAACCTGAAGTATATGCTGTAACTAAAACAGTTCAGACATGCTGAGAACTGATGTGAAGTGAACACAGGTCCATCCGTCTCTCTGGCAGACTCGTGCCTGCTCGTGCCTCGTTAAACCACGCCCCCTCCGCTCATATAAAATGCAAAGATGTCAGCCAATCACAACAGTGGGCGTTTTTACTGAAGTCTCACAGCAGACACGCCTCTTGAAGCAGGGCATTCAAGCCACAGGGCAAACAGCAGTATAGAAAAAATGCCTTTTATTTCTAAATTATGACATTTTATGATGTAAAAGTCATACTAACAATATAAGTACAGCTCAGGAAACATTATAAAATAATAGAAAAATGCCATGCCATGGGACCTTTAATATTCAAATAACACTGGACTTACTTGTCCGTTACTCATACGATGTCCTTAAAGTGCGAGCAATCCAGCGAGCGAACTTTCCAGTCAGAATGGCTGATGCAACTAGCGCTACGCATATTCTCAGTCTACAAAATGAGCGTAAGCTCCGCAGCTGCGCATGTTGCGCAATATTCTGTAACGTGCAGCGCTGATTCTGTGCGCATCTCCGGTTATTATGCTGAACATGGAGAATTCAGAACAGCCGTCCCCACATTTGAGCAGCAAATGTGTTGATGAGTAGAATTCTTTATGTTTGCAGATATTACATATTATCTGCAGGGGCGTACATTTTATCTAACAGTAGGGGGGGACGATAAACATGAAATTTCTCAAGAGCAATTTTTGAAGGGGACACAAATAATATAGCCAAAATCGTACTTGTAAGGATATGTGTACCACAAAAAATAAAAAAATAAAAATAATTGTGCTTATTTGGCGTTTTGGTGCACTGAAAAATGATCTAATGTCCGTTTTTCTTTTCTCTGTCATTTTATCTGACCAACAACACAAAGCAATAGTTGTTTAAATATGAGTAAGGTTCACCACACAGTCATATTATTTAAAATTATCTTGCATCCTCCACATAGTATTTTATACTATGATATTCAGATCTTTAGATATTCAACTGCAGCAAGTCTGATCTGCCACTTATTATCATATTGAGCAAAACCCAACACAGATCTGACAGAGCGCCGTGCGCATATAGGCTACTTTAGGTTTAGAATTAGCGCCAATTCGAGGGTGGGTTGCTTGAATTATGGGTTCATTAGTCTATTATTCTTAATGAAAAACACAGCAAGAAAACAGTACAATGACACACTCCCTTAAATAGGCACTTTTACATTTCGCTTTGAAACCAAAACTTCCGCGATCATCTTGTCTGTCAGCTGTTTGCTCTAGTGATGAATGAAATCTGACTCTCGTTGGGCTCGTGCTGTATTGAGCAGACACGTTTAGTTTTTAATTGTTGTGTCTGTTCTCTAACTAAACAAAATTATTTTATTACTATAAAAATGAAAACAACGGTGGCCCGGGGCGGTGCCGCGGTGGGCAAGTGATGCTAACAGGGTTTTGCCTAATCTGTATTAAAGAGAAAAGAGTCACTTCATCTGATGTTTAAAGTTAATAATATAGCATTGACAGCTTACTGGAGTTTCACAACTGCTGTCTGAAGAGCTTTGTTCTCTCCCCAAACTTGTGGTAGTTTTTTACGTTCAATGGGTAACGTTAGTTGAGGTGCGCGGTGGATCAAACCACTGTGGGGCAAGGGGGGGGGGGGGGGGGACTCAAAATGTTTCTAAACTTAAACGCATTTTTTGTCCCGTTTGCTTTTGTATTGTTTTACTACTTACACATTTATTTTAAGTATATATCATTATATTATTTACAATACTCAGCATGGTTTTTAGGGGGGGCCAGCCCTCAGATTGGGGGGGTCCTGTCCCCCCCGTCCCCCCCGTGATTTACGCCCCTGATTATCTGGCAGGCCTGGAAGTGGGATAAGGCGGGCTACAGGTCGTGTGTAGATTTTACCTCGAACTTGAATATCAACAGTTCATACGCAACCATCTTTGCTGGGAATGAGTTTCACCACATGACCTATTGGCCATTGGGCTAGTGGTAAATTGGGGTCAATTATCATTACCACGGTATCCAGTGCAAGTGACTCTGTCGGTGTCTGCCACTTGTAGCAGGAATGAAGGGTTGGCAGGTAATCACGTAGGTAATGGATCCAAAACTGAGCTATTAAGTTCTGGCAATGCCGCCATCTACGGCGTCCTATGGTTTCAGGAGCATAAACAGCTTGTGGCAAAGAAGCGTCCCGCTGCCCCATGAGAAGCATATTTGGTGTTATAGGGTCGGGATTAGCCACATCAGCTGAAACGTATCCAAGTGGCTTGGAATTGAGAATATCTTCCACTTCAACTAGGATGGTGTAAAGTACGTCCTCTGACAATGATTGAGCTCCTACAGCGACCTGGAGTGCACTCTTGATGGAACGTATCTCCCGCTCCCATCCCCCCCGAAGTGTGGTGCATTATGGGGGTTGAACTTGAACGCAATCTGGTAATGGGCTAGTTTTTGTTGAAGCTGTGGTTCCAATTCTTTGAAAGCCGTTCGGAGTTCCCTGTCAGCACCTCTGAAATTCGTGCCTTGATCGGAAATTTTTCTGCTGCTTTACCTCGCCTGGCAATGAACCTGCGTAGGGCTAGCAAGAAGGCATCTGTATCCAGTGAATTAAGGAGATCCAAATGAATGGCACGTGTCGTCAGGCACTTAAAAATCACCCCCCACCGTTTCTCGTTTCGTCTGCCTATCTTGGCAATGAATGGGCCGAAACAGTCAACACCTGTTGAGAAGAAAGGTGGGTGAAAAATGCGGAGGCGAGCCGCTGGCAAATCTGCCATTTGAGGAACTTTAGGCTGTGCCCTCCATCTTTGACATTCGGGGCAATGAAGTTGGCACCTTTTAATGACCTGTCGACCTCTCAAGATCCAATACTGTCTCCTGATTTCTGCAAATAACCTTTCAGAGCCAGGATGTAACAGCCGTTCATCATAGTCTCTAATTAGAAGCAGGGTAGCTGGATGACGAGAGTCGAGTACAATGGGATGGATATCTAGATCCCTAACCTGCTGTAACTGCCGTAGCCTCCCACCTACTCTGATGAGACCTGTTGTTTGGTCCAGTTCTGGTGCTAGATTTCTGAGTCTGCTGCTGATATGAACAGGCTGATCCGCTCTTAGAGAAACAAGCTCTTCTGGAAAACTTTGTGCTTGGCAGGCTCGCGGGAGTACAGCTTCTGCTTCACAGTAACTGTTAATTAAGGGAGTCTGGTTTGGCTCGGCCGCCCCATGAGATTGCTGATGTACAGCCTCGACCAAGTCCTTCCACGCATCAAACTGGTTCACATCTGGGATATCCTTCTGTGGTGGTACAGCTGCAAAACTGCAGAATGTCATACTTTTCAGTTCATTCGATTGGGGTAGCTGAGTGATATGTGGTCTCTTCGGCCATTTATCCGGAGCTTGCAAAAGGAAAGACGGCCCGTTACTCCATCTGCTAGGTCTAGTAAGCTCTAGAAGCATTTTGCCTCTTGTCAAGTCATCAGCTGGGTTATTAGGTGAGTCGACATAACGCCATGATCGCTGATCTGTCAGTTCTTGTATTTCGGATACACGAGTGCCGACAAATACCTTGAACCGGCATGACTCTGACTGTAACCATTCTAGGACGGTTGTAGAGTCTGTCCATAGGGTTGTCTGTTGCAAGAAGGATGACAATTCTGTCTGGATTAATTTTGCCAGCTGTGCTCCAGCCAGCGCTGCACACAACTCTAAACGCGGCATGGACTGCTGGCGTTTAGGGGCCACTTTCGACCTGGCCATTATGAATGAGACATTGGTGACTCCCTCATCAGTTGTACAGAGGTATGCTACTGCTCCATACGCCCTTTCCGACGCATCACAGAAAACATGAAGATGGTGCTCAAGTCTGGAATTATTCATGGCTTCGGGAACATAGCAACGCGGGATTGAAACTGTGCTGAGGTGTGGTAATTCCCTCTCCCAGACATTCCAAGACTCACGCAGATCTGCAGGGAGGTCTGGGTCATCCCAGTCTCTTTTCTTTGACCATAGCTGCTGTATGAGAATCTTTGCTCGGGTGGTAAAAGGCGTGATGAAACCCAAAGGGTCATACTGACTCGCTAGTATCTTGTAAACTGTACGCATTGTCAGTATAGAATGCTCAATAGGTCGATATCTGTAACCCAGTGTGTCTGTTCTACAATTCCAGCAGAGTCCTAATGCGGGTTCTTGAGGGTCACACCGATTGTACTCCAGCCACCTTTCCATGTCCTGGGATCTGGCATCAGATGGTAAGTGAGCTACTACTCATGATTGGTTGCTCGTCCACTGCCTAATTTCAAATCCGCCATCCGCCAGTAGTGCACGCAAGTCATCCACCCTAGTCTTTGCTGCTGCAGCTGTAGGTAGACTCTCCAGACAATTATCAACATAGAAACTGGTTTCAACAGTCTGGATGAGATCAGAAGTGCTGTGTGGGTGTTCTTTGACGTGCTTTTGTAGTGCATAGATGGCACAGCAGGGACTACTGCTGGTCCCGAACGGCAGCACCTGCCATTCATATACCTGCGGTGGAATCTCTCGCTGCAAATCTCGCCAAAGGAATCTCAGTAAGGGTCTGTCCTCAGGTAACAGGCGAACCTGGTGAAACATACCCTTGATGTCTCCACTGATCGCAACACGGTGCAGTCGAAATCGCAGTAGGACCCCGAGGAGAGATGGTCCCAGGTTTGGTCCTGGCAGGAGCTGCTCATTGAGAGAAGTACCCTTGTATACAAATGAACAATTGAACACCAGACGTGCCTTTCCATTATGGTAGACAAGGTGATGTGGCAGATACCAGGATTCCTCTGACTCATTAGCTTCTTTAGCTGTGATCTCCTTGACATAACCTGCTTGAATTAGTCTATTCATCTCACCTTGATAGGCAGCTGCCTTCTCTGGTTGATCTCTGAGTCTCCTTTCAGTACTGCGGAGATTAGCAAGCACAGATTCCTGAGGAACACGCAGCTTAGGGGAATCCTCAGTTCTTAACAAGGGAGTAGCATAACGTTGAATCCCATCTATCAACACCCTACAGGTCTTGCTGTCTAAGATCTTGATAGAATCTTGGTCCTGTTTTGAACGGGTCAACAGCTTTTCACTGCGGTAAGGTAGAGAATCTAGCTGCCACAATCGTTCAACATCTCTATAGAGGGTCTCATATGCTGCTGAAGAGGAAATGAAATAACTCTGATGAGTTGAAGTTGCTCGATTTGGAAGACCTTCAGGACCTTGAAGAGCCCAGCCTAGTTTGGTACGGACTGCGACTGGCCCAACCTGAGTGCCTCCATGAACGGTTTCTACCGCAGTGATCAGAGGGCTATTATCTGAGCCAATCAGCAACAAGGGCAGAACATTCTTGAACGACTGCAATGGAATGTCTCTCAAGTGAGCATATCGTCGTTGAAGAGCTTTGACTGGGTAGCTCTGTTCCACCAGATCTAATCCATCTGCAGTGAAGGCATTCTGGATTCTGTACTTGACTCCTGGTTTGATTCTGGAGGACACATCTAAGGTAACAATTGAGCCAGCCAGGAATGTGACATCAGGGCAGATAGTGCGTAAGGCTAAAGTTTCCTCTTTCCCTTCCAGCTGAAGCTGTTGAGCAGCGGCAGGTAGCAGCATGGTACGTTCAGCTCCGTCATCTAATATCGCAAAGGTCTCAATTGTTCTGTCCTTATTATGTAGAAGCACAGGCACAACTTTCAGTAGTACTCGACCTGAGGGACTTGAAGGTGTGAGGTAGATCCTACTGTTTAGTGCACTGGTGGGCTTAACCTTGGCTCGCTGTTCAGCGATTCCATGGAGGACCTGGAGATGTATCTCCCCACAGATTCCACAAGGTTTCTTTAGGTTACAGTCCTCTGGACGATGAGAGCGGCCGCATTTCCAGCACCGTCTCCCTTCCGATATCCATTGCATGAGGTTGTCTGTAGATTGCTCTTTTAGTTCTGAGCACTGGGTTATGTAATGCTCTTTGCTGTGGCAGAATAGACAATGGACTTTGGACTTCTTCCATTGAGAGGGCGGAGGTAACGGTTTAGGTGCTCTGACACTTTGTGGCTCTGTGCCATGGTAGACTGAAGTGCTCTGTCCCTTTGATCGGGTTAAAGCCCTTCCCTGAAGTGAGAAGGAGAATTTCTCTTTCTGATAACGTTCAACTAGTCTACTGGATAGACGCTGTTGTTAAGCTTTACCCTGCAGCCAACCAGAAAAATCCTGTAGATTATATGGATTGAGGCTGGCGACATTCAGTTTACCTTGCATCTGTATTCCTATTATAACTATTATACTATATATATTTTTATTTTATTCACTTATAACTATTTTAACTTCATTTCTGTGTAAAGCACTTTGAATTGCCACTGTGTATGAAATGTGCTATACAAATAAACTTGCCTTGCCTTGCCTTGTAGAAACTCAATGAAATTGTCTCTGAGATACTTGGGCAGTTTGCTGAGGAGCCTGTCTACATGGGAACAACAGCTGAGTTCAATGCCTCTCGGGCCCTCCAGGGACAGCAGCATACTCACTAGAAGATGTACCCTTAAGGCAAATGTCTGGAAACTACTAGCTTCACCGACCTTCACATCTGGAGCGTTGAGTATGGCTGCTATTTCGCTCTGTGCTAATTGATGTGGCTGTCCATAATGTAACTGTAGAGCCTGCATTGCTGCTGTATATGGCCGAGCTTCATGTCGACAAGACTGTCCGATCATTTGAGCCTCTGGAAGCTTAAGATGTTCAAGCAACACATGATATTTGTATTTCTCTGACAGCTCAGGATGTGGGTCTAGCAGATTATCCAAAGCTAGTTTCAGATTGGCGAAATCCTTTTCACTGTCTACAGCGAAGTCTGGTATGGAAGGTTTTGGCGCTCCATATAAGTTAATAGGAGGTGGAGGAGCTGCCTGACAATTGGCATACTGTGGCCAAGTTACTTGTTGTGCTGGGTAGTGAACACTATGTGCACCAGCATAACTAGGCTGTGCTGAGTCAGCACCAGGATAGTTTGGATGGCAATCAGCATAAACAGAAGGTACAGAGTGTTGCATCTTAAGTATTGCAGTTGGAGGATTAGTGGCCCATTGCTGCTGGGACCAGAAGGGGGCGCCCTCGACTCCTATAGACCTTCTAATTTCAGGAGGTGACTTATCTTCATATTGCCTGCTTGGGAGTAACTGTCCTTGTAGAGCTGTATCAGGAGCTGTAGGAAGTTGTGGAGACACAAAACATGACGATGGAATTGAGCGGACTGAACTCGTATCATTCAGTGGAAGTGTTCGCTGGGCAGAATGAACTCTTGTGGTACCATGTGCCACATTCTGCATAACTGGAACTTGTGAGATCAAAGGTAATTCGGCTCTCCTTTGTTTAGGGCTCGTTATATCCGGCTCGAAGGACCATGTTATGTTTAGGATATATCTGGATCAATGTGCACTGACCGCCACAGTGTTCTTGTCAGAGAACTCAGAGTCATTGGTTGATGATAGCCTTTTAATGATTGCTTTGGTATCAAAACAGATGGACATGTGCAAGGTTTATCTAGAACAGTTAAAGAGAAATAATAATTAACATATAAATCACTTAAATGTTACATGACAGATATAAATAAAATCAACATAAATGGTCTTCTTCCTCATTCAAGTTATAGCGATCGCTATATTAAACTTCAAAGGATTAACGTCTATGATTCAGCGCATAACTCACGTGAGATAAATAGATCGCATGAATATAAATGAATAAAACTTAAACAGTACAAACAGTATCTGCAACGAATACACTTGTAATACGACATTAATATTCAAATAACACTGGACTTACTTGTCCGTTACTCATACGATGTCCTTAAAGTGCGAGCAATCCAGCGAGCGAACTTTCCAGTCAGAATGGCTGATGCAACTAGCGCTACGCATATTCTCAGTCTACAAAATGAGCGTAAGCTCCGCAGCTGCGCATGTTGCGCAATATTCTGTAACGTGCAGCGCTGATTCTGTGCGCATCTCCGGTTATTATGCTGAACATGGAGAATTCAGAACAACAGCCCTACTTATTTCACATATTTTTGAACATGTCACAATGTGCATTCTGGGATGAGCGAGCAGCGCTGAGGGGATGAGCGAGCTTGAGTAATAGGTCAGTATATTTTGGAGAGCTAGATTGGCTTGTATGTTTGGTGCAGAATGGGTGTGTTAGGGGGGCCCAACCTCATATTCTTTCATAGGGCCCAAAATTGCTAGCGCGCCCCTGGCGCTTCTGATGGGTTTTTTCCTTTATGACAGCGGAAACAACTCACAATACTAGCCATTCAGATAAGTGCAAGATATAATTATAATAAACAGTCAACTGACTACTTTTATTTGCGTACACTCACAATAACAGCAAAGGCCGTGTATTCAGGGAACAGATTATTTTGAATTCAGTTTATATTTCCAACAAACGAAATTCCAAGCCAAAATAACGGTGGTTAAAAAAAAAACTGAGTTATCATCATCAAATTCAAACTTTTCGCTCGTCTCTGTATGTGGCAATGCGTCACAATAACCTGCGTATGTAAAAGTGGATCATTCTGTACAGATGACGGTGTGTTTGGACAGAAGACGAGACAGAGTTCTTTATTAAACTCATAAAATACAATAGAATATAAAACGCCATAATTTATCAAGAGCTTGAAGCAGATAAGACAGAAACACACACACACACACACCTCATGTTGCGCTCAAGTAGGCCTATACGGTGCTTTCCTTGCCATCAGTGCTTGGATAACACACACACACACACACACACACGTCTCCTTCCATTAATAATATTTGCTGAGATATGCATAAACCAATTTTTGGAATGACTTATCACGATAGGAAAAAATAGTTTTAGTCGCATAACATCAGTTAATGGAAACGCCGTCATTTCGCTATATTTTTATCGACTTTTAGAAAATATTGCAAAAGTTTTGCGCAAATCTGTAATGGAAACGCGGCTTCTGACAGCGCTGATAATCTCATCAGGCATTAGCAGGAATACATCACACGCAATATATGCAGTGGTTTTTAATCCTGGTTTTAAATTGTTTAAAAATTACTGTATGGCTGGCTTAAAATGAAACCAAAATAGTTAAAAATTAAAAACCAGACACAATTACTAGAGGCAACAATAAAATTAATAAATGTTCACCTTTTGATTAAGCAATTTAAATTATTATTAATTAAACTTAAAATGTCAATTTATTAAATGTTAATTTCCAATATACATTGAGTTAATTTTAGCATAATTTTTAGATAAAATGTTATATAGAAAACCATTGCAACTATAGCAGGGGATTTAAATAATTAAATGATAAATAGGATATTACATATATTAACGTATACAATTTAATTTAAAAATCGACACCCGAATACAGTTGTCACTGAAGTGCCATGCAATTTTATTTTTACAGACGTCCACATGAGAAACAATGACCATCCGAATAGGGCTTTGACATCGCTACTGCAAAGCTCAATAATCCACTTAATAATGGCAGGAAATCATTTTCACCCAAATAAAACAAATTAAACAAACTAACATTGATTTTATTAATTAAATAAAGGTGCAGTTTCTTGTTATTTCAAAACATTCTCTATCATTTTGTTATATAAATGCATTTTATTTTTCCTACAGTAAAACAATCTGAAACTACCAATTAATGTTGTAGGTAAATACACATTATTCTTTTCTTTAGGATAGTCATGGTGATCTCGAGGAACTGGAACAGCACACACACACACTGAGGATTATCACGAAGGTGCTTCATGGATGATCCTTTAGAGACTTTCTTTTTGTCAAATAAAAAAATCCAGAAGTAGGCTACTAGTAATGAATTTTGGTTTAAACATTAATTTAAACACCATAAACATGGGCAAACTCAAGCATTTCAAGTTGTTACCAATTCTTCATTTCACAAATTTTTTTTTTACCACCAATGCGCATTGGATTAGTCTGTGTTTGTGTGCACTGTTTATATATTGCCATTTAATTCAAGATCTAGTGAAAGCGCTGTCATACCACAGTTCCAGATACGCTGAAGACTGAAGACTTTGGCATGTGCGCTGTGTTCCTTTCTCCTCGCACATGCGGGTTTGTAGTCCACAAAGAATCTGCAATGACTTCATCAAAAGGAAACTGTTGTGAACGAGCATCCGCTGACTTTTCCTGTGTGGTCCTCCAATTCGACCCGCTTCAGTCGTGCACTGTCGATACAAAAGGCTCCATCGGTCAAACTTTGACTAAACTCCTTAGGGACGCACATGAGCTTTAGAAGTCTGTTTCTGACGTTGAACGTTTCTGACGTTCCATTCGACCGTAAGTGGACTGCAAAGTGGACTTCAGAGGGTATTCTGCTATCTTAAGTGAGATTCCAATCCAAAGGGAGCGAACATGTTCAGTCCGAAGGGCACTGCGAACGGCGTAGGGAAGAAGGGAACATCGATACATCACTTCACAGGAAGTAGAGTGAAAATCACCCAAATGTCTTTGCGCGTCACGTGCATCACCTGTCTGAACTAATGATGGTGCAGAGCCGTTGGTTGGAAGAGTTTTTAAACAGCTCTGCGATTAAGGAGTTTACATACACTGTCAGAAAAAAAGGTACATTGCTGTCACTGGGGCGGTACCCTAAGGTACAAAACCGAAAAGGTACTAATATGTACCTTTAAGGTACTAATACGCACTCTTAAAGTACTGTAATAGTAGGAGAATGGCTATGGTTAACGTACACGCCCCTCAGTTAATGTGAAGGGGTGTCTCGTAATGAAATTAATGTGCGCAGGTGATGCGTGTGAATCCTGATTATATAAGCAGTGTTTGAGTGCCGCTCTAGAGGCGCGCGGGCTGAGTTTTGTGTGGTGAGAGCTCTCGCTTGTGGGGAACGCTAACCGGCCGCTCGGGACAACTAGTGTCTCCGGCGGTGAAGATAGTCAGTAAGCGGGGGGTAAATGTGTTAGATAGTTAGGAGTTGACTCGCTGGCTAGGAGAGCTCCCAAGGACACTGAGAGAACTGTTGAGTGACCCGGAACCCGGAAACTGGGCTGCGGATGATGCGAACCTGAGACCAATCTGCCTACTGTGTGACGTAATCGACAAGGGGAACAGAGAGCCTTCCCTGCTGACGTGAGCTCGCGTGTGACTGCGCCTACTGACACAAGGGCGGTAACGTGTTTTATGAGGTTATGCTGTGTTTTTAACGATTAATAAAGTATTGTGTGTAAACTACCATCCTGGTGTAGTGTCCTCTACTCTCCTGGTTTCATCCAGCTGTTACACTGGTGGCAGCGGTGGGATTTATTCCCTAATAATAAAACGGCTGGATGATGGAGGGTGGGGATGAGCACCGGGAAGGGTTAGTAACTGCCCCATCTGCAGCAGCTATTGCATCTTCGTCTGTAGCCACAGCTGCGTTCTCAAACGCGTCTGTTGCACGTCCGGTATTTATGCCGGAGACCTTTACTGGTACGGGCCGGGAATGGTCTGATTGGAAAGAACAGTTTGAGATGGCAGCTGTGGTGAATAATTGGAATGACGGAATGAAATTGAAGTTTATGGCACTTTTATTATCAGGGCGCGCTCGAGATATTTATAGTGGCCTTCCATTAGAGGCCAAACGCAGTTACGTGTTATTGAAAGATGCTTTGGGGAAATGTTTTGAACCATGTGAGACCGCGGAATGGAACCGGGTTAGTTTCTCTTCACGCAAGCGTATGCCGAATGAAACTTTGCGGGAATTTGGTAACGCGCTGCGGAGGCTGGCCACTAAAGCATATCCTTCAGTAGGTGCAGAAACGCAAGATCTATTGGCTAGAGATCATTTTATTGCACATGTGGGAAATGGGGACACTCGTATCCGACTACGCAGTGTTAAACCTATCACTTTAGAAGAAGCCATTAATATTGCAGAGGAATTTGAACTTATTCAGGGGTTAGAACAGTGTACAGTCCCCTCTGACGCTAGAATACGTGGTTTGCAAATGTCTGTGGCAGAAACTAAGGTAGACAAAAATCGGTGCAACAACTCCTAGAGGCAGTTCCATCATTAAAAGCTGTACCATTCAGAAGTAGCGTTGAGCCACCAATTAGTGGAGTCGGGAATAGGCAGGTACAACCTTTAGGGGGTGGTTGTTGGGAATGTGGCTGTAATCGGCATATTAGGAGGGACTGCCCTTATGTGCAGGGAAACGGGAGGGGGCAGGCACCATAGGCCAAATGACTGCCCCAATTCAAGAACGTTTTTGTCAGTTGGCCTCATCGTTTCAAGGCAACCCGGGGATTTTCCTTGCTGCTAAATTAGGTGGGTGTGATGTTAAATTGTTACTCGATACGGGTGCACAAGTTTCAATAATACCAAAACAAAGGTGGCTTGCACTCACGAATGGGGGGGCCCGGCTCGAACATCACGAGGGCGTGGTTAGTGTGGCTAACGGGGGGAGGATGCCGATTTTGGGGCATTGGCAAACTGTTTGCCAATTTGAGTCCCTGGCTGTCATCGCAGAGTTTCTCGTGGCGGAGTTGGAGCCTCAAGAAATTCTGCTCGGCGCTGACTTTCTGTTAAAATTTGGCGCTGTTATTAATCTTGATCAAAAGAGCTGCCGGTTGATGGGAAAACAAATACCCCTCCTGTGTATAACAAATAATGTTACGCAGTCCTGTGACGTGGTCGTGCACGCTGATACATCTGTTCCCCCCCGTAGTGAGGTTCTGATTACAGGGGCGGTGGACGGGTGTCTGACAGTTTGCAGGGCATGTTAGAGCCGTCGGCCTCCCTGGGTACCCATTGTGACCTTTTAGTTGCAAGGGTGGTATGTAGGGTGGATCAGGGTTTGTTGCCCGTTCGTGTAATCAATGTTACTGATGACACCCATATTTTAAAACGAGGAATGAAAGTTGGTACGTTATTTTGTGACGCCGTGGTTGAGGGAGGGTGTGTTTCTATGGGGGCCACACTCCCCGTTGACTTACTTATGGAGCGGCTAAATCTGCATGAGAAGGGGTTTGGGGATGCTGAGATGCGCGCGGTGCGGGAATTGTTGTGTAGGAATATTTCGGTTTTTAGCATAAATGAGGCAGATTTAGGGAGGACGCAAGTAATAACGCATCAGATTGAGACCGGGGATGCTAAACCTATTAAATTACCTCCGCGTCGTGTTCCTCTTCATTTACAAACTGAAGTGACTGAGCATATTAAGGATATGCAGGTAAATGGAATCATTCAGCCGTCATGTAGTCCGTGGGGAGCGCCTGTGGTCCCTGTACGCAAGAAGGATGGGACACTTCGTTTTTGTGTCGATTATAGGCGGCTGAACGATGTAACACGGAAAGACGCGTACCCCTTGCCACGTATCGATGATGCGTTGGATAGTCTTGCTCATGCCCAATGGTTTTCCACTCTTGATCTGGCCAGTGGTTACTGGCAGGTCGAGGTGGACCCTCAAGATAAACATAAGACCACATTTATAACGCGACAGGGGTTATTCGAATTTAATGTTTTAAGTTTCGGATTATGCAACGCACCAAGCACATTCCAGCGCCTTATGGATTTGGTGTTGGCGGATCTGCAGTGGACGACTTGCCTTGTTTACTTAGATGATATTATTGTCTTTGGCAGGACATTTGGAGAACATCTACAACGTCTTGATGAGGTCCTCCGTAAATTACGCCAAGCTAACCTGAAGGTTAAGCCTTCGAAATGCGCATTGTTTTCCACTCAGGTTCGTTATTTAGGACACGTTATATCAGCAGACGGAGTACGAGCAGATCCAGCTAAAATTGATGCGGTGAGGCAGTGGCCCGTACCGGTAAATCAATCTGAGGTGCAAAGTTTTGTGGGTTTGGCATCATATTATCGGCGTTTTATTAAGGGGTTTGCTGAAATTGCGCGACCATTACATCGCCTCACGGAGAAAGGTAGAAAATTTAAGTGGGACGATGAGTGTCAACGGGCGTTTTTGCAGCTCAAAACAGCCCTTGTGACCACTCCAGTCCTCGCATATCCCGACTCGCATAAGGCATTCATTTTGGACACTGATGCAAGTGATGGGGGGATCGGTGCAGTTTTGTCACAGGAGATGGATGGCTTAGAGCGGGTTGTGGCGTATGCGAGCCGAGCGTTAACGAAACAGGAGCGCAAGTATGCCACTACAAAAAAAGAGTTACTTAGTTTGGTCGTATTTACCAAAAACTTCAAACATTATTTGCTGGGAAAAGAGTTTGTATTGCGTACGGACCACAGCTCTTTAAGGTGGCTTCATAACTTTCAGGGGCTGGAGGGACAGCTGGCTAGATGGGTCGAACAGTTGGCCAGTTTTCAATATACCATTGTGCACCGCCCCGGGAAAAAGCATGTTAACGCGGATGCGCTTTCACGATTGCCATCACTTCGTGCTAAGCGAGAAGATTCTGTAGATCCGCGTCTGGATGGTAGCGCGTCTGTCTGCGTTGTGCGTAAATCGGCTCCTTCTGAAGAAGTTGAGGTTGACGATGAGTTGGTAGGGGCACAGAAGATGGATGCCGTTTTACAGCTCGTAGTTCAGTTGTGGTCGCGAGGGGAGGAGGGGCTTGCGGAAGCGCAGACTAGAGCAGAGGTGAGGGTTTTTTTGCCTGTGTGGAATCAATTGGCGTTTGAGCGAGGTCGGTTGGTGCGGCAACCACCCTTGAATACTGATGCAGCTTCAAAAATTCAGGTGATCCTTCCAAAGGTGATGATTCCAGATGTATTAAAAATGTTGCATAATTCGGCAACAGGTGGCCATCTTGGGGTGCAGAAATTACAGGCAAAAATAAAAGATCGGTTTTATTGGCCCGGGTGGTTTGAGGATGTAAGGAAATGGTGTAGAGAATGTACTGAATGTGCTTCTCGGAAGTCTTCAGGTCTAAATGTTCGTGCCCCCTTACAGCTTTCTTCTGTTTCTCGGCCCTTTGAACGGGTAGCGGTAGACATTTTGGGGCCTTTGCCCTTGTCTGCGGAGAAGAATAGGTATATCCTGGTTATTGGGGATTACTTTTCGAAGTGGACCGAAGCATTTGCCCTCCCAAATCAAGAGGCAGTATCTATAGCTAAGGTTTTTGTGCAGGATTGGGTGTGTAGATTTGGGGTCCCACGCAGTATTCACTCTGATCAAGGTCGTAACTTTGAGTCAACATTAATTGCAGAATTATGTCGTCTGTTGCAGATGCATAAAACAAGGACGACAGCGTATCATCCGCAATCGAATTGGATGGTTGAGCGGTTTAACCGGACCCTGCTTTCCATGCTGTTGTTGTTTGTAGATAGTAACCAACTGAATTGGGACACACTCCTGCCTTATGTCATGATGGCTTATAGGAGCAGCACGCATGCCACTACAAAATTTTCACCATATAAGGTTCTTTTTGGACGAGAAATTGTTTTGCCTGTTGATGTTGTTCTGGGAGTGGGGGAGGGGGAACATTTTGATTCCGTAAGTGATTATGTGGTGAAAATAGCTGAAAGCCTGTCTACGGTAGCAGAAGCTGTGAAGACACACCAATTTAAAGCATCAGGACGGCAGAAACAATGTTTTGACTTAAAGGTTTCTCATCAGTTTTATACAGAAGGAGAATTGGTGTGGGTAAATAATATGGCTTGTAAGCGGGGACTATGTCCAAAATTACAAAGGCATTTTGTGGGGCCGTTTGTTGTCATGGAACGAGTTACGGATGTTCTGTACCGAATAGCCCCACCGGAGAAAGGGTCTGAGCGAGTTGTACATTTTAATCGCCTTAAGCCATATGTCGCTAATTCCTTTGTAGGGATGCCCGAAAAGCAGAATGGGGGGAGGCGGACCCTGTGCTGCCTCCGGACCCTGTGCTGCCCTCTGCCCCTACTTTTCTATCTGTCCCTAGGCTGAATATGGGTGCTTCTCTGTCTGGTGATGGACTTATGGAGTCGGTAGCCTGTGAGTCGCGGGCTGTGGCACAAAACGAACTGGTTGAGGGACGGTTTTCGCGGGCCAGGAAGTTACCAGCCCGGTTGCTGGATTATGAGCTATCTGCTTGACTCGAGGACGAGTCCTTTTTGCCTGGGAGGGGGGTAGTGTAATAGTAGGAGAATGGCTATGGTTAACGTACACGCCCCTCAGTTAATGTGAAGGGGTGTCTCGTAATGAAATTAATGTGCGCAGGTGATGCGTGTGAATCCTGATTATATAAGCAGTGTTTGAGTGCCGCTCTAGAGGCGCGCGGGCTGAATTTTGTGTGGTGAGAGCTCTCGCTTGTGGGGAACGCTAACCGGCCGCTCGGGACAACTAGTGTCTCCGGCGGTGAAGATAGTCAGTAAGCGGGGGGTAAATGTGTTAGATAGTTAGGAGTTGACTCGCTGGCTAGGAGAGCTCCCAAGGACACTGAGAGAACTGTTGAGTGACCCGGAACCCGGAAACTGGGCTGCGGATGATGCGAACCTGAGACCAATCTGCCTACTGTGTGACGTAATCGACAAGGGGAACAGAGAGCCTTCCCTGCTGACGTGAGCTCGCGTGTGACTGCGCCTACTGACACAAGGGCGGTAACGTGTTTTATGAGGTTATGCTGTGTTTTTAACAATTAATAAAGTATTGTGTGTAAACTACCATCCTGGTGTAGTGTCCTCTACTCTCCTGGTTTCATCCAGCTGTTACAGTACTGATATGTACCTTTTAGGGGTGAGTAAGGTACAAAGATGTACCTTTTCACTTTTGTACCCTAGGGTACAGCCCCAGTGACTGTACCTTTTTTTCTGAGAGTGTATGCATTTGAATATTCATAGTTATTATACAAACTAGAGTATTTATGAATGGTTATGGCAATAACTGTTATATTTGTATATTATATTTGATGAATATGTAAACAAATTAAAAGTGTTGAGAAGCACCTGAGGGCTGTCATGTTTTTTATTTGACTTTATTTACCTCAGGAATGTGGGGTAGAAACTTGGGAAAGAAAGCGCACGAGATGAGACCGCTAAAGACCATTAAGAATAGCCTACATACATAGTTAACCAAATCAAAGTATTTTCATATTGAATGACAAGTGCAGCTTCAAATCTGTTCATAGTCAATACAGGTTATAAGTAAACTAATAAAACTAATGGACAATGTTTTGATTATATGTTTTAGATAGCCTATACTGTGTGTTTTGTAACTGTATGCTTATTATATGGTTTTCAATTTGAAAGTAAAGTAAATTACATTATTAATTTATGTTATATCGTAATCTGAACCCGTCGTTGCCTTTCTTTGATGACGTTGCAGGGCGTTCCAAATGAGCGATTATTGTCAGCGAAGGCCACTTCAACTGATATACCGTGCTATACCGGGAGTAGGGAGCAGTGAGCAGTGAACAGTGCGTAGGGACCCTGTTGAATGGAATGCACCCTATCACTCTCATACAAACAAATACTTGAACTCAGGGCGGCGTCCACATTTATCTCGTCACCAGTGTGCCGGTAAAATAGTGTCCTCATAGACCAGGCTTTTGTCAAACTAACAACACTGAGATTCTTTAGTCAAATCAACATCAAGAACATGTTCTCATGATGTCCTCATAAAACAGGTGTAAAGCTACACACAACCTGACATACTGTAATCAACACGCACATAATATAATGCATATAAAAAGCCACTTTACCTTGGGTAACATTGAAATATTGATTTGAAATACTTGTATATTATCTCAAATCAATATTTCATGAGCAAATATTTATTGGTCAGTAATTGTGTATGAGGGACCCTGGTCATCCTGTCCATGTTTATTTTGCATTAATTACTTGCTGATTGAACATTAGCTCTATGATATATTTCATATATTAGGAATGTTTTTTTTTAACTCTGAAGGCCTGTTGTACACACTGGGACTTACAATGGCCGCTGCGTGAAAACCTGAAAGCAAAAATATAAAGTAAGATCATTTTGTTACTTCTTATACAGAAATCAAATGGCATTGTGCTGTTAAAATGACTGCTTTTGTATTATGTGTGTGCAGTTTTGTAGGATCTGAAATGTCAGCAGATGGGTGTTAGTGTAACACTTCCCAGTGTGCAGTCAATAAAACACACCGGATGGTTGCACATTTAAAGTAGATTTATTCTGTAAAACAGAGATTAGAGGGTTTCAGTTGCAGCGCAAACCACCACACTATAATTCGCGAGGAAATCTCTTTCAAACTCACGCGAGAGCACAGTGTCATCACCCCTCCATGCAGCATTGCCGCCACCTACTGGCGTTCTATGAGACTAACATTTTAACACTACAGTTAACTATAGAGCTATGGTATGGTCTTTCAAGGCTCATATCACTGGAGTGCAATATTCAATATATCAATTTATCATTGCGCTACACTCTTCTCTACTAAGTTTAAAATGTTTACCAACATTTCAGACTTGACTATTATTAATGACCAATCTTTGTTCCATAAAACTCTTATTAATAGTGATGACTTTGATTTCAAATTACTTGAAATACACTCTATTAAAAGGTCAAAATAACCATTGGTTGCATTGTCTATTGTCACACAATGATATACTTCAGCAACAGTAAACAATTATTTCGTTCGTAACACTCTTTTGTAATAGACTCTTAATTTCGGCCAGACAATTCTTTAGTCTATTACCCCTTTTTTTTCTTAGTTTACTTTATAGAGTAAGTCAAACATGTTCTTTGTTGCTTATGTTTAGCAACTGAAAAAGCTTTTTTTTTTCACATTTACCATTATCCAAGTCCTGATTCGGTGTGTGTAAACAGTGTAGGTTTAACCTGGTACCTCTAACATTGTCCAGGGTCGCCACAGTCTTTGGACTACTGACTCTTTACTCACATTCAGTCTATCCATTGCAACTTCCACCATAGATGGCTGACCCAACGAGTCATAAGTCAGAATTTTTGGACGGCGGCGTTTTCTCTTTGGATAAGAATTCACAGGTAAGGAGTCCTCATCCTCACTCTCACTCAATGCTTGTTCTTCTGATACTTCTGCCTGTCCTACAGACATTCCAAGATCCTCCTCCCTTCGCTCCTCTAGCACCTCTTCTACTCTAGCATCCTCCTCCTCAGTCCTTTGTGGCTCTCGTTCCCAATACTGTTCCACACTTGGCGTGAATGGTTCTGCATCAGGATTGAGACTAACAGGATTCTGGCACTGACTCAAGGAAGTAGGAAACTGTAACATCAGCTCACCATCTTGAAAATCCTCGTTTTCCGACACATCACTCTGAACTCCTTCCGAGCATTTCCTGTCTTTTCTCCTAACTTTTTTCCTTCTCACAGTCTCTGGTTGTAGTATTGCTTCGGAGTTCTCCATTGGTAAACTATCACAAGAAAGAAGTAGATTCCGATGTAACACTCTCATTTTACCTCCTCCTTCGGGTACGACTTCATACACTGGGCTCTCGTCACTCCTCCTTTTGACAATCACATACACTCTGTTTTCCCAGTATGATCGGAGCTTACCAGGTCCTCCTCTTTCAGATAAATTCCGAACCAGCACTCGTCCGCCAGGCTGAAGGTCTACTCCATGAATTCTCCTGTCATACCCCTGCTTACTCCTTGAGGTTTCCCTGTCAGCTGTTCTGGAGGCAATCTCATAAGCTTGTCGCATCCTTGCTTGCCAGTTCTTCACATACTCAACATAATCCTCATTCCCTTCTGTTGGCTGTAGGTTGAAGTGCAGATCAATCGGGAGACGGGGGGAACGACCATAAAGCAAGAAGAAAGGGGAAAAACCTGTGACCTCACTGCGAGTACAGTTATAAGCGTGAACCATCTTCTCCAATGACTTTTTTCAGTGTGTCTTTTCTGTGTCTGTGAGTGTACGCAACATAGACAGTAATGTTCTGTTGAAGCGCTCTACCTGTCCATTTCCTTGTGGGTGATAGCAGGTAGTATGAGATGCTCGCACCTTACAACACTTCTGCAGCTGGTACATTAATTGGTTCTCGAATTCCCTTCCCATGTCATGGTGAATCTTTTCTGGGAATCCAAAATGTAAAACAAAGTCATTAAAGATCTTGTCCACCACTGTTTTGGCTGACTTGTTTTTAGTGGCATAGGCTTGTGCAAAACGAGTATAATGATCTATGACAACCAAAATGTACTCGTACCCTCCCTTACAGGTTTCCAGATGTAAAAAGTCTATAGACACTAGCTCAAACGGTCGTGTAGTGACAATTGAAACAAGAGGTGCTCTTGTGACCTTGTGTGGTTTCTTCCGCATTAGACACTCACATTCTTTGGCAATGAAGTGCTCAGTGTCACTCTGCATACGAGCCCAGTAGAACCGATCCCGAATCAAATTCACTGTCCTCTCTACTCCTAAATGTCCCATTTCTTTATGAAGCTCATTAAATACAATCTGGTGATACTCTTTTGGCAAAACAAGCTGATCTCTTCCACCGGCTTTTCTGTAAAGTATGCCATGCTCATTGATGTACAATTTTTGCCACTGTCTCAGAAGCATTTTCACATCTGTTGACTCATTTTTGAATACGTGTTTCGATGGTCTCTGATCATTCATTTTGTACTGAAGGACTCGGCTGATTACAGGATCTTTCCTCTGACTTTCTAAAATTTGATTCGGTGTGAGCGTTTTTTCTGATGTAGCCAAAACAGCATCACTCACCAGCTGAAGGGTTTGTACTTGAGTTGCAATAACCCATGCAAGTGGGGTGTCTTTCCCAACCAACAGTCCCTGAATAGATGCACCGATGACCTCTTGACTCACTCTTCCAGTGCACTGCTCCATGAATTGATCAATGTCCACTGGCATCCGGGACAGACCATCAGCGTCCGCATTGCTCTTGCC
This sequence comes from Gobio gobio, assembly GCF_949357685.1. Classification (NCBI taxonomy): domain Eukaryota; kingdom Metazoa; phylum Chordata; class Actinopteri; order Cypriniformes; family Gobionidae; genus Gobio; species Gobio gobio. The sequence goes on from NC_137108.1 coordinate 51,020,481, forward strand.
AGGGCGGTACTTTATGGAGAAATTGAAATCTGCCAGCTGAGCCACCCATCTATGGCCTGTGGAGTTGAGCTTGGCCGTGGAGAGAACATAAGTCAATGGATTATTATCAGTATACACTGTAAAATGTGGAGCATGGTACAGGTAGTCTCTGAAACATTCACAAATTGCCCATTTTAATGCTAAGAATTCTAACTTCCCTGAGTGAAGGTGATAATTCTTCTCAGGCATGGTTAGAGTTCTGGAAGCATAACCAATAACCACCAATTTACTGTTCTGCCTCTGGTACAACACTGCACCCAGCCCCTCTTGCGATGCATCACAGTGCAGAATGAATGGTTGGGTATGGTCTGGATAGCCCAATATTGGTGGTATGGTCAGTTTGTCAATGAGGAAGTTCAACGTCTCTTGATGGTTTTGAGTCCACTGTATCGGTGTGTTTGATGGGGGACCACCTTTGTGTCGTCTGCTGACACATTTTCCTCTAACTCTTTTCCCCACAGGTGATATTTCCTCAGGAGAAGACGACAATAGCTGGTACAGGGGTTTCGCCAGTCTGGAAAAATCAGGTATGTATGCACGGTAATATGGGATGAATCCAAGCAGCTTTCTCAAATCACCTACAGTAGTAGGAACTCGATCTTTTAAAGTCTGCACGGGAGCCACTTCGGCGGGATCCATAGTATATCCATCTGCTGACACAAGACGTCCGAGGAATCTCACTTTCCTCTTAAATATCTCACATTTACTAGGACTGAGCTTTACACCATGCTGCTGGTATCTCTGTAAAACAGCTCTGAGGTGATTGACATGGTCTTCAAAACTAGGGCTATGGACAAGATTGTCGTCCAAGTATGGTTGACACATAACATCTCGAAGACCTGCCAGACACTCCTCCATACTCCGTTGAAATTCCGCTGGTGCCGAGCTAAGGCCGAAGGGTATTCTTACCCAATGGTATAAGCCCCATGGGGTTATGAAGGCAGTCAAGGGTCTGCTTTCCTCATCCAGGAACCCCTGGTGATATGCTTTTCCCTGATCCAACACTGAAAACCAGGAACTGCCTATTAGAGAGTCCAGCATGTCCTGAATTTTTGGAATTGGATGTCGATCAGGTACTGATTTTCTGTTCAGTTCTCTGTAATCACAGCACAACCTCAGTGTTCCATCTTTCTTTCTTACACAGACCACCTGTGATGCGTAGGGTGACCGGGACTTTTCAATCCATCCACGATTCAGTAAGTCTTGTAAGTACTCTTTTACCTCTTGATGTAACGGTTTTGGAACTGACACATATGTCTTTTTTACAGGTGTGGTGTCATGAAGTGTTATGTGCAGATTCAGAGATGGAATACAGCCGATGTCATCTTCATCAAATGCGAAAGCATGACACTCCTCCCTTAAGAGCCGTCTCACTATCCCCTGCTGTGTTCCACTCAGATGATCCAGGGAGACTGGAGGATCCCATTGACTGTGTTTTTGCCTCTTTGAGTCACCTTTACTGTCAGTTTCCATCCTTTTACTGTTGTCAGCATTGTCTGCTGTGAAATCGTCTGTATTTATCTGTTCTGTAGCCACTGGTAAAGCGGATTTTATTACTTGAAGATGACCCAGGACTATTCGACGATCTAAGGTAACCGCATAGTTGTTTGTGTTAGCGACCGGTACTGGTACAACCGCAAATCTGTCAGCCGGAACAGTAACTAATCCTTCTTCGATTGTGACCCCTTCTGGCAGTGACGGCTCTTTGCTTGGAACTAGAAGTAGACTTTGACCTTTAAACTGAGACCCTGTATTGACTTTAACCAAAGCAGTTGTGACTTGATTAGCTGATAAATGAATTTGTCTCCTCCCTGTCTGCACAATACCTGCTTCACTCCCATTATCTGCAGACTGAATTAACTTAAGCACCAACTTTGCTGTTTTGAATGGCACAGAGAAAGCTCTACTCACTTCGCCGATGGTATCTTTTTCTGACTTATAACCCCTCTTTTGACTGAGAACTGCTTCAATTACATTGAACCCGATGATAGGCTGTTCAGCTACATGTGGGTCGGTGGATACTAATATTGGAACTAGTAACGGTGGAGTAGCACTTGAGTCTCGGCCTAAACTGAATTCAGCTTCAATCCAGCCCAGAAATGGTATCACAGTCTGGTTTGCAGCTAACCCAACCAGGGTAGCGGACTCCAGCAGTTCATGGAGGGGTCTCACTGTTCGATGGGGTACATTCTCTTTTCTCCACTCCTCATTGATAACACTTGCCTGCGCACCCGTGTCCCACAAAACTTCCACGGGTATCCCCTCCAACAAACATTGAACCAGACATTTTCTGCCAATGAGGTTTATCAGTTTCACATTTTGGTAAAGAGGAATGTCATTCACAGTCTTTTTCAAGTCATTCAGTTTTACTGTCTGCTTTGAGTCATTGAGGGGGGACTTTATCTCAAGGGCTACTGAGGGTCCCGACGCAGCAGCCCTCTTCCATTTCCCTGCTGTTCTCTGGGTCTTGGGCGGTAATACGGTAATATAGTATACCGCGGGATCTAAAAATAGCAACGGTATCAGTTTCAATACCGTTATACCGTCATTAAAAACAACAACAATGCACTTATATAGGAGATAAGGATTAAATATTAAATATGATTTATTTAATGGCTAAAAATGCGTATGCGTGGTTGTTATCACGTGACAGCGTGTAGGCGAACGAGAGAGAGCGGGGAAAGATGGCGAGTAGCGCACCGAGTGACCTGGTCGCGAAAAAGAATACAACTTCAGCAGTTTGGCAGTATTTCGGGTTTCGACCGAACGAGAAGGGAGAGGTGGTAAATACGGACGAGGCAATTTGCAAATTGTGCAACAAAAAGGTAACCGCGAGAGATGGAAATACCTCGAACCTAAGGTCGCATCTACGAAACCACCATCCACTCACTGCTGCGAGAATGGACCCGAGTTCACTCAGTGGCGGTGCAACAGTTTCAACGCCTCCCGATGCAGGACCAACAACATCTAGGTCCGCCGCCAGCTCGCAGCCGACGATAATGGCGGCCTTCGGGAAAACAACAAAGTACAAAAGGGACAGTGTCCGTTGGAAAACCTGTACTGATGCGGTCACAAAATACTTGGCGAAGGAAATGGTCTCTTTCCACACAGTGGAAAAAAAGTCCTTTAAGGATATGGTAAAGGTCCTAGATGCCCAGTATGAGCTGCCTGGACGGAAACATTTCTCACAAACAGCCGTCCCCCATTTATATAGTAAAGTTAGAGACAATATTCAAGTGTTGCTGTCAGCGGCAGACAGTTATTCCTTAACAACTGACATGTGGTCGTCAGTTAACATGACACCATATATGTCCCTGACTGTTCACACTATTACATCTGACTGGAAACTTGAATCCAAATGCCTCCAAACTACATATTTTCCTGAGAGTCATACGGCGGACAATCTTGCTGCTGCGCTCAGAGCTGCACTTCAGGAATGGCAACTTGACGAGAAAAAACTTTCAGCCATAACCACTGACAACGCTGCCAACATTCATGCCGCAATTAGGTCCTTGCATTGGCCGTGGCTTAACTGCTTCGGTCACAATCTAAATTTGGCTGTCACAAATGCATTGCGTGACCAGAGGCAAAAAACCGAGCGCGCCCTTGGACTATGCCGTAATATTGTCGGGGCCTTTTCACACAGCTGGCAACGGAAGTATGAACTCCACAAGCAGCAAGTGGACTTGGGACTCCCAAAACATAGTCTCATAACGGTAAGCATAAAACGTTCCTCAGGGGCAGGGGCTCAAATGTAAAAAAAGGGGCATATATGCTTTGCATCACATAGCCTAAATAAATTATATTTAAAAGTAGCCTATATTAAAATAGAAAAACATTTTTTTAAATTGTAATTTTTTCTTTATTTTTTATCAAATAAATGCAGGCTTGATGCGCATAAGGGACTTATTTAAAAAAAAAAAGTGCATGCAAATTTGACCAAATGGAATAGTATACATTAATGGACTTATTTATTTATGCATTCATTCGTTTATTTAGGCCAATGCATTCATTCATTCGTTAAACAAACTAATGAATACATAGGCCTAAAATAAATAAACGAATTTGGTTTATCTAGGCCTATTCATTCATTCGTTTATGTATGCCTATTTATTTATTATTTGTTTATTTAGGCCTGTTCATTCATTTAATCGTTTTCATCATTAATTAATTAATTAATCCATCCATCCATCCATCGGCAGGACTGCGCAACTCGCTGGGGCTCCAAACTGGCAATGGTGGAGCGCATTCTCGAGCAGGCCCAAGCGATCAGACATGTCCTGTCTGATGACAGAAGGAGCAGCCTGTCCCTGACCTGGCAGGACATGGACGTCTTGAAAGCTGTTCACGAAGCACTGAAACCAGTCGGTGACTTCACTGATATTTTGTCTGGAGAAAATTATGTGACCAGTTCCTGTATCCTCCCCATACTACAGCTCTGCAGGGACAATGTGTTGGCTGCATCAGAAAATGACCTCCAGCTAACAAAGTCAATAAAAACTGGAATTCTAACAAAGTTGGAGGCCAAGTATGAATCCGATTCATCGCGCAAACTAATGCGAAAATGTACTTTCCTTGACCCTCGTTACCGTGGAGGATATGAGACGGATTACAACGCATTGGCTGAGACCAAGGCTGAATTACAGGCAGAGATCGTGAATTTAGAGGCAGCAGGTCCAGTGGCCATCAGAGTGGAAGAGGGAGAGGCGCAACCCGAGCCCCCACGAAAAAAGATGACTCTGGGAAGTATGCTGCAAAAAAAAGCCGATGCAATGGCAGGTCCCGTCGGCATCGGCACCGTAGAGGACCGAGTCGGAGCTGAAATAACAGCCTACTGTTTGGAGCCAGTTACTCAAGGAGACGAGGACCCACTTCTCTGGTGGAAAAATGCAGCAGGGCGTTTTCCCCAGATGTCGCGAGTGGCACGCAAGTACCTGTGCGTCTGTGCCACAAGCACACCATCGGAGCGGGTTTTCAGCACCGCAGGTAAAGTTGTCGGTCCACAACGTGCCCTGTTAAAGCCGGACAAAGTAAACATGCTGGTTTTTCTAGCGAAAAATCTTGACTAGATTTGATGCCACTTGCCATTCGTTCCTATTCGCACTGCTTATTTTTATTTATTTAATTGGTTCAGGTATTTTTATTTCGTTAAAAGCAATATTGTGTAAGAAGTTTTTATTTAGGCCTATTACTTTGCTATCATTTTTATAATATGGATGTTTATGTTAATTCAACTCTGGTTATTTGCACTTTTTTATAAGCTGCTCTTTGTTATTAAAAGTTGTTAGGGCTGTGATTTAAATTTAATTGATTTGTGTGCGCGTCTCTGCGCGAAAACTGGATGTTTATGTTAATTTAATTCAGTTTTACTGTTGTATTTGCACCTTTTTTATAAACTGCTATTTGTTGCTAATAAAAGTTGTTAAAATTGCTGTGCATTTTATTTTGTTATTGTTTCAGTATTAGTGTTTGGTATTCAGTTTCTGAACGGTTTAGGCACAAGCCAACAGTTTGCTGAGGCTGTCTGAGCCTTACGTCATATTTTTTTAATTATTCACGGTAATACCGTATACCGAGGTAAAAAAGGGAGGAGGTTTAAAGGTATCAAAATTTGGATACCGCCCAAGCCTACCGACAACCTCTGGAAAGGTGGCCCTCCTGTCCACAACGAAAGCAATGTTCGCACTGCTCACCGACTCGAGCTTCCTGACAGGCTCTGCATCCTCTCAATCTGTTGCTGTTTACAGGTGTTTCTCGTTCTGTTCGGCCTCGCAGCTTAGCTGTCTCCATTGTCTCGCTCACCATCTTTTTCATTTCTAGGACCTCTGCTCTGAGCTGTTCTATCAGTTTGCTGGTGTTTGAGTCTACCTCCTCCCTCTTTACTTGACTCCTTTTGCTGTTAGTGGCTGAATCAGCTTTAACTGCCAGTGCTTTGTCATCTCTCTTGGGTTCCATGCAGCCTCGAGAATGTAGCTGAGACTCAAACGGACATATGTTAGTTTGTATTTCACTCAGTCTTGGTGACTTACCCATTACAGACTTCTTCAGTTTCTGTTGTCGCTCTTGTTCTAAGTTTGCAGCTTCATTCACTCTCTCTATCAGCTCTTCATCTTTGGTTCTGGGATTGCTCAGGTAAGGCTTAAGTTGCAGCTTCACAGCTTCACTTAGCAGTCCGGTCTCTATGGAGCGAAGGAATTTTCTTTGAATTAATTCTGGGCTGAACTGCTCACCTTCATCTTCCTCGCTCAGCTTCCAGAGTAATTTTTCTCTGAGCTCGATTCCTCTGAAAAGAAAGTTCTGTGCTGATTCTTTTGGGTCTTGTGAAATGTTCATCAACTTTTGTAACAGGTCAGATGATGGGTCAACTTTGAAATGCCCCTTCAGGATTGTCTTTAAGGTTGGAAGTGTGAGATCTCGTTTGATTTCTAACATGTCTCTCAAGTGAAGGCCTGGGCTCACCGCACGTGTCACAGCTTCAATGATTTCTATCTCTGAATGACCCTTTCGCAGTCCGGACTCAATCTGGTTCATAAGGCTGGTATAAGACAGTTTCTCTCGCTGTCCAGCTTCCCCAATTTGTCCACAGATCCGAAACTCTCTCCTTAGAGTCACCTCAGGCAGTGCAGGTGATGTCACTGTAATAGCTTTGGTCTCCTCCCTCAGCCGTTGTTCCATTGCAACAATCTCCTCCTCAAGTGACTGACGAGCTTGTGCTTGTTCCATCTGCAGTCTGGAATACTTGTCTTTCAACATGTCTAACTCATTAGTTTCATCTGGTGTAATGTTTGATGCAGCTCTGGTTGACTGTATCAGCGAGTCTATTAGCGACAATAGATCCTCCAGACATTGAAGAAACACCTCTTTATCCTCTGCTTCTTCAATATTATCCAGCGTTTTCTCCACCAATCTGATGAGAGCACGTCGTGTTTCTTTTTCAAACCCTCCAAACGGCTCATCACACTTTAGGTGTTTACAAACTCGAACGAGATCAGAGTTGTTCAACTTCAGTAGCACTACACTGATTTGATCACGCAGCTCATCTATGCTTGCCATTGTCCACCGCTCTGTTGTGTAGATTCGTCACTGGAGCTTACTCGTTGTAACTTGTAGCTCCTGGCTGTCTGGCTCGCCAAAATATGTAACACTTCCCAGTGTGCAGTCAATAAAACACACCGGATGGTTGCACATTTAAAGTAGATTTATTCTGTAAAACAGAGATTAGAGGGTTTCAGTTGCAGCGCAAACCACCACACTATAATTCGCGAGGAAATCTCTTTCAAACTCACGCGAGACTCACGCGAGAGCACAGTGTCATCACCCCTCCATGCAGCATTGCCGCCACCTACTGGCGTTCTATGAGACTAACATTTTAACACTACAGTTAACTATAGAGCTATGGTATGGTCTTTCAAGGCTCATATCACTGGAGTGCAATATTCAATATATCAATTTATCATTGCGCTACGTGAGCACTGAGGATCCTGGGAATGGTTTAATGAGAGCCTCCATCACTCCAGCGGCCCTTATTGCCTCATCTGGCCCAGATGTTGCTGTGGTCTCTTCATCCTCATTGAGCCCAGAGTCAGCGAGAGCTTCTAGAAAAAGACTAAAAGAGACTTCCAGTGCACTTATTACAGGGACGATCCCCCTGGAGCTCCTGGAGTAAAGAGCCTTACTCCAGATCAGAGCAGAAGCCTTCAGTGCTTTAGCCCACTACACCACTAAAGTCATACAGCTACAATACAAATTAGCATGTCATTGTACAAATATGAAATTAAATATGGCAAGAAATGGGATGCTGACAACATGAATTGTAAAACCTTTGAATCTGTTTAAATGTTTTACAGGTAGTCATGCTGATGGAGAGCAGGCACACGGATGTTTGGAGCACATGGGTTTGCACACATTATATACACAGACAAAAGCACAATAACAGGGTTAAATATCTTAGAATAATTCATCATAATGCATTTTTTGTTATTTCATAAGCCTGAGGGATGAAACAGGAGTTCAATTTAACAAGAAAAAGAGGAAAATATAAAGGAGATTTAGGCCACTTTTGCTTGGACAATATTTTTTGCATATAAAATAAAGAAGCTAACAACATATTCAAAAGATCGTGATTTTGGGTTTTCGTAATCAGAAATAATATCTTAAGGATAAAACTGTGGGTCAGATAGTAGGGTTAAAAATGTATTGCTTATACTACAATCACAAAATAAATGGGCAGCTGTTTCTTCAACAAGACCACAAAACAAACTAGTTTCATCAATATTAAGACATTTATAGATCAATTAATTAAACCTGTATATTGTAATTTAGTGAAATTACAATAAAATGCTGTAACATTTTTACAGGATTTTATTGGCAACTTTATTGCCAGGTAAATGAGTCTGTGATGTAAAGAAAATCAAATGTAATTTCTAAATAGTGTTTTTACACTGTTTTATCAGTTCTTTTATTGTTAGGTCTGGTAACTTTTGTGACATCTGAACTTCATTTTCTACTCAATCACACATTCATACTCAAATGGATCTATCAAATGTTCCCTTGATTGTGTATTGTTTACCAAGTATTGAAGTCTCTGTGTTCATTTCTACATAATAAAAGTAAGTAATGTGGCATATGACATCTACATGATATTTATTGTATTATATACTTACATGTTTCTAAGCAAAACATGCAGTTTCATGGTTTAAATTCTTTGTTTTATTATTTGAGTTAAAAGTTTGTTAAATTTAGCTACTTATCTTAGTAACGTAGTTTTTAATACTATATGTCAAATAAAATATAAGTTATTAATATCTGCTCAATCACTTCATAAATGTTAAGTTCAATAGTGAGTAGATTTTACTAGATAATAACAGGTTAGCACAGAGCAGTAGCAGTGACATTTACTCAAAATGTGTTACGAGGATTTTATCAAGTAAATCCTACAAGTAATTTTGTTCAGTGTGTACTGTACTTCAGTAAAATTACAAAATGTTGCTGTAAAATAAAACAAGTTTATTTCAATGTTACTGTAAAAAAACTACAAATTACTATATTTCACACACAGCAATTAACAGTAAATTGCATTGCAGTATTATACTGTAATCAGCTCTAGGGAATCTAGTGGAAAACAGAGCGGTGTAATGGATCACAGGAAAAGCAATCACATACAGCACTGGTTTTGCTGGAGATTTGGCCTGGGCTAAACTGATTGCTTATGCTTCACATGATATTGCGATATTGTGTTGACCTCTAGTGGTGAGCTTGAGAAACTGCTTTTTCTATTTCAGGTCTACAGCTTTCACAGGAGAATCTCTGCATCTGCTGTTGCATCTACTGAACGAATGAACTTTTCAAATCAAACTAAATTATTTTATTTTTATATTTACACATATGCCAATACATTTTAAAATACACACAATGGCAAAAGAGAAAATTATAATCGCTGAACAAAAAGGATTGAATAGACAAGCTTGACTGGCGACAGCCTGAAATGCGGTGGATTATGGGTACATGAATGCTGTGACTGCTAAAGCTGAATCTGAGTCTGGGCTGGTGTGGGAAACTTCATCATCTCTCATTGTAGCTTTGTGTCTGATGAGCACAGACATATGTCTGCATTATGAGACAGACAGAACATCATACACGTATACAAATATATATTCTGTATATAAAATAAAGAAATACAAATGTAAAATAAATTCATGTAAAATAATAATAACAACGGTATAAAGAAATATACATTTGATTAATTATTTAATATATATTAAAGTACTACATTTGAGAATTAAAATTATCAATATTTTAATTTCTTCATTATAGATGAGTTTAATCCCCACATTAGTATGATGTAGGACACTAAAGACTCCCATTCCTGCTAATCCAGCTCATCTGAGCTCAGATCAGGCTTTTCCTCTATTTCAGCCCTTAAATCAACAATAACCAGTCAACATTACTCATCGTGTGTGTGTGTGTGTGTGTGTGTGTGTGTGTGTGTGTGTGTGTGTGTGTTTGCGTGTGTGTGTTTCTATTGATGCTGCGTTATTAAATCTGAACGTCTGAATCTCTTCCTCCTGTATGCATTAGTACTCATTATAAATGATAATACACAAGAGCTGGTATGATAAGTTTTTTAAGTACATGTGTTAAAGCAGTGCTATTTGAAATACTGCATGTAATAAAAAGCTTGAGTTCATAACAGCTGTAGGTTTGGCAGTGTATTTATGAAGTGCTGTAGAGCAGCATCTCAGCTAAATTACCATCACACATATTCATTTATTACAGTGTTATATTGAGAACCTCCTGAGGATCTTTAATCTGATGGTGGCTTTGCTTGAGCTGTTGATGTCCCAGGTTCCTCCTGAGCTTTAGCCCAATATAACCTGTGCTCCTGCTCCAGCTCTTCATCTAGGCTGTAGGAGGAAGTAGAAGAGAACATAATCAGTGCTCAGTGGAACAAGCTGCACATTATATCAATATTTCAATTACTTTGAGTACAGTGTACAGACTGTAACCAACATTAAATTACAGTAATCAGATTGGTTACATTATTTGGCATACATACTGTTTCTAAATATGTAATATTTATGTTAAATATAATACATTTAAAGTTAAATTCCCCTGTGTGTGTGTGTGTGTGTGTGTGTGAGTGTGAGTGTGAGTGTGAGTGGTGTAAAGTGATGTTTCCTCACCTCAGGTCACAGTTTGAGTCTCGTATCACGTCTATGAGCTGCTGTGAGTTTCTGATCTTATTGTATCTCAGATCAAGCACTTTTAAAAACTGCAGTGCTTTTGAGTTTGTCAAAGACTGAGTTAAAGAAGAAACATCTGTAATGCCACAGTCATATAGGCTAGAAAAAACAGACACAAGAGAAAAGAGAAATGATTGTAACTTTCATCCAGAATGTGATCTCAAACCAGAGGCACTGACATGTTCGGCTCAATATGAATCCATGTGATGAGAGACTTCCAGCGTGAATGAACACATGAATTCTGTGTCAATGTCGAATCTGACAGAAACATTCACAGCTTGATTTGCACTTCATAACAGCATTGCTCAAGAAAATAAAGATCTGCAGAATAAAGAGGCTATTTGGGGATATGTGTTTCACGTGTGTGTCACATTTGCTCCTGCTTTTACACCTGCAGAATTTCATCTCGCAAAGGTAGATAGGTAAAGGTAAATGAAGATTCTGCCGGAACATTCACTGCAACTTATTGATATTATATTTGTGTAAATGTTATAATGCTATTACAGTTACTGTTCTTATCACAAACATCATTTCTTGAGCAAATGTGTGAAGAATTTAAGCTCTGTCTGGTTTGATGCATGTGTTTGCAGTTTTCCCGCTGCTGTTTGCTCTGTGGCGAAAGCATCTTATCCTCACACATTATTCCTGACTGAAGTCACTGACTGACAGAAGCTGCTTGTGCCGCACAGCACATATAAAGCTCACTGATGATGACATGATCACACACACCATATGGTCTGTGACACTATGGCCTTAACTGACCTGCGAGCGCTGGGTACTCGAGTGCTCAGACCCTGCTTTCATCACATCACTAAACACATCACTAATAGAGGTCGACCGGTTTTGCCGAAGAATCGGCACTGATAGTTGATTGGTGGAACAATCGGTTATCGGCAAAAATCAATACTGATAGTTTTTCCGGGTTACGTTGCTTGAGCTTGAGGGTGTGCTGTCATTACACAGCACGGGAGCTCTGAGAAGGTCTGCTGGCATTATATAGCACGAGACTGCCTCTACACTCTAAAAAAAAAAAGGTTCTATATGGCACCAAAAATAGTTCTTGGCTCGTAATCATAGGGGAACCTTTTTTAGTGCTTCAGTGGTTCTTCAGCGGTTCTTCAGTGGTTCTTCACCGGTTCTTTGACTAAGGTGCTATATAGCACCTCTGAAGAACCACTGAAGCACCAAAATTGGTGCTATATAGCACTAAAAAAGGTTCCCTTATGATTACGAGACTTTTTTTTAGAGTGTAGAGGCCAAATAACAACTCACTGACGGTGTTTATATTAACATGTGAGGCTGTGCTTACCGGAGAGCACACACTGCACAGAGAGAGAGCGCTCACACATCAGATACGAGTTTAAAACACTGACAGTGAAACGGTATGAATACAGGACACTTCAGTACATGTTTCCAAATCATTATAAAGTCATTAATTTGTTGACTAGATGCTGCATTAGTAGGGAAAGAACAGCAGTGTGTGTGCACTTTGTAGTCGAGGCTGAGAGGACATTAGCATTAGCATTAGCAGTAGCCTAAGCAGTTAAAACAATGTAACAACTCGTGACGTGAGAAAGCAAACTGTATCGTCAAGCAGCCGACAGAAATATAAACACATCAGAAACGTATTGGATTTCAATTCATATTTTGTTGTTTTGATTAGATAATTGCCAAATGTTCTAAAAAAGCGGACTGTTTGGGTTTATATGAAATGGTAACACTTTACAATAATATTTCATTTGTAACATTAATAAGTATTGTTCATTGTTAGTTTTATCTATTAACCTTAGTCAATGCACTATGAACTAGTAACATGAATGAAAGATACAATTGTATTTATCAAATATTAATACATGCTGTAAAATGTATATTGCATAATGCATATAGTTCATGGGAGCTAGATAAATAAGCTAATACATTGTTGTGAACAAATGGGACTTGCAGTCGGTTACCTATGACATTTATATACATTTTTCTAGGTTATCCACTGGTTCCTGCGTCCCATGAGGCCTTGCGTCAAAAGTGTTCCGGTTCGAAGTAAACAAGCGGGACTTTATGCATTTCCATCGTAGTTTATGCGCACGTTTTCGTATCGGATAGAAAATGAATCCGCCTCAAACGAGCGCATACGTTTTTATGCGTATTTATAGAATTTGTGCGCATCTTGGCGTTTCCATTCAGCATTTTTTTATGCGATATCCCAAAATGTGCATAAAAATAGGTGGATGGAAACAGCTTATTGACATTCAACAGTTGATAGTCAAGCTATCCAAATTGGCTAACGATGTGGGAACACAACCTCAATGAACTTTCAAAAGTGTGAAGCAACAGTGCCTTTACCCTCCGCGGTAACGTATTTGGTTGGGAGGATGACGTGAAGAAGTGCCTCGTATCACGTACGGTAGCATTTTTAGCTATTTTCTAGATTCAGCAACGTTAGCTTGTGATGATAAGGCGATGAGTAATCTGAAAGCTCAGAGGTGTATCAGTATCTGTCGGAAACGATCTAAAAGCGGACATTGAGCCGAGTCTACAGGTATCCCATCATAAGGCATGGGTTCTAGCATCAGTGACCGGTGAAGGACAGACCGCGGGTGTTCATGTATTAGGGCCAGAACGCTGTAATAGTCATGCAGCAGCTCTTTTGTGGAGGGTTAGGGTTAGGGTTAGGTTCATGTATTAGGGCCAGAACGCTGTTGTAGTCATGCAGCAGCTCTTTTGTGGAAGGTCAGTAAAGTAAGGAAAATGTTTATTGTATTGTAATATTATTAATTAAATAATAAATGTACTAAACTGAAATGTTTAGTGTGTGTTATTCATGTTGCTTCACAGTAACCTTCACTTAACCCTTGTGGCACCATCTGATAAAAAAAAAAGTAAAAATTATAATTTTGAAACCTTGCCAATTATGCGAAAAACACTTAGCCTCTCCACTAACTAGCACACACAATACCATTGTTGTACCCACGTTCTTTTTTTACAGTAGCGCCCCCCGGAAACAGGCGGATAGCTAAAGGAACATTTATTTATAATCTATTTTTTATGTTTAAATTATTTTCTGTAGAATTTGTTCTGTTAGAACTTTTTTAATGTATCCCTTTTTACATATTTAATTTAGCAATTTTCATGGTTCGGTACTGTTATGTTTATTTATTTTTATCCAGTATCCATTTTAAAAACTATCGGTTGATTAATCTGTTATCGGCAAGTGTGTGCCAACCTAGTTATCGGTATCAGTAAAATCCACTATCGGTCAACCTCTAATCACTAAGAGCAAGAGCAATTATTTTCCACAAATATAAAGTTCACATTATTCGGCTCTTCATGAGATGTTGATTTAAGCTGCTTTGGTTACATTTTTAAAAGTTGAAGTGATTTTAAAGGGTTAGACCTTTATAGGGCATAACTCTGATTGTGTTCGTCTGAAAGAAGAATATCACACAGACCTAAGATGACTCGAGTGAGAGTAAATCATGGGCTAATCTTCAATTATGGGTGAACTAAACCTTTAAGCATTTTGATTCTTGTCTGTGACTGACCTCAATCTCTCCAGTTTACAGTGAGAATCCTCCAGTACGTCACATAAGGGCTTCACTCCTGTGTCTCCTAGTGTATTTCCGCTCAGGTTCAGCTCTCTCAGGTGTGATGGGTTTGATCTCAGAGCTGAAGTCAGGATGAGACACTGTTTCTCTGTAATACTGCATCTCCACAGACTGAAGACATAAAGAGAAAAGACAATAGCTCAGATCTGTGATGATGATCTTATTAAAGACATACAGTGGTCATATAGTCTATAGTTCCCATAATCTGCTTGTAATCGTGTCACTAGTTCTGTGCTGGAAACTGATGTTTCTTCTCTTTCTTTTTTAAAACTTTTAAACTATTTATTTTTTGTCTCTTTTGTTTATTATAGGAGCAGATTCAAATCTCATGATATTTCTGCAGAAAAATATGAACACAACTAGAATGTACATTTCCTGAAGAAAATGTGAGTGGTGCTTGCAGTGGAAAAAAACACAGTTAGCTTTTTCGCTAGCATTATGATAACACGTTTAGCATTTTGTTAGCATAATACTAACACAATTAGCATTATGTTAACATGATTAGCTAACACGATTAGCATGATGTTAAGATTATTAGCTAACACAATTAGCATGATGTTAGCATTATTAGCCAACACGATTAGCATGATGTTAACATGATTAGCTAACACAATTAGCATGTTGTTAGCATGATGATAACACAATTAGCATGTTGCTAGCATGATGATAACATGATCAGCATGTTTTGCTAGTATTTTTTTAACCAAAAGCTAACATGAATAGCATGTTGATAGAATAATGCTAACGCAATCAGCATGATGCTAGCATAATGGTAACATGATTAGCATATTGTTAACATAATGCTAGCACATTTTCACTTGTTTTTATCATGTTAAAAACCCAAAGCTAATCACTATTAGCATGTAGCTATTCACTGCTAACATGTGTAGCATGTTGAAAGTCCAGTTTGCTAGCATGAGCCAAAAAACCCAACCCCCACGTCTCTATGGTGTTCTTATGCAGAGATATAGGTCTTGTTAAACGGTTGCTAGGGTAATCTGTTTGGTTGCTATGGAGTGGCGTGACAGCTGCCAATGATGATACTCCAAAGGCAGCTCGTCAGTATGAATGATATAAACCAACCCCCATGCCTCTATGACATTCAGATTAAAAGATATAGCTCTTTGGATTTGGGTTGCTAGGGTGCTTGATAATGGTTGCTAGGGCGTGGCTAGGAAGTTTTGAAGGTGATTTGTGATTGGCTGTTGATGCCCCGAGTCAAACAAACCCACCCTTGTGTTTCTATGACACTTCTATCCAAAGATATCCCTTTGATGTTTTTCAATGGAAGTCTATGGGATCAGTTGCTAGGGAGCTCTAAATGGTTGCTAGGGTGTGGCTTGATAGCTTCACGATGACCCAGAGATAGTGATTGGCTGTCTGAGTGAATTGAGCCCACCCCCTTGTCTCAGTGACACTGTGATCCAGAGCTGTGGTCAATACAAAATCCCTATGCAAGTTCCCATAGTAGAGAAACACATGCGTTTACTGGGACGTCCCTAATTACAAGTCAATGGAAATTCTGGCCGCTCTTGCGCCCAAGGGGTAATGGTGCGTTCACACCGGACGCGATTCGCGCGAGTGATTTACATGTTAAGTCAATGCAGAGACGCAAAATGGCATTCTGCGGCGCGATTCGCGCGATTCTTCTTTAATTTAGGCTAACTTTACAACTGCAACGTACAGTTATAGCCTAAAAATATAAAGTGATGAAACTTATCTTTGCCCTCAGCCTAAACGATTTGCCAGGGAACAAATTATAGATCCATGAGACCAAAGATCAGCCATTACAAGACGAATTATAGCTCGAGACGCCACAGAGACATCAGAGCCAGCGGCAGAAGGACTGGCTGAGGAAAGGTTGCCCTCGCCGGCTTTGACGTGCGCTGAGCGCGCTGTCCGCTGGAGCTCACAGCTCCGAACACGGCAGATAAAATGTTCAAATAGGCACTGTTTATACAAAAAAACCACAGATTTGAGCTTTAAACAACTACATTATCGACTGAAAAAGTCTTTGTGGCGAGCAGCGAGGCCGAGGGACCGTGAGGGCGGGACGAGGCGGCGCTCATCAGAGAGGATGAGCATCAGCTGCGAGCCGCAGCGATCTCGGCCCTTGCGGAGGAGTGAGGGAGTATAAAGGAGGAGCGACGACAGTGAGGGACGAGAGAGGACCAGGCCTGGATTTTATGTTGAGTTTTATTTATGTTTTGTTATATGTTCGCTGCAGTCGTCCGTGAGGGGCTGCAGCTTTTTATTTTCATTTGTGTTGTTTGTATGTAGGCGACAGTCGTCCGCGAGGGGCTGTCGCCGCCATTTTATTTTGTGTTTATTTTATTAAAGTTTGTTTGAACGTCCGCCGGTTCCCGCCTCCTTCTTCCCGTACAAACAACGTTTACTACAGTCTTAAAACTACGTTTTGTCACACATTAACAGTAGATATTAACAAAAAAAAGACATGTAAACACAGCCCATGTCAGCCATTTCTCAACGAGACGAGCTGCTGGCGGAAGCCCCGCCCATGACGCGAATTCGCGTCTGTTGTGCAGTGAATGTCACGCGCGATTCGCGCGAGTAAACTCAAAATGTACACGCGTCCACCTTCGCGCGATTAGCGCTAATTATTCGTGCGAATCGCGTCCGGTGTGAACGCCACATAACACTTACACCCCATTGTGAGGCATGTTCTCACAGGGCCTGTCAGCCTCTTCAAATGTCCCACGAGTTTCTACTAAATCCTCTCTCGGAGCTTTGACTCATCAAAGTTCGCCGCAATGTTAAGTCTATGGGAGAGAGCACACCGTTCCCGAATAAGCCGGTCTATGGGATAGAGCACACCGTTCCCGAATAAGCCGGTCTATGGGATAGAGCACACCGTTCCCGAATAAGCCGGTCTATGGGATAGAGCACACCGTTCCCGAATAAGCCGGTCTATGGGATAGAGCACACCGTTCCCGAATAAGCCGGTCTATGGGATAGAGCACACCGTTCCCGAATAAGCCGGTCTATGGGATAGAGCACACCGTTCCCGAATAAGCCGGTCTATGGGATAGAGCACACCGTTCCCGAATAAGCCGGTCTATGGGATAGAGCACACCCTTCCTGAATAAGCCGGTCTATGGGATAGAGCACACCGTTCCCGAATAAGCCGGTCTATGGGATAGAGCACACCGTTCCCGAATAAGCCGGTCTATGGGATAGAGCACACCGTTCCCGAATAAGCCGGTCTATGGGATAGAGCACACCGTTCCCGAATAAGCCGGTCTATGGGATAGAGCACACCGTTCCCGAATAAGCCGGTCTATGGGATAGAGCACACCGTTCCTGAATAAGCCGGTCTATGGGATAGAGCACACCGTTCCTGAATAAGCCGGTCTATGGGATAGAGCACACCGTTCCTGAATAAGCCGGTCTATGGGATAGAGCACACCGTTCCTGAATAAGCCGGTCTATGGGATAGAGCACACCGTTCCTGAATAAGCCGGTCTATGGGATAGAGCACACCGTTCCTGAATAAGCCGGTCTATGGGATAGAGCACACCGTTCCTGAATAAGCCGGTCTATAGGATAGAGCACACCGTTCCTGAATAAGCCGGTCTATGGGATAGAGCACACCGTTCCCGTATAAGCCGGTCTATGGGATAGAGCACACCGTTCCTGAATAAGCCGGTCTATGGGATAGAGCACACCGTTCCTGAATAAGCCGGTCTATGGGATAGAGCACACCGTTCCTGAATAAGCCGGTCTATGGGATAGAGCACACCGTTCCTGAATAAGCCGGTCTATGGGATAGAGCACACCGTTCCTGAATAAGCCGGTCTATGGGATAGAGCACACTGTTCCTGAATAAGCCGGTCAATAGGATAGAGCACACCGTTCCTGAATAAGCCGGTCTATGGGATAGAGCACACCGTTCCTGAATAAGCCGGTCTATGGGATAGAGCTCACCGTTCCCGAATGAGCCGGTCTATGGGATAGAGCTCACCGTTCCCGAATAAGCCGGTCTATGGGATAGAGCACACCGTTCCCGTATATGCCGGTCTATGGGATAGAGCACACCGTTCCCGAATAAGCCGGTCTATGGGAGAGAGCACACCGTTCCTGAATAAGCCAGTCTATGGGATAGAGCACACCGTACCCGAATAAGCCAGTCTATGAGATAGAGCACACCGTTCCTGAATAAGCCAGTCTATGGGATAGAGCACACCGTTCCCGAATAAGCCAGTCTATGGGATAGAGCACACCGTTCCCGAATAAGCCGGTCTATGGGAGAGAGCACACCGTTCCCGTATATGCCGGTCTATGGGATAGAGCACACCGTTCCCGAATAAGCCGGTCTATGGGAGAGAGCACACCGTTCCTGAATAAGCCAGTCTATGGGATAGAGCACACCGTACCCGAATAAGCCAGTCTATGAGATAGAGCACACCGTTCCCGAATAAGCCGGTCTATGAGATAGAGCACACCGTTCCCGAATAAGCCAGT
The DNA here is from genome assembly GCF_949357685.1 of Gobio gobio. Classification (NCBI taxonomy): domain Eukaryota; kingdom Metazoa; phylum Chordata; class Actinopteri; order Cypriniformes; family Gobionidae; genus Gobio; species Gobio gobio. The sequence goes on from NC_137108.1 coordinate 51,039,346, forward strand.
CTATGGGATAGAGCACACCGTACCCGAATAAGCCAGTCTATGAGATAGAGCACACCGTTCCTGAATAAGCCGGTCTATGAGACAGAGCACACCGTTCCTGAATAAGCCGGTCTATGAGATAGAGCACACCGTTCCTGAATAAGCCGGTCTATGAGATAGAGCACACCGTTCCTGAATAAGCCGGTCTATGGGATAGAGCACACCGTTCCTGAATAAGCCGATCAATTTGACGCCTCATTCGTGGGTCTGTGACAAATGCTGTGGGAGGAGGAGCGCTGAAATTTTGTCCAGAAGAAGAATATTAAGTATGGAGAATAACAATAGTGATGCCTTGCTACCGCAAACACCACTAATCAGTTCATTGTTTCAAATACTTTAAATGAAATGATTTACTCAAGACGCCTAATTTTAATTGTGACCAATGACAAAGACCAGCAGATGCAATGCTTCAGTGTAAATGATGTGACTCGTGTCCAGTTGTCTTGAACTAAACAGTGAACTGTAATCACACTGTAACTGTACACTATAATGATACTGACTGTAGTTTCTCCAGCTGTGATTGTGGGTTCATCAGTAGATCACTGAGGTTTCTCACTCCAGAGTCTCCTAGTTTATTCCAGCTCAGGTCCAGCTCTCTCAGGTGTGATGGGTTTGATCTCGGAGCTGAAGTCACAGCAGAACAACCTTCATCAGTCATATCACAGAAGCTTAACCTACATTGAGAGAGATGAGAAAACTCTTTATTCTGTAAAGTTATAGCATCTTCATAAATGTAGTGTGAACTCAGGCTATTCATGAGATATTGAGTTCTTCACCTCAATCTCTCCAGTTTACAGTGAGAATCCTCCAGTACGGCACATAAGGGCTTCACTCCTGAGTCTCCTAGTTTATTCATGCTCAGGTTCAGCTCTCTCAGGTGTGATGGGTTTGATCTCAGAGCTGAAGTCAGGATGAGACACTGTTTCTCTGGAATACTGCAGTGACTCAGACTGAAGACAGAAAGAGAAAAGACAATAGTTCAGATCTGTGATCTTATTAAAGACATCCAGAGGTCATTTAGTCTATAGTTCCCATAATCTGCTTGCCTTGTAATTGTGTCTCTAGTTCTGTGTGCTGGAAACTGATGTTTCTTCTCTTTCTTTTTTAAAACTTTAAAACTATTTCTTTTGTGTCTCTTTTTTTAATTGTAGCAGCAGATTCAAATCTCATGATATTTCTGCCAAACAACATGTACACAACTAGAATGTACATTTCCTGAAGAAAATGTGAGTGGTGCTTGCAGTGGGAAAAAAACACAGTTAGCTTTTTGCTAGCATGATGCTAACACGATTAGCTAACACGATTAGCATGATGTTAGCATGATTATCGAACATGTTTAGCATAATGTTAGCATGATTGTCTAACACGATTAGCATGATGTTAACACGATTAGCTAACACAATTAGCATGTTGCTACCATTATGAAAATACAATTAGCATGTTGCTAGCATGATGCTAACATGATTAGCATGTTTTGCTAGTATGTTTTTAACCATTTGTTAACATGATGAGCATTTTGCTAGAATAATGCTAACGCAATTAGCATAATGCTAGCATAATGTTAACATTATTAGCATATAGTTAGCATAATGCTAGCACATTTTGACTTGTTTTTATCATGTTCTACCCCTAAGCTAATCACTATTAGCATGTAGCTATTCACTGCAAACATGTGATTAACATGTTGAAAGTCCAGTTTGCTAGCATGAACCAAAAGACCCACCCCCACGTCTCTATGATGTTCTGATGCAGAGATATAGGTCTTGCTAAATGGTTGCTAGGGTACTCTGTTTGGTTGCTATGGAGTGGCGTGGCAGCTGCCAATGATGATACTCCAAAGGCAGCTTGTCAGTGTGAATGATATAAACCAACCCCCATGCCTCTATGACATTCAGATTAAAAGATATAGCTCTTTGGATTTGGGTCGCTAGGGTGCTTGATAATGGTTGCTAGGGCGTGGCTAGGAAGTGTTGAAGGTGATTTGTGATTGGCTGTTGATGCCCTGAGTCAAACAAACCCACTCTTGTGTTTCTATGACACTTCTATCCAAAGATATCCCTTTGATGTTTTTCAATGGAAGTCTATGGGATCAGTTGCTAGGGAGCTCTAAATGGTTGCTAGGGCATGGCTTGATAGCTTCACGATGACCCAGAGATAGTGATTGGTTGGCTGAGTAAATTGATAATAAGCCGGTCGATTTGACGCCTCATTCGTGGGTCTGGGACAAGCGGTGTGAGAGGAGTAGCGCAGAAATTTTGTCCAGAAGAAGAATAATAAGTGTGGAGAATAACAATAGAGATGCCTTGCTACCGCAAACACCACTAATCAGTTCATTGTGTCAAATACTTTAAATGAAATTATTTACTCAAGACGCCTAATTTTAATTGTGACCAATGGCAAAGACCAGCAGATGCAATGCTTCAGTGTAAATGATGTGACTCGTGTCCAGTTGTCTTGAACTAAACAGTGAACTGTAATCTCACTGTAACTGTACAGTATAATGATACTGACTGTAGTTTCTCCAGCTGTGATTGTGGGTTCATCAGTAGATCACTGAGGTTTCTCACTCCAGAGTCTCCTAGTTTATTCCAGCTCAGGTCCAGCTCTCTCAGGTGTGATGGGTTTGATCTCAGAGCTGAAGTCACAGCAAAACAACCTTCATCTGTCATATCACAGAAGCTTAACCTACATTGAGAGAGATGAGAAAACTCTTTATTCTGTAAAGTTATAGCATCTTCATAAATGTAGTGTGAACTCAGGCTATTCATGAGATATTGAGTTCTTCACCTCAATCTCTCCAGTTTACAGTGAGAATCCTCCAGTATGGCACATAAGGGCTTCACTCCAGAGTCTCCTAGTTTATTCTCACTCAGGTTCAGCTCTCTCAGGTGTGATGGGTTTGATCTCAGAGCTGAAGTCAGGATGAGACACTGTTTCTCTCTAATACTGCAGACACTCAGACTGAAGACAGAAAGAGAAAAGACAACAGCTCAGATCTGTGATGATGATCTTATTAAAGACATCCAGTGGTCATATAGTCTATAGTTCCCATAATCTGCTTGTAATCGTGTCTCTAGTTCTGTGTGCTGGAAACTGATGTTTCTTCTCTTTCTTTTTTAAAACTTTTAAACTATTTCTTTTTTGTCTCTTTTGTTTATTGTAGCAGCAGATTCAAATCTCATGATATTTCTGCAGAACCGCTAATTTTTCTCAAACCCAAAAATTGCTATTTAAAAAAAGGTATATTGAGATCTATTAGGAACTTTAATCTGAAACTTCAGACACACTCTGGGGACACCTGGGACTTATATTACATCTTGTAAAAAGGGGCATAATAGGTGCCCTTTAAATGAAATTACATTTACATTTAGTCATTTAGCAGACGCTTTTATCCAAAGCGACTTACAAATGAGGGCAATAGAAGCAACTAGAATAGTCAAGGGCAACAGTATGTAAATGCTGTAAAAAGTCTCAGTTAATCTAGCACAGAACACATAGGACAGAATTTAAAAAAAATGTTTTATATATAAATGAATTAGACAGACAGAAAATGAATAGAATGATAAGTGCTATTCTTGATTGGTCAGGTGCTGCTGGAAGAGATGTGTCTTTAGACGTTTTTTGAAAATGGCTACTGACTCGGCCGCACGAATTGAGATAGGCAGGTCATTTCACCAAGTGGGGGCGGTCCAGGAAAAGGTCTGTGAGAGCGATTTCATGCCTCTTTGGTATGGCACCACAAGGCGTCATTCACTGGCAGAACGTAAGCTCCTGGTGGGTGTGATTATTTACTCAAGACGCCTAATTTTAATTGTGACCAATGACAAAGACCAGCAGATGCAATGCTTCAGTGTAAATGATGTGACTCGTGTCCAGTTGTCTTGAACTAAACAGTGAACTGTAATCTCACTGTAACTGTACAGTATAATGATACTGACTGTAGTTTCTCCAGCTGTGATTGTGGGTTCATCAGTAGATCACTGAGGTTTCTCACTCCAGAGACTCTTAGTTTATGCCCGCTCAGGTCCAGCTCTCTCAGGTGTGATGGGTTTGAGCTCAGAGCTGAAGTCACAGCAGAACAACCTTCATCTGTCATATCACAGAATCTTAACCTACATTGAGAGAGATGAGAAAACTCTTTATTCTGTAAAGTTATAGCATCTTCATAAATGTAGTGTGAACTCAGGCTATTCATGAGATATTGAGTTCTTCACCTCAATCTCTCCAGTTTACAGTGAGAATCCTCCAGTACGGCACATAAGGGCTTCACTCCTGAATCTCCTAGTTCATTCTCAGTCAGGTCCAGCTCTCTCAGGTGTGATGGGTTTGATCTCAGAGCTGAAGTCAGGATGAGACACTGTTCCTCTGGAATACTGCAATCACTCAGACTGAAGACAGAAAGAGAAAAGACAATAATAAGATCATCATCACAGATCTGAGCTAAAGACATACAGTGGTCACTAAATTTTCAAGTAAATCCCTGATCTAAAGCCCACACTGTCACTGTATGATAATTTAAATGAGTTGATGACATCACCGTTTTCTCCAGAGCGGCTGAATCAAATTCTGTGTCATTATTTTCCTGTTTGACACTGCGAAGCTGCTTTGAAACAATCTACATTGTAAAAAGCGCTATATAAATAAAGTTGGAAAAAAAAGTCTATAGTTCCCATAATCTGCTTGTAATCGTGTCACTAGTTCTGTGTGCTGGAAACTGATGTTTCTTCTGTTTCTTTTTTAAAACATTTAAACTATTTCTTTTTGTCTCTTTTGTTTATTGTAGCAGCAGATTCAAATCTGATGATATTTCTGCAGAACAACATGTACACAATCAGTTCATTGTTTCAAATACTTTAAAATAAATTATTTACTCAAGACGCCTAATTTTAATTGTGACCAATGACAAAGACCAGCAGATGCAATGCTTCAGTGTAAATGATGTGACTTGTGTCCAGTTGTCTTGAACTAAACAGTGAACTGTAATCACACTGTAACTGTACAGTATAATGATACTGACTGTAGTTTCTCCAGCTGTGATTGTGGGTTCATCAGTAGATCACTGAGGTTTCTCACTCCAGAGACTCTTAGTTTATGCCCGCTCAGGTCCAGCTCTCTCAGGTGTGATGGGTTTGATCTCAGAGCTGAAGTCAGGATGAGACACTGTTTCTCTGTAATACTGCATCTCCACAGACTGAAGACAGAAAGAGAAAAGACAATAGCTCAGATCTGTGATGATGATCTTATTAAAGACATACAGTGGTCATATAGTCTATAGTTCCCATAATCTGCTTGTAATCGTGTCACTAGTTCTGTGTGCTGGAAACTGATGTTTCTTCTCTTTCTTTTTTAAAACTTTAAAACTATTTATTTTTTGTCTCTTTTGTTTATTGTAGCAGCAGATTCAAATCTCATGATATTTCTGCAGAACAATATGTACACAATCAGTTCATTGTTTCGAATACTTTAAATGAAATTATTTCCTCAAGACACCTAATTTTAATTGTGACCAATGGCAAAGACCAGCAGATGCAATGCTTCAGTATAAATTATGTGACTTGTGTCCAGTTGTCTTGAACTAAACAGTGAACTGTAATCTCACTGTAACTGTACAGTATAATGATACTGACTGTAGTTTCTCCAGCTGTGATTGTGGGTTCATCAGTAGATCACTGAGGTTTCTCACTCCAGAGTCTCCTAGTTTATTCCCGCTCAGGTTCAGCTCTCTCAGGTGTGATGGGTTTGAGCTCAGAGCTGAAGTCAGGATGAGACACTGTTCCTCTGTAATTCTGCAATCACTCAGACTGAAGACAGAAACAGAAAAGACAATAATAAGATCATCATCACAGATCTGAGCTAAAGACATACAGTGGTCACTAAATTTTCAAGTAAATCCCTGATCTAAAGCCCACACTTTCACTGTATGATAATTTAAATGAGTTGATGACATCACCGTTTTCTCCAGAGCGGCTGAATCAAATTCTGTGTCATTATTTTCCTGTTTGACACTGCGAAGCTGCTTTGAAACAATCTACATTGTAAAAAGCGCTATATAAATAAAGTTGGAAAAAAAAGTCTATAGTTCCCATTATCTGCTTGTAATTGTGTCACTAGTTCTGTGTGCTGGAAACTGATGTTTCTTCTGTTTCTTTTTTAAAACATTTAAACTATTTATTTTTGTCTCTTTTGTTTATTGTAGCAGCAGATGCCAATCTCATGATATTTCTGCAGAACAACATGTACACAATCAGTTCATTGTTTCAAATACTTTAAATGAAATTATTTACTCAAGACGCTTAATTAGGGGCCAAGCACAGAAGGTGTGAAGGCACCTATTGAAACCGTTCCCGTTCCTATTATTATTATTATTCATCTTCTTCCGCCACAAAGTCTATGGCAGCCCATAGAACCGTATGGTAAAAAGTTGTGAAATTTGGCACACTAATTGAGGACAGTCTGAAATGTCACCATAGCAAATTTTGAGTTTCTAACTAAATCCCTCTAGCGCCACCATCAGTCCAAAATTGGACTCATGTTTATGCTAATAACTTTTGAACCATAAGGGCTAGAAACAAAATTATTTTTTCCTCTGATTCATTGGCTCAAGCCGATTCGATCCCTATGACGTCATTTTCCGTCATAATAATTTTCCCGCCATTTTCAATTAAAACCGTCCTAGACGGTTCATCCGATTTGCACGAAAATTGAACCAGATCATCTTCACACTATGCTTACAAAAAATCTTACAAATCAAGTTGATTCGTCAAATCGTTTTTGATAAACGCGCAAACTAATTTTATGTAACGCTTGCAAAAACACACTTAAGGTAATATCGCTGCAACGCTTTAACATATTCAAACCAAACTTGGTATATGTCATCACAAGCATGACCTAAGGCAACATGCAGCGTTTCGGCGCAGCGCCACCTACTGGTCCGGAGATACAAAAAATGGCTATTTTTGCTTATAACTTTTGAACCGTTTGTCCAAAAATCATAAAAGTTGTCTCGTTAGATTCAGGACAGCATGCCGAGTCGTCTGATATTCAATTTTACCATATCGGCCATTTTGGCTGTCGGCCATTTTGAATTATGTGCTAAAATGCTGTATTTTACAAACTCATTAGTCTATCGTTACGAAACTTGGTATGTGTCTTCCGCACCATGCTTTGAAGGTACTGAAAAAGTTTTGGGGCAGTGCCACCTTGTGGTCAAAGGTTATAGCAAAATTTACAAAAATGCTAATAACTTTTGATTAAATTAGCTTAGTTTAATTAAACTGGTCATAATACATTCATTGGCTCATGCCGATTCAATTGCACCCTATGACGTCATTTTCGGTCATGATAATTTTCCCGCCATTTTCAATTAACCGAAAAATCTACTTTTGCAAACTCGTTCTAGACGGTTCATCCGATTTGCACGAAAATTGAACCAGATCATCTTCAGATCATGCTGACAAAAAATCTTGCAAATCAAGTTGATTTGTCAAATAGTTTTTGATAAACGCGCACACAAATTTTGCGTAGCGGTTGCAAAAACACTCATAAGGCTATATCTCTGCAACGCTTTATCGTATTCAAACCAATCTTGGTATATGTCATCACAAGCATGACCTGAGGCAACATGCAACGTTTCGGCGCAGCGCCACCTACTGGTCCGGAGATAAAAAATGGCTATTTTTGCTTATAACTTTTGAACCGTTTGTCCAAAAATCATAAAAGTTGTCTCGTTAGATTCAAGACGGCATGCCGAGTCGTCATATACTCAATTTTACCATATCGGCCATTTTGGCTGTCGGCCATTTTGAATTATGTGCTAAAATGCTGTATTTTACAAATGCATTAGTCTATCGTTACGAAACTTGCCATATGTCTTCCGCACCATGCTTTGAAGGTACTCAAAAAGTTTGGGGGCAGTGGCACCTTGTGGTCAAAGGTTATAACAAAATTTACGAAAATGCTAATAACTTTTGATTAAATTAGCCTAGTTTAATGAAACTGGTCATAATACATTTATTGGCTGATGCCGAGAACATAAATACTAACATCCTGTCCTCAATGTTCTTATTGGATCAAAACCTACTTTTTCAAACTCATCCTAGACCGTTTGTCCAATTTCCACCAAAATCGAATCGTATCATCTTCAGACTGTGTCAACACAAAGTTAGGGATTTTGCATCAATAGATGAAATCGTTTTTGTAAACCGCAGCGACGAAGATGAGGCATGATGCCAAAATGACTCTTGAGGCTTTATCTCTACAATGCTTTGACATATTGGCATCAAACTTTGCATGTGTCATTGTTCCCTTATTCTGACCACACCACATCAATTTCGTAACTGTGCCACCTATTGGTCAAAAGTGATAAACCATTAACTTACATCATCAGTGACTCAATATATGATATTTCAGCCATTTTGCCTAATCTTCTTAAACTCTATAATTGTTCATTGTTGCAGTTGGTCTGACACTCTCAAACTACAATGCATTTTTCAGCCTTTTGCCTAAAATCATCTTAAAACGTGATTAATTGCTCATTGCTCCAGTTGATCTGACACTGCCAGCCATTTTGACATGTCTTGTCTTCTTCTTTGCGCTTGGCCCCGGTATTGCTGCTTGCAGCTATATTTTTAATTGTGACCAATGGCAAAGACCAGCAGATGCAATGCTTCAGTGTAAATGATGTGACTTGTGTCCAGTTGTCTTAAACTAAACAGTGAACTGTAATCTCACTGTAACTGTACAGTATAATGATACTGACTGTAGTTTCTCCAGCTGTGATTGTGGGTTCATCAGTAGATCGCTGAGGTTTCTCACTCCAGAGTCTCCTAGTTTATTCCCGCTCAGGTCCAGCTCTCTCAGGTGTGATGGGTTTGATCTCGGAGCTGAAGTCACAGCAGAACAACCTTCATCTGTCATATCACAGCAGATTAACCTACATTGAGAGAAGTGAGAAAACTCTTTGTTCTGTAAAGTTATAGGACCTTCATAAATGTAGTGTGAACTCAGGCTATTCATGAGATATTGAGTTCCTCACCTTAATCTCTCCAGTTTACAGTGAGAATCCTCCAGTATGGCACATAAGGGCTTCACTCCAGAGTCTCCTAGTTTATTCCCGCTCAGGTCCAGCTCTCTCAGGTGTGATGGGTTTGAGCTCAGAGCTGAAGTCACAGCAGAACAGCCTTCATCTGTAATATCACAGCAGATTAACCTAAATTGAGAGAAATGAGAAAACTCTTTATTCTGTAAAGTTATAGCATCTTCATAAATGTAGTGTGAACTCAGGCTATTCATGAGATATTGAGTTCTTCACCTCAATCTCTCCAGTTTACAGTGAGAATCCTCCAGTACGGCACATAAGGGCTTCACTCCAGAGTCTCCTAGTTTATTCCCGCTCAGGTTCAGCTCTCTCAGGTGTGATGGGTTTGATCTCAGAGCTGAAGTCAGAATGAGACACTGTTTCTCTGTAATACTGCATTCACTCAGACTGAAGACAGAAAGAGAAAAGACAATAGCTCAGATCTGTGATGATCAAACTGAGCTTTTAAAGCATTTTTTCCAGACAGTCATTCATCAATCCATCATTTGAAAGTCATATTTGGAATTCTCTACAACAGTATTTTTCATCTCAGAAGTGTCAAAGTTCTAGTTTACAAATGAACTTCAGTCAAGCCAAGTCAACTTTATTTATATTGCGCTTTTAACAATGCAGATTGTTTCAAAGCAGCTTCACAGTGTTAAACAGGAACTTGAAGACTGGTTCTTTCATGTCAACATCACCCTGTGGTTTGCTCACTGGGCAAATCAACGCAACGCAGGGTTGCCAGGTTTTCATAACAAAACTAGCCCAATCGCGTCTCCCAACTCTCCTTCTGCAGCCTCCACAACAGCAGAAGCTCCTCCAGGTCCTAGTGCCCGCCTCTAGAATGTTATATGTATATGTAGTGGGGTTTAGCGCTGTTGTTACAGTAATAAAATGAAAAGTAGAATACACAAATAAATTGAAATTACTTCTTATTCTGAATAAATAAAGCAGTAATGATGTCATAAATCACAAGCATGACACTTGTGAATTAAATACATTACATTTACATTTATGCATTTAGCAGACGCTTTTATCCAAAGCGACTTACAACTTGGGGGGACAGGAAGCGATTGGTCATGAAGAGTCGAGTAAGCGCAACAACTGCCTGAAATACTGAGACCGTGTACATTTCTCATTGTAGCACAGGCTAGAGTAGGGAAAAAAGGAGGAGAAAGAGGAAAGGAACGTTTTTTTTTTTCTATGAGGTTAAGTGCTCACGGAAGAGATTTTAGTTGACTTTTGAATGTTGTCAATGATTCTGCGTTTCGGATGGCGTTGGGAAGAAAAAATACTTTTATATACAGTTTATTCATCTGTTATAAGATTTTTATGAAATGGATGCTTTCATTCAAGAAGCTCTAAAATAATTGTAGAATGTTTTATTTGCAGCTGAAGCTAAAGACGGCATCAGCTGAAGACATGGCACCCCCACTTCCTGTGCACAAACGTCACATCCAAAAATACAGTATTTAGGTACACCTGCATCTGTCTGGGGTGAAAGATCACTGACTATTATTGTTATTTTCAGAGCTTTTAATATACTCTTATTATAAGAACTTTATTAACATGTATTTATCTTTAACAAGTATCCTTTTAGTAAGGAGACCTCAGAAATCTGAAACCACAATCAAAAAAAACTTTTTTGCTCAAAATGGTGTTGTTTCCAAACAAAGGGAAAAAATAAACGTATATCGGCAATGGCCAAAATGAGTTGAAAAATATCGGCATATCGGATATCGGCAAAAATCCAATATCGCGCATCCCTAATTTTGACACAATCTCTCTACCACCAATACGAATGAAAGATGTTCATGACATCATCCTGCACTAGAATCTGAAGCTTCCCGCCTCGTAAATGATAACAGACGCTGACTGCATCTGAAATCGGTCACTCGTTCACTCATTCACTATTTCATATACAGTGAATGGCATATATAGTGCACTATATAGAGGACAGTGAACAATTCAGACAGTAAATATGCTTTCCATTAGAGAGACTGAAGTGTGGTTTCACATCAGTGACACACGAGTCAGAGACAGAGATAGCACAGTGTGTCATATCATATATCATCATCATCATTCAACCCATTTGAATTTTACACAAAATGCTGTATTTTAAAGCAATATGGGGATCAAACAACACAAGCGGTTAGACAGCCTCTGCATTACAAACAACCCTGATGAGAAGAGATGAGCTCTTTACAGTGCATTAGCATTATTATGATCATCACTGTTTTACTCTAACAGATCAATATTAAGTCAGAAGGGAAATCTAGTAGACATTATCTGACTTCCTGTTTCAGTGGAAATGACATCACCACATTGAATAATGCGGCACTTCAGTGAGGCTTTAAAAAATGAGTGGCCCTAAATTTAAGTAAATGTAGATGTGAAATATAATCTTTTGGAATTAAAGCTTACATGTTTACTTAAATTGAAATTATACACAATTACATTTATTTTGTTTCTAATTGTTTGTTATTAAAGGTGCAGTGTGTAAGTTTTAGTGGCATCTAGAGGTGAGGTTGTGAATTACACCCATCCACCCCTCACCCCTCTCTTTTGAAGTCAAGTCAAGTCAACTTTATTTATACAGCGCTTTTACAATGCAGATTGTTCCAAAGCAGCTTTACAGTGTTAAACAGGAAAATAATGACACAGAATTTGATTCGGCTGTACAGCCGCTCCGGAGAAAATGGTGATGTCATTAGCTCAGTAAACCTCCGGATAAACAGAGAGACTATCATTAGCGTAGATGCCATTCTTCTGATGATGTCATGAGTACATCAGGTGTTATGGGAAGTGTTCCCGGTTCCGGCTGACCTAGTTAATGCAGCCTAACAATCATTTAATTTAAAAAGTGTTTTATGTGTATGCCATAGTAAAGAGATGTGTTTTTAGTCTAGATTTAAACTGACAGAGTGTGTCTGCTTTCACGAACAATGCTAGGAAGACTGTTCCAGAGTTTAGGAGCTAAATAGGAAAAGGATCGACCGCCTGCAGTTGATTTGGATATTCTCGGTATGATCAACTGGCCAGAGTTTAGAGAGCGCAGTAGACGTGATGGAGTATAATGTGTTAAGAGCTTGCTCAAGTCTGCAGATAAACCATTTAGTGCTTTGTAAGTAATAAGCAAGATTTTAAAATGTATGCAATGTTTAATAGGGAGCCAGTGCAGTGTTGACAGAACTGGGCTAATATGGTCACACTTCCTGGTTCTAGTAAGAACTTGAGCTGCTGCGTTTCGGACCAGCTGGAGTTTATTTATTAAGCGAGCAGGGCAACCACCCAGTAGAGCATTACAATAATCTAGAGCTCATGAACGCATCAACTAACTGCTCAGCATTTGGCATTGAAAGCATGTGCTGTAATTTAGATATATTTTTAAGATGGTAGAATGCAGTTTTACAGATGCTAGAAACATGGCTTTCAAACGAAAGATTGGTATCAAAGAGCACACCCAGGTTCCTCACTGACCACGAGGACTTGACAGAGCAGCCATCAAGTGTTAGACAGTATTTTAGGTTACTACTTGTGGAGCTTTTTTGTCCAATAATTAAATTCAGTTTTTTTCTGAATTGATTTGCAGGAAATTACTGGTCATCCAATGTTTTATATCAGCTATGCATTCCGTCCCAGGTGAAAAAGTCATACTATTAAATATATTAAAAAATATAATTGAAATTCAAGTAGTATGCTTATAATACATTTGTATTCCCAACATGCTTATTTGAAGTGCATTAAAAAAATACTTGAAAAGGCAGTGTATTCACAATTATGTTCCTTTTTAGAAAGAAATGGTATCTGTGAGGATTTCCAGTCAGGATTTAGAACGTATCATAGTACTAAGACTGCTCTCATTAGAGTTACACATGATTTACTCTTATCATCCGATCGTGGCTGTATCTCTCTATTAGTGTTACTCGATCTTAGCACTGCATTCGATACTATCGACCACAACATTCTTTTGAATAGACTCGAAAATGATGTAGGTATTAGTGGAATTGCTTTGTCATGGTTTAAATCATACCTATGTGACCGTTATCAGTTTGTAGCAGTAAATGAAGAGATGTCCCACCGATCACAAGTTCAGTCTGGAGTACCGCAGGGCTCAGTGCTAGGACCGCTGCTCTTCACCCTGTACATGCTACCACTGGGAGATATCATTAGGAAGCATGGCGTTAGTTTTCATTGTTATGCTGACGATACTCAGCTCTATATTTCTTCACGCCCTGAAGAAACTTACCAATTCACAAGATTAACGGAATGCATAGTTGATATAAAACATTGGATGACCAGTAATTTCCTGCAACTCAATTCAGAAAATCTGAATTTTTAATTATTGGACAAAAAAGCTCCACAAGTAGTAACCTAGAATACTTTCTAACACTTGATGCTCTGTCCAGTCCTCGTGGTCAGTGAGGAACCTGGGTGTGCTCTTTGTTACCAATCTTTCGTTTGAAAGCCACGTTTCTAGCATCTGTAAAACTGCATTCTACCATCTTAAAAATATATCTAAATTACAGCACATGCTCTCAATGCAAAATGCTGAACAGTTAGTTCATGCGTTCATGACCTCAAGGTTAGATTGTTGTAATGCTCTACTGGGTGGTTGCCCTGCTCGCTTAATAAATAAACTCCAGCTGGTCCAAAACGCAGCAGCTCCAGTTCTTACTAGAACCAGGAAGTATGACCATATTAGCCCAGTTCTGTCAACACTGCACTGGCTGCCTATTAAACATTGCATACATTTTAAAATCTTGTTTATTAGTTACAAAGCACTAAATGGTTTAGCTCCCCAATTCTTGAGCGAGCTCTTAACATATTATACTCCATCACGTCTACTGCGCTCTCAAAATTCTGGCCAGTTGATAATACCGAAAATATCCAAATCAACTGCAGGCGGTCAATCCTTTTCCTGTTTAGCTCCTAATCTCTGGAACAGTCTTCCTAACATTGTACGGGAAGCAGACACACTCTGTCAGTTTAAATCTAGACTAAAAACACATCTCTTTACTGTGGCATACACATAAAACACTTTTTCAATGAAATGATTGTTAGGCTGCATTAACTAGGTCAGCCGGAACCGGGAACACTTCCCATAACACCTGATGTACTCGTGACATCATCAGAAGAATGGCATCTACGCTAATGTTAGTCTCTCTGTTTTATCCCAAGGTTTACTGCAGTCAGCCGGATCCGGGCCGTATCCAGATCAGATGGTGGACCTGCGCCCAGAGAAGACCAACGCAGGACCCTAAATTGTCTGCAGAGACCGTGTCAATTAGACTCCCCTGAAATTGCATCATCGACACGGCATTGTTAAATAAACCCGTCTCCGGTGTGATGACTCCGATTGTTCGAATATTACAATTTAATAATACTTAAATCGATATGTCATCCTCAATAAACCCATCTCCAGCGTGTTGCCTCCGATCTTTTGAATATTGCACTTTAGTAATTATTTAATCAACACATCAGCCTCAATAAACCGTCTCTGGCGTGTTACGTCGTGATCCTTAGAATATTCCGATCTATTATGACCTCTGACCTGTAAAGTTTCCATAATAATAATCATACACTGCTTGTTAATTGGCCAGAGGAGAACTGCCCCCAGTAATTCAGTGATTACTGATCTAAGTACTGATATAAAGCCCACACTTTCATTGTATGATAAATGAAATTAACTGATGACATAACCATTTTCTCCAGAATGGCTAGACGGCTAAATAAAATTATGCTGCATTATTTTCCTGTTTAAAACTGTAAAGCTGCTTTGAAACAATCTGCATTGTTAAAAGCGCTATATAAATAAAGTGGACTTGACTTAATGGTTTTCTCACCGGCCTTCCCAAAAAGACCATTAGACAGCTGCAGCTCATACAGAACACTGCTGCCAGGATTCTGAGCAGAACCAGAAAATATGACCATATCACACCAGTCCTCAGGTCTTTACACTGCCTTCCAGTTGCATTTAGGATTGATTATAAAGTACTGTTACTTGTTTATAAATCACTCAATGGCCTAGGACCTAAATACATTTCAGATATGCTGATAGAATACAAACCCAACAGATCACTCAGTTCATCAGGATCAAGTCAGTTAGAAATACCAAGGGTTCACTCAAAGCAAGGAGAGTTAGGGTTAGTTACTGTTTTAATTTAACCTTGTTTTTATTTTTGGTTACGATTTTATTCATTTTTGGTTAGTGCTGTCTGTTTGGGAGAGTTATGAGAGTTGGGAAGTGAGACGGTAGACACTCAGACGTGAGTGTGGAACACCAGGTCCTTGGAGGGGCAGGAGGTCACTAGAAAGCCGGGTTGCTACTAGTGTCTCTCACAAACCGAAAGTCTCTGACTCTTCTGTTCAGACAGGGGAGCCCCAAATTTAGTATTGTTATTTTCTTTCTTATACATGGTATTTTTATTTCTTATGCTTTTGATTATTCTATCAATATTTTAATACATTTTCTATGTAAATCCCTTTGAATTGCCATTGTGTATGAAATGTGCTATATAAATAAACTTGCCTCGCCTAATGCTCACAAATTAGTTTATTTATAATGGTAAAACCGCTTTTCATTTAGTCGCAATGTTATATCGTCATGTTTATCAAAATAAAATAATAAAAACGTAGACCCCACTTCATTGATAGTGTAGGCTTATATGTTGAACTTTATTTTTGTTCAAACAGATGCTGTATTAAGCAGTTCATAAAGTATTGAACGAAAATGCCTCTGAAACATCTGTGTGTTTGACAAATATTGCATTTATTTCACTTCAGCTGTGATAAAGTATGCAAACACAGTGCAAGCATCACTATGGGAAGCAGAAAGTGTCCGACTTCACATCTCCGTTTGCAGCTCCTCCCCGCCTGCACGCGGATACTCTCGCCAATCGGTTGCATCCAGCCGCAGCCAATGCCCAACACACGTACCATGCCCATAGGTAGGGGGGTTCGAACTGATGCTACGCTTGATTGTAATTAGACTTTAGCCATTAAAATGTTATGAGGAACTTAAATAAGCTCAAATGTCAGGGCAAGGTCTCAGGTAGGTCCTTCAGTGTGTCATGGAGTGGTGAAGTGTCTAAGTCACATCATCTAGCCACTGGCGTTCCCCAGGGCTCAGTGCTTGGACCACTTCTCTTCTCCATCTACATGTCATCATTGGGATCTGTCATTCAAAAACATGGCTTTTTCTATCACTGCTATGCTGATGACACTCAACTCTACTTCTGATTTCAACCAGATGATCCAATGGTTGGTGTTCGTATCGCTGCCTGCCTAACAGACATCTCTGCCTGGATGAAGGAACATCACCTGCAACTCAACCTTGCAAAGACATTACTGCTTGTGGTCTCAGCTAACCCACCACCTCACCACAATCTCTCCATTCAGCTAGGTTCATCAATCATAACTCCATCCAGGAACCTTGGGGTTGTGATTGATGATCAGCTAAAATTCACTGACCACATTACTGCAACAACCCGGTCCTGCAGATTTGCACTATTCAACATTAGGAAGATTAGACCCTTCCTATCAGAGCATGCCACACAACTACTGGTACAAGCTCTTGTTCTCTCCAGACAGGACTACTGTAATGCTCTTCTAGCGGGCCTTCTGGCATGCACTATCAAACCCTTGCAACTGATCCAGAATGCAGCGGCGAGGGTGGTCTTTAATGAGCCGAAGAGAGCACACATCACATCTCTCTTCATCAGTCTGCACTGGCTACCAATAGCCGCTCGCATCAAATTCAAGGCACTGGTGCTCGCCTTCAAAGCAACCACTGGCTCTGCACCAATATATCTAAACTCGCTTGTTCAGATTTACACACCCACCAGGAACTTACGTTCTGCCAGTGAATGACGCCTTGTGGTGCCATACCAGAGAGGCATGAAATCGCTCTCACGGACCTTTTCCTGGACCGCCCCCACTTGGTGGAATGACCTGTCTATCTCAATTCGTGCGGCCGAGTCTGTAGCCATTTTCAAAAAACATCTAAAGACACATCTCTTCCAGCAGCACCTGACCAATCAAGAATAGCACTTATCATTCTATTCATTTTCTGTCTGTCTAATTTATTTAAATAAAAAAATAAAAAAACTCTGTTCTGTGCTAGATTAACTGAGACTTGTTGCAACACTTGCATATTGTTGCCCTTGACTGCTCTAGTTGCTTTGGATAAAAGCCTCTGCTAAATGACTAAATGTAAATGTAAATGTAAATGTAAATGCATGTCAAAACATATCTAAAGCCCCAAAAAAGCCTCAGGGACAACTCCTGAGAGTTAAGTTTATAACTCATCTGTGCAGTTGTGCTCAACACTGCAGCAAATCATACATAAATGCAAGTGATACAGTTCAACTCACTGACTCAATGATCCAGTCACAGCAGTTTTCAAGTTATCAAAACACTGAATCTATCCTACTAAAATGAAGCTAGAACCAGGATATATTAAATAACACTGTGCAGAGGATTTGATTGATGAAATGAAAATAAAGCTACTGTAATAATCAAATGAAAAAGGAAACGAAACATGGTTTAAAGTGTTATTATGACATGAAACAATGTTCATTGAAACAAACTGTTCATAAGAAACTTAAGGGATAGTTCAACAAAAAATGAAAATTCTGTCATCATTTACTCACCCTCAAATTGTTCCAAACCTGTATACATTTATTTGTTCTGTTGTACACTAAGGAAGATATTTGGAAGAATGTATGTAACCAAGCAGATCTCTGCAACCATTGACTATCATACTAAAACAAATCATATGATCAATGGGGGCCAATATCTGCTTGGTTACAAAAAATCTTCCAAACATTTTCCTTTGTGTTCATACTCCAATATAGACAGGGGAAAATATCTGCTAGTCAGTTATGAAACAGCTATTTGTCCACATATGTGAACATAGTACATTTGTGAATGTCAAACCTCAGTATGTTCAGTTGACAGTGCAAACTCTTCAGTCCATCAGAGAGTAGCTTCACTCCTGAATCCTGCAGGTGATTGCTACTCAGGTCCAGCTCTCTCAGGTGGGAGTTTGATGATTGGAGAGCTGAAGACACAATGTCACAGCATGTTTCATCAAGACCACAGCCGACAAATCTGCAAAAACAGAACATTTACCCAGATTATTTTCTAATGTTCAGTGTTTTGCTGGACAAGATACCCTGCACAAGATACCCTGCATAATCAGGACCAGTGATGGGAATAACGGCGTTATAGATAAACGTAGTAAACGAGTTACTAACGGAATTATTTTTTCAGTAACGAGTAATCAAACGAATTACTGTTTCTCCCGTTACAACGCTGTTTGTGTTACTGAGAAAAAAAATGCGGCGTTGCTATAATTGAGCTCACTGAAGCGGCTTTCATCCGAACAGGCTCTCTGTCAGTCGGACGGCAACTTGTGTGTTTGTGTGTGTGTGTGTGTGTGTGTGTGTGTGTGTGTGTGTGTGTGTGCGTGTGCGCGCGCACCAGCCATGCGTGTTTTGTACACATCACTGATGATGATTGGTGGGTGGGAGACAAGGTTGAGGTTGATAGGTTGAGTTCACACCTATTTTTTACGGTCTATGGTTCACACACAAACACACACACACACACACACACACCTATGACGCACACGCATATGCACAGTCAGCGATGGCATGTCCAACGACTTCAAAGGTAGCTTTCACAAACTGAAAGTATAAGCGCTACTTTTCCCTCGTTGAGGTGAAAGATAAGAATGTTTATAACGTGTAACGTGCAACTGATGCCCAGGAAGAAAGAGTCTCTCCACGTCGGTGGCAAGTAATTCTAATCTAATGAAGCCTCACATCATCATACCGCCACAAAATTAGTGGCTAAAAACCCAGGTGATAACGTGAGCTCCACTACCAAAGGAGTAGTATAGTACTGATAATATTTACACAATATTTACACTATAGTAGGCCTACAGATAATATTTACAATAATGTATTGAGTTTGATGGGTGTCTCTCACATTGTCCCACAGCAACATTACAAAAGTTTACATTAATGTACAATGTTTTATAATAGTAATTTATTATATTTAGTGTCCAATTCATTCATTTAACATCTAATATTGGGGGCATCCAAGTTATTTGACATATTTGAACATTGGGGGGGGGGGGGGGGGTAACAGTAGTTACTTTCCCTGGTAATTAGTTACTTTAATAATTATGTAACTCAGTTACTAATTCAGTTACTATTTGTAAGAAGTAACTAGTAACTATAACTAATTACTTTTTTAAAGTAATGTGCCCAACACTGATCAGGACAGCCAGATATTTCACACAGCATGTTGACATTCAGTTGTTTAGTGATGTAGAATAAAAGTTTTCATTAAACAGTGATCAGTGAAATAACTCACATGGCTTTTCTGCAGCATCTCACAGCTGGAACGAGTCTTGAGTAGCCTGCTTGTGATGATGTGAACCTCTTTGGGTTGAACTCGTCCAGCACCTTCTCTGACATCAGCAGTACGCAGATCAGCACTGAACACATTGAAGATGAGAGTTCTCTTCCTGGATGTGCATCTGAACTGAGGTATCTCTGTATTTCCTCGTATAATGAATGATCCTTGAGCTCAAGTAAGCAGTAGAATAGGTTGACTGAAGCTTCATCTGAGATGGGGTTATTTTGTAATTGTTTAATGTATGCACTTATTTTTCTGATGCTCACACTGGTGTCTTTAGTGTGTGTGATCAGGCATTGGATCAGCTTTTGGCTGGATTCCAGTGAAATTCCCATCAGAAACCGCAGGAACAGGTCCAGATGTCCTCTCTGACTCTGCATTGCTTTGTCAGTGGCCCTCTTTGCTAAGTCATGAAATTTGACATTTCTAAAGAAGAACTTAAGCGTTTTTCCGGCTGTAGTTTGTGAATCTTCAAAGAAAAACTTTAGCTGCTGCATGTCCTTGTTCAGGTAGCAGAGGAACACATGCACTGCAGCGAGGAACTCTTGAACACTCAGATGCACAAAGCAGAAGACCTTTTTCGCATGAAGTCCATCTTCCTTCTTAAAGATCTCAGCAATCATTCCTGTGAACTCAAAGTCTCCACTCACATTAATACCACATGCTTTCAGATCTTTCTCATAGAACACAACGTTTTCCTTCTTCAGCTGTTCAAATGCTAGCTTGGCTAACTTCAAAATTATTTCTCTGTTTGAATGCAAGTTCTTTGCACATTCACTTTCTTCTTGTTCATCGTACTTCTGGTTCTTCACATCCATCTGTATCAGCAGGAAGTGGATGTACATTTCAGTGAGTGTTGTGCTGATGTTCTCTGTAGTGTTCTCGATGAGAATATTCTGAAGTACTGTGGCCGTGATCCAGCAGAACACGGGAATGTGGCACATGATGTAGAGACTACGAGACGTCTTAATGTGTGAGATGATTCTGGAGGCCAGAGTCTCTGAGAATCTTTTTGTGAAGTACTCCTCCTTCTGTTGGTCAGTGAATCCTCGCACCTCTGTGAACAAACCCACATACTGAGGAGCGATCTGATTGGCTGCTGCTGGTCGTGAGGTCACCCAGACGAGCGCTGATGGAAGCAGCTTCCCTTTGACCAGACTTGTGAACAGCACGTCTACAGGTGATCTTTCCTCAACATTGTTCAATGTTCCACTTTGAAAATTCAAACACAGGCGACTCTCATCAAGTCCATCAAATATAAACGCAAGTTTACATTCCTTATATAACTTCGACTTTTCAAGGTCCTTCAATTCAGGATAAAATTTCAGCAGAAACTCATGGAGATTGAACTCTCTGTCTTTAATGCTGTTAATCTCTCGGAATGGAAGCAGGAACACACAGTCTATATCCTTATTGGCTTTTCCTTCTGCCCAGTCCAGGATGAACTTGTGCACAGAGACTGTTTTTCCGATGCCAGCGACTCCCTTGGTCAGCACAATCTTTTCTTCATTGTTTTTCCTTAATAATGTAAATATATCATTGCATTTGATTGGTTTGTCCTGTGTTGGTTTGTTCTTGAAAGCATCATCAATCTTCAGAATCTCATGTTGATGATTGACACCTTTCATATCTCCCTCTGTGATGAACAGTTCTGTGTAAACATCTTTCAGATGAACTTCATTTTCTTTCTTGCATTCAAAAATATGCTTTGCTTTCTTCTCCATGTTGGTTTTGAGAGTTCCCAATATTTTTTTCAGAATCAAATCCTCTGTTATAAAAGATTGGTGTAAGTAAATAAAACATGAGGGAAAGCAAAAACATATACATTTTTTTAAAAGAAACATTACAAAGATTTCACATCAGCATGATCTGATCAAAATTAATTTCACATGTTGTAATTAAATTACTGTTGAAAGTAATACAGCCCCGATGCCTCAGATCTTCCATTTAATTCATATTTTGATAAATATATAACACTCATGCAAGGAAATTCAATCAAATCATTCAAATCAGAATTGTCATCCAGGCATCCATATATCCTTTGTTTAATGCCTAATTTACAGTGGTGTAAAGTAACAAATTACAAATACTCTCGTTACTGTAATTGAGTAGTTTTTCTCAGGATTTGTACTTTATTAAGTAGTTTAAAAACAGTGTACTTTTACTTTTACTTGAGTACATTTTAAGTGCTGTATCGGTACTTTTACTGCACTATTTTCCCTAAACCTGCCTTCGCTACATTATGTTTATTTTTTTCCTGTCAACATGATTGGCTAAGGCGAATAATCAGTCCTGTGTCTCCATGGGTCACGCGTGTGACTCTCGTCAAATCAACCATGATAGTGACCATGATAACCTAGAGTGAGAGGCATGCACGTTTTATGAAAGGGGGTTGTTGCTGGTTACTTTATGATGACTGAAATCGTGAAATTGCCTTAAACAATTGCTAAAAAGAAACTGCAGAATATAACATTTTCTAATACACTCACAAATGGTACGCATTCTGTTAGCGCCGCACGAGCTCGCGGTGCCATCTGCTGGAAACACTTCATTTAGCTTGATTGTTTGTCAGGATTCAAAGTGCATTAGGCATTAGACGATCGTCACAGCTAGATTTTCGTCCCTTACCTCGATTTCGCTCAGCATATAAATGTATTAATCTGTTTTCTGTCTGTTTTCTTATTGAAGTGCATATTTTAATGTAATGTGTTCTTACGTGGCGATTTAAAAATGTTTGTCCATGTATATAGCAAATAACTTTCATAAAACATCAGATTTATATTTAAATCAGGTTTTTTTTTTAAATCGTGAAAATTGTGAGTTACTCAATTATTTTTTCTGAAGTGTATTCTTTTTAATTAACTGCAAGAAAACTTCTACAGAATGGTTGTAATAAATGTTACCAGATTATTGGTTGCTTTCTCAAATATTACATGGCTGTATTTTTAGTGCTAGCAGTCAAAAATAAAACTTAAATATTGAAATACTGAAACACTGTTGGTGATCTCTAGTTTTTTTGTTCTTACTCCATAAAAGAGCATTAATAGCATAATACTCACTACTCTTGAGTTCTTTTACAAGGGCTACTTTTTACTCCTATTTTGAGTAGTATTTAGGACAGGTACTTTTACTCTACTAGCACTACATTTTTTGACAAGCTGTATTCAACTAAATATTCAACTAAATGTTCAAATACATTTTCAACTAAGTTACTGATCTGACCACATTGTCACTATATGAGAACTGAACTGAGCTGGATAACTTCACTGTTTTCTCCAGAGCGGCTGTACAGCCGAATCAAATTCTGTTGCATTATTTTCCTGTTTAACACTGTGACGCTGCTTTGAAACAATCGGCATTGTAAAAAGCGATAGGCAAGGCAAGTTTATTTGTATAGCATATTTCATACACAGTGGCAATTCAAAGTGCTTTACACAGAAATGGAATTAAAATATTCGAAAGTGAATAAAAAAAAAATAAAAAATAAATAAAAGATATATATATATATATATATATATATATATATATATATATATATATATATATATATATATAGTATAACCCCTATCTTGAGTGGAACATCTGATCTGTTCAGGAAGCTGGTTCAGCTATGGCTGGCATAAGAGCTAAAGCAGACTCTCCTTGCTTTGAGTGAACTCTTGGTATTTCTAACTGACTTGATCCTGATGATCTGAGTCATCTGATGGGTTTGTATTCTATCAGCATATCTGAAATGTATTGAGTTCCTAGGCCATTAAGTGATTTATATACCAGTAATAATACTTTAAAATCCATTCTAAATGTAACTGGAAGCCAGTGTAAAGACCTGAGGACTGGTGTGATATGGTCATATGTTGTGGTTCTGCTCAGCATTGGTAAAATGGTAAAATTTTAGAAGAAACGGTACAGCACCTCAAAACATCAACCTGCGCCCTTGACACACTCCCCACTTTATTTTTCAAAAGTGTGTTTAAATCTCTCGAGTCGGCCGTCGCGCCGGCGTGATTGGCTTGCTTATTTTCTTTTCAGTGCCAAAGAGACTCAAATAACTCTGTCGCTTTTTATCATTCAGGCAAGTGTCATTATAATCTGTTAAGTTTCTATTTTTTTGTTTACAGTCACAACAAAAACAAATTGTTGTGCTTTTTGCAGAATAAAGAAATCAAACATGATGCGCGATCTGCAGCCTCTCTGTCAAAGACGTTCATTCAGATAGTCTTCAGAAAATGACCTCTAGCTTAGTGAATACTTGTCTCACAAACATGAGACATATGTCTAAAGAAACGCTGAAATGTCAGGTTTTAAACACTGTAAACCAAATCAAAAAACAAATATTCTGTGTTTATGTAATCTGGTTGAAAGCAGAGAGATGTTAGTCGTTCCTGAGCGGCTCATTATACACTAATGCGACTACGCCCACGAAGCACGCGCTCTATTGAGATTCAAATACTCCGGAGGCTCCGGAGACGACGCCCACACACACATCAGCTCAAACTAACACATCAAGTACTGCATTCCTACTTCAACTACATCGTTTTGAGATGCGTTTAATAATCCTGGAATAATTCTCCATGAAAAGCTGTTAATTTCTGAAAGCAACGGATTCCACCGCTGTGTGTAAGTAGGCTAAGTTTACTCTGTTAGCATCTGTGAATATTAAACGCAAAAACCTGCACGAGGACGCACTGAAGCTTTCTTTGTTTAAATTAGCTCAAAATTACTGTCAGATGCAAGTAATTACCTTGACAAACTATACATCATTTAAAAGATCTAAGACTCAAGCTTCCATTTTTGACCTTTGTTTTTTTTCAAAGTCATATAGTGAGCGTAATTTATTAATATGTGTCAGGAGTTATAAATATGAAAACCGCGTCGTTACCTTTGATTGTAATATGAGCGTCAGCTGATCTCATTCATAAAAAACTCCTCTATTCTCCTCATGAAGACTCACAACAAAACAACATCCCTCAGGGCTTTTAGTTCGAAAATGTGTAGATGAGGAGAAATATTGATAGATTCTCATATGTCTGTGTAAAATTTCTATACAGAGAAGTGTTATTTCAATCTGTTGTGTTTTCAGTTCATACTGGCAGCCGGAGGGCGCTCCGTGCACATGTAGTCCATATATAGCACGCATGAAGAAGATAGCATGTGACATTCTCTCTGACATAAACAGCTTCCAGAGATCGCAATAACATGCAGATAGACACGTTTTAAGATAATAAACACACAATCGCGACAATATATGGCTTATCTGTGTTATTTATACCATGTTGGCTTGGCTATTTATAACATTTGACTTGTGATATAAAGTAAGTTTGGAGTAAAAACATGGTTTTAATCTCATTAATTGCTGTGTTTCAATAAATTGGTGTAATAAATCATAAATTATGGTTTAATAGATCATACATTGTTGTGGCAGATAATATAGATTGTTTTAAGTGATCTGGTCTACCTTTATGAAGCAACTCTGCACTGGGCCTAAGCAGAATTTCCCCTTGGGGACAATAAAGTGAACTAACTAACTAACTAAGCAAAAACTCACTTCATTTTGATCTGGATAACACCATATTGAGCAACTACAGATCAATCTCAAATCTCCCCTTCATAGGCAAGATCATTGAAAATGTTGTTTTTAGTCAGCTGAACAAATTCTCAAACGGATACTTTGACAGTTTTCAATCTGGTTTCTGACCGCATCACAGCACAGAGACAGCGCTCATAAAGATAATAAATTATATTTGCTTAAATACTGATACAGGCAAAACATCAATGCAGACGACACCCAGATCTACTGAGCCCTATCACCTAATGACTACAGCCCCATTGACTCTCTGTGTAAATGCATTGATGAAGATAACAACTGGATGTGCCAAAACTTTCTTCAGTTAAACAAAGACAAAACCGAAGTCATTGCATTTGGAAATAAAGATGAAATTCTCAAGGTAAACGCATACCTTGAAGCTAGAGGTCAAACAACTAAAGATCAGGTCAGGAATCTGGGTGTGATTCTGGAGTCATACCTGAGTTTCAGTAGTCATGTCAAAGCAATAACTAAATCAGCTTACTATCATCTGAAAAATATATCAAGAATTAAATGCTTTGTTTCCGGACAAGACCTAGGGAAACTCGTTCATGCTTTTATCACCAGTAGGGTGGACTATTGTAATGGTCTTCTCACCAGCCTTCCCATAAAGCCCATTAGACAGCTGCAGCTCATACAGAATGCTGAGCAGAACCAGAACATAAGACCATATCACACCAGTCCTCAGGTCTTTACACTGGCTTCCAGTCACATTTAGGATCGATTTTAAAGTATTATTACTGGTTTATAAATCACTTAATGGCCTAGGACCTCAATACATTGCAGATATGCTGATAGAATACAAACCCAACAGATCACTCAGATCATCAGGATCAAGTTAAAATATTAATTAAAATATTAATAATACCCCCCTCCCATCCTGACCTGTCCAAACACTGCATGGAAAAAAATCTTACACTAACTTTGATATATAAAGTGAAAATTGTGAAAAACGTGGTTTTATAAGTCATCTGTTCATCGACTCTGGATGAAACACACAGATTTTCTATCCATTAGGGCCCCTGGTTTGGTGTCCAAATTCAAAATACATCCGACCTGTTTAAATAACTTAAATCACACTTTAAACAGGCTAGTTTACACTGCACAGACCGATGCTGATCAATCACCTGATCACGTTCCTGCTCATGACAAGCGGTGAAAGAACCTGTTCAGACGGTGAAAAAAAACAGACCAACACCAATAGAAGCCTAACAGAACAACACCATGTCTATTGTTGTTGCCGACAGTCGGTCCAGTGTGAACTAGCCGTAAGAGAATAAAACAGTTAAAACCGCACCTTGCTCTTCTGTGTGTTTCTCTGCTGTCTCTTGGATTTTTTGTGGTTCTGTGAGGAGAAAAAAGGAGGGAAGTAAAAAATATATATACACGGATACACAAAAGAAAATATTGTAGCTGAAACATCTTCAGCTACAATTCTTCCTAGTCTTCCTATGAACAAAATGACGATAAAATGAACTGTGAGATTTAGAAGCCTCTTACACGAATCACCTTTTTTTCTGTGAAAAGAATAAATAGTGTAAATTGCTCAATAAAGATTGAAGATTTGGGACATGACTCTGTTCGTGTGATGATTCTTCCCACAGCCGCAAACCATTTATGAGTGAGAGGGACAGAAAAGCAATCTTACTTGACTGAAGAGTAAGAGAAATCTAATATTTAAATGAGCTTTAATAGGGAAAGGGTTCAATCAAGCTATGAACTGCCTGCTAATAAGCAGTGTGTGTCAGTAAGCACAGCTATAGTGACAGTACCGTTTCCTGCAGTGAACATGTTGAAATTCACTGGGCCTGTGATGGTGTTTCCAGTGAGTACAGGAGCATTTACAGTTGCTCCCGGCTGAGCATTCAGATCAACACAGACTTCAGTGTGAGCGCTGCTGCTCATCTCGACTGGAATAGAGACAGAGATTAATGACATTTCCTGAATGACAACTTTAACATTACTGATCTTATTTTCTTCATTACCGTCCTGCTGTTTCGTCTGGTCTTCCTCCAACTCATCTAGTGTGACATGATGCTGATCAACAGATGCCATCGTCCTTCACTGACTCACTGCTGTTGGACATGAAGAAAAACAGTGAATAGCTCCACTGTTACCAGCCAC
The DNA here is from genome assembly GCF_949357685.1 of Gobio gobio. Classification (NCBI taxonomy): domain Eukaryota; kingdom Metazoa; phylum Chordata; class Actinopteri; order Cypriniformes; family Gobionidae; genus Gobio; species Gobio gobio. Next base: position 51,066,603 of record NC_137108.1, read on the forward strand.
TATTTGAAAAATAAACAAGTAAATAAAATAGAGCTGCAAGTGGCAATTACAAAATATAGTATGAGATATTAAATGTCTCTGTATGGATGCATTATTCTATGTACTATATTAAAAAAGGCCAGATTACAGACTGTACAGCTGTACATATGCATATCTGCATCTTTATGCAGAGGAATGTTTGGTGGTTATATATATATAACATTGGTTTATAATTTTTCACATGATTTAATCACATTGATCAACAGAATGCTGCTTGCTTTGAAAGTGACTTGTGTGAAAGTGGTGCTTTGTGCATTAATATACTATGTACATAGTACATCCTAGAAACCACCTAGAGTACCTTAGCAATCACATAGCAACACCCTAGCAACCACCCAAAATACCCAATGACAAAGTTTAAGCTAGAAAAATTCCCCAACACATGACAAAAGACAGAATGACTCAGACCATGAACTAAACGAATAAAGATTAGTCCATTTTGCTGAATGAGATTAAAAGATCCAAGGCAGTGAACTGATCTGATCTTCCTGTCACTAGTATCTGTATGAGTGGACAGTTTCAGAATGACAGTTTGTTGTTTTGTGTTAACATAACACATTACGCTGTGCTACTGTGGCTGTTTCAGAGGAACTAGAGTAGGATTCAGGATTTATTCAAACAAACATAATAAAAGTAAATCCAGGCAAAACTGATGAATCCAGACACGGTCAAGGAAGGCAAACCAAACTGACAACAAGCGCACACACACACACACACACACACACACACACACACACACACACACACACACACACACACACACACACACACACACACACACACACACACACACACACACACACACACACACACACACACACACACACACACACACACGTAACATCCATAGAAGGACAACACCAGACAAAGAAGAAGACTGAACACAGGGTTTAAATACACAGGCAAACGGATCAGGGAAACAAGACAAAGCTGAACTGAGACTCAAATAAACAAGAAAACTACAAAACAGGAAATAACATAAAAGTCCACATAAGACCAGGGGAACACAAGACAGGAATCATAATACACCGCCTGTTGAAGCGTTTGTTTGGTGATATTACTGATGCACCTTTGTTACTTCAATATGTTTGGATGCAAATTTAGGGGAAAAAAATGTCTTCATGAATGTTTGCTTAAAACTTTATGCACTTTAACAAAGTCATGTCATTTCATTGTTTTCAATAAAAAGGTGCGGTGCTTGATCTGGTTTATATTTGCTCATTGGGCCCTCTTGTGGGCTTAGGAGACAATACAGTTTTTTACTCTAACAAAGTATGTGTTTAGAATTGAGTTTAGAAGATCATTTGAATATTAATGTTAAGAAATACATTTGAATTAATGTTTTAGCCACTTTGACAACCCTAATATTTAGAAGTTAACAAGTGTATTTTACAAGCATTAGTCCATGCGGGACCCCTGAAACCTGCTAGTTTTCATTTAGTGGAACAGAAAACAGCCTTTGTGAAGAAAATGAGCCCGACCACAGGCTTCTGAAGAAGAACGCAAATGTCAATGTCTTGAAAATGATGCGAGCAGTGACCCACAGACAGTGAAGAGAGATAAAGAGAGATATCTCAGTATAATGATATGAAGTATTTGTCCTTCTCTTGTCTGTGCTAACTGCAGTAAACTGGCTGTATGTCTGGCAGGGTTTGTTTCATGATAAGTTTGAATATTCAGTTCTTTGAGGAGGACAATCACTTGCTGGGATCAAAGTAAAGAAATGACTTAATTATTTCCCAATAGAAATGTACAGTTGTCAGTTTCATTAAGAATCTGCCTTCTGTTTCATTGACAAAGACATGATCCCATGTTGTTGACAGATGAGCGGTAACCATTACCTGTACTAGGATTAATATGCATCGTCACATCAACAACTTTATTGACAGGAGGACACATGAGTGTCTGCGTCTGTGTGATTCTGGACACTGGACTTCAGTTTCCTGCGGTTTATGTCATTGATTTGTGCTAGTTAGTTTAGACAGCAGTGCTGATGGTTTAACTGGACTCGGCATACCCATGAAGCTCTCCTGTGTTTGAGATGGTTTCTGTGGTTTGTGAGCTGGAGTCTGAGCCGAAAAGAGGCTTTTTCTTTCTTGTGTGTCTGTGTGAGTTCCAGGATAAATATACTGCACTCTAGTGGACTACTGATGTACTGCTGTTTAACTGTCACAGTATTTAATTGTGAAGAACAGCAGCTCAACAGAGTGAAATGGATGAGTAGAAATTATCCATGAATCCCTTACGAAAATGAAGTATACTTAAGTAATTTTATATGAAAGTATATTTTTAAGTATACTTTATGTAGTAAGTATATTAATATCAATGTGTACTAGTAGTAAACTTGTAAGTGTACTATTTCAATACTGCTTGGGACTAAATTGGTCCACTTTTAGTATATAAAAGTGTACGTTTAAGTGTAATATAAGTGTAACAGCAGTAAACTTTAAGTGCACGGCTAGGTTTCTCATTTGTACTGCATCTGTACTACAAGTGAATTTATAAGTTACAACATTTCTACAGTTTTTGACTATTCGGACGTTTTCTTTGATTTTCTCGTTGGAGCCGCAGCTGTGTGTTTAAAAACGCGCAGCCATACCCAATCGGGGGAAGCGATCCGGCACACTGGTTAAACTCCGCGCACGCGGCCTCTGCACTGCCTAGTATTCATCTTGCGAATCTCCGATCCCTTCCTAACAAAACGGACAAACTTCTTCTCCTCACCCACGTTAACAAGGATTTTCAAACTCTGCTGCACTGTGCTTCACTGAAACCTGGCTGAGTGAAGCCATCCTGGAAAACGCACTACATCTGCCGGGCTTCCAGCTGTTCCGAGCGGATCGCATCGCGGAACTAACAGGGAAAACGAGAGGTGGTGGATTGTGTTTCTACATTAACTAAAGTTGTAAACTGTAAACCTTTCTACTCGCCGCGGGAGTTTTCCTCGTTCATTCTCGTGAATGTTTACATCCCTCCAGACGCGTCTGTGAGTGCGGCGCTACAACAGCTGGCTGAACAGATAGCTGAGACTGAACAAAGGTATCCAGACTCTCTTTTAACAATTCTTGGGGAGTTTAACAAAGTAAATCTCTCCTGTGAACTGCCAAAATACAGACAGCACATTACATGTCCCACCAGAGACAGTAATATACTGGACCACTGTTAAACCACAATAAAGAATGCATATCACTCCGTCCCACGGGCAGCTTTGGGGCTCTCTGATCACTGTGTGGTTCATCTTATACCGACCTACAGGCAGAAACTGAAATCAGCTAAACCTGTAATAAAGACTGTAAAAAGATGGAGTAATGAAGCAGAGCTGGACTTACAAGCCTGCTTCGATTGCCCTGATTGGACTGTTTTTGAAGCTGCTACCACTGATCTGGACGAGCTCACAGATACTGTAACATCATACATCTGTTTCTGTGAGGATGCATGCATTCCTACCATGGCATTCTTATCATTCACTAATGATAAACCATGGTTTACTGGGAAATTCAAACAGCTCCGTCATGCCAAAGAGGATGCTTACAGAAGTGGGGATAAAGTCTTGTATAACCAGGCCAGAAACAGACTGACAAAGGAGATCAGAGTGGCTAAAAGAAGCTACTCTGAAAAGCTTAGAAACCAGTTTTCAGCAAACGACCCGGCTTCAGTTTGGACAGGCCTGAGGAACATCACCAACTACAAGTCACCATCTGTTCTGTGCAGAATCAACAACTGGCTGAGGATCTGAATGCATTCTACTGCAGGTTTGAAAAGCCCAGTCTCACACCACACACCCGCTCTGATCTGCACTTCACACATCCCCCATCACCTCCTGCATTTTGGATGAATATAATATATATATATATATATATATATATATATATATATATATATATATATATATATATATATATATATATATATATATATATATATATATATATATATATATATATTATTATTATTATTATTATTATTATTATTATTATTTCATTTTTTTTGTAATGCTATTTTCATAGTTTTATTCTTAGAATTTGTATGACTATGTTCTTGTTGTGTTTGTATTGTATATGTGCACTGGAAGCTTCAGCACCAAGAAAAATTCCTTGTGTGTGCAAACACACTTGGCAATAAAGCTCTTTCTGATTCTGATATTGTTCCCAAGTGGCTAGAAATTTTGATAGGTGTCCTGCTCTGCCTTTGAGAAAATGAGAGCTCAGACGAGCCGATCTGGAATCTTCCCTGGAATGTTCTGGAATGTTCCTGAAACTTCCCCCAAACTCCTGATCCCCTCTCCTGGGAGATCACTGAAATATACCCCAAATCTATTGGATTTAATGTCAATTCTCACTATACAGTGTCATATGTGTTTGGTATTATTTGAAATGTCTCAGTGCGAGTGGTACAAAAATCTCATAATCACAGAAATATACAAGTTAATAAGAGTTTTTAGAGCTTAGAGGTATTTTACTTATGATGGTGGGTGTGGCTGTTGGAGCCATTTGGTTTCCTTTCAATCAAGCCAAATGGGAATTCGACTCAATATAAATTCCCTTTGTTTTAATGTATTTCCATTTGAAACAGTTTTCGGTCTGGTCTGAGTTATTTAAAGCGATGTAGTAATGAGTTCGGGGCTCAATACTATTAACAAGGTTGGCCCGTAACACAGAAAACGCTCTGTGTTACGTAATATTCAAAAAGTCAGGAAATCTTTCACTCTTTAAGCTATTTCGAAATATTTGATGTTATGTATGAATTATCTTTGAATTGATTATATAATTGGCATTATACATTTACCTGACTGTTAATAAAATTGTTACATTTTGATCCTTTATGAATTACTCTGTAATTATTAACTATCTCCTGAACGGAACGATATAATTGCAACAAAAGGTTAAAACGAAATGATTAAATGTGTAACTAACCATTAAATTTATGACCAAACAACCAATTGGTATTCTATCCTAAATTCGACAAATATGATTAAATGGAGAATATATTAAAGATATATTATACAACCCCAAATCAGAAAAAGTTGGGACAGTATGGAAAACGCAAATAAAAAAAAAAAAGTGATTTCTAAATTTACTTTGACTTGTATTTCATTGCAGACAATATGAACAAAAAATATTTCATGTTTTGTCTGGTCAACTTCATGTCATTTGTAAATATGCATCCTTTCCTGTCATTCAGACCTGCAACACATTTCAAAAAAAGTTGGGACAGACTTCCGATTGGGTAGCGAAACACGATGGCGGGTTAAGCAGCGAGCTCCCTTAAGTCAGTTTAAATAACTCCGCTAAACTCGATATATAATTTTTGTGAATCTTTATGCGTTGAGAGATGAGCGGAGGGACCAAATCTAAACCTAAAAGAAACCTCGAAAAGCAAGGTAAAGATTCCAAACGAACAGAGACAGACAGCATGCAAGAAAAAGTTGAAGATGGCGACGGAGAAACCACAGACTCACTGCGCGCAGGTTTAAACAGCATAAGTAAACAGATACGGGAATTCCGCAGCGAGCTGAAAACGGAACTCGTGACGTTTAAAGATGAACTTAAAACTCAGATGAAAATTGAGCTAGAGGACTTTAAAGAGGACATCAATCAGAAATTTGCATTAACAACACAAGAAATGAAGGAACAAAATGCAAAAGTTGAGGCCACGTTGTCGCGTGTTGAAGAAATGGAGTGCTGGAACTCCGAGACTGATGGTCTGCTACACGATTTTATACAAGAACACAAAAAGATGACGGAAAAACTGAATGATCTCGAGTCACGGTCCAGAAGGAATAACCTGCGGATTTTCGGAGTCCCAGAAGATACAGAAAAGGGGTCTGTTATTTAATTTGTTGAAGAAATTATCCGGAGAGAACTTGACATTGATATTGACTGTCAAATTCAGCGGGCACACAGGGCTCTGGCACCGAAGCCCAAAGCAGATCAACCCCCGAGGGCTATCGTGGTCAATTTCTTGCAATACATTACAAAGGAGAAAGTCCTGAGAAGAGCCTGGGAGAAGAAAATAATCTCACTCGGAGAGCGAAGGATTTTCTTCGACCACGATTACACCTCGGCTGTGGTACAGCAACGCAAGTCGTACATTAAATCCAAGAAAATCTTGAAAGAAGCGGGGATCCGCTTTCAGACTCTATTCACTAAGATGAGGGTTCACTGGGAAAATGGAGTAAAAACGTACAACGAAGCGAAAGAAGTGGAGAAAGATTTGCGTGATAGAGGGTATAAAGTGGATGATTCTGAAGATGCAGCGGGCCCAACAATGTTACTGGAACGAATCGAGGCACGGAAAAGTGTAGCATGGCAACGGGTCGGCAGAGAGCGGGGAGCAGAGGCAAGCAGAAGGGCACGGAAACGGCTGGAGGATTTTCGGCGGATGAGCCCGGTGATTCCGTAAGAGAACCTCTATGTGACGACGTGAAGAAGGGACTGAATCGTACAGTTAAGGAGAAACAATGTGCGTGAAGACCGGAATTTAATATGTAAAATAATTCGATAATACAGTAAGGGGCTTTCGTGTATATGCAGTGACTTATGGGAGACATGAACATTAAGAAAATATTGATCTAGTATATGGGTGCAATAACCTACAGCAGGCAGCACCTCATATCTAGAAGAGGGCCCTCCGTTCAGCTGAGGCTTTCCCTCTATATGGAGACAGTGACTCTAAACCCTAAGTTATGGGGGAACATTCCTATCTGGAGGTCAGTTGATGTCTATACAGTTCATTTAATACTCCTTGGTTCATGTAAAAGTTGTTTAGTTGTTTATAGTTTTGTAAATGTTAGCCAGTGGGGTTATCATTATACGAGGATTGTTGTAGAGAGTTAAATGCAGGAGAGAGACATTGAGATAATGTCTTTGAATGTTAATGGATTTGGGAACCCAGTCAAAAGAGCTAAAGTGATAGCTAAATTGAAAAGGGAAAAGAAGCATATTTTTTTCTTGCAAGAAACACATTTGTCAAATGAGGAACATGAAAAACTGAAAACATTTGGTTTTAAAAATATCTTCTATAGTTCATGTTCAAACCACCGCAAGAGAGGGGTCATTATCTTAATTCCAAAAGGTGTCAATTTTGAGAATCATAAAGAAGTAAAGGATAAAGAAGGGAGATATGTTATTGTTAAAGGAACAATTAATAATAACTTGGTAACTTTGGTAAATGTTTATACCCCACCGGAAAGCAATAAACAATATTTCAAAGTATTATTTGACATTGTGGCTAAGGAGACGGAAGGGGTTTGTATATGTGGAGGGGACCTAAACATAGTACTAAACCATGACCTGGATACTACAAGCAACAAAAGAAACAAAAAACATATTACAAAATTCATGAACCACATATGTTCAGAAATGGGCCTAATAGATGTCTGGAGGGAACTGCACCCATTAGAGAAGGATTATAGTCACTACTCTGCTACATATTCAGTATATTCTAGAATAGATTACTTTCTCCTGCAAGAAGAAAATAGACACCGGATACAGAATTGTCAAATTGGGGTAGCAGACGTATCGGATCATAACGCTATTTATGTGAAGATCTCTTTTAGGGGGGTTTGGAGACAATCTGTGGAGATTAAATCTAGGAATATTAAACAACAAATAAATTGTTGAGCAAATTCGAATAGAAATAAAAAGATATTTAGAGGAAAATAATAATGGTGAGGTGGACCCCTCTATACTATGGGATGCACTTAAGGCAGTGATTCGAGGGAAATTAATAGCTATCACAAGCACATTGAAAAAAGAAAGATTAGCTCATTATGAGAAACTTATTTCAGAACTTAAGCAACTGGAGCTTAAACATAAACATAATGCAAATAAAGAGGTGATGGCTCAAATGGTAGAAACAAGAAAAGAAATAAACAGTTTATTACAGTTAGAAGTAGAGAAAAAGACTAGATTTTTTAAACAAACTTACTATGAATCAGGACCAAGAGCACATAAATTATTGGCAAGGCAATTGCGAAAGCAACAAATTGATAATTTAATTCCCAAAATACGTGACCCCAAAACAAAACAAATTAAATACGATCCAAAAGATATTGGAACTATTTTTAAGAATTATTATGAAGAACTTTATAAACAGACCTCGGGTATGAATAAAACAAAAGTATTAGAGTTCCTCAACAAATTAGATATGCCCTCTATTGGTGATTTACAAAATAAAAGCCTAACCGCAGAAATCACCACAGAGGAATTACAAGAAGTCATGGGCAAATTAAAATCAGGCAAATCACCAGGGAGTGATGGATTTCCTTCAGAGTGGTATAGAGTGTTCTATAAAGAACTGATGCCATTACTAAGCGACACTTTCAACTGGATCAGAAGGGAAAACTCCTCCATCATGGAAAGAGGCTATAATTTCCGTAATCCCCAAGAAGAAAAAAGACAAGGAAAACTGTCAAAATTATAGACCCATATCTCTCCTTAATACAGACTATAAAATGTATAGTTCTATTTTAGCATCCAGAATACAGTTGTTCTTATCAGACTTGATAGATGAGGACCAAACAGGTTTTGTTAAAGGTCGTCAAACATATGACAATATAAGAAGAACTCTTCATATAATAGATAGGGCCCATCAAAATAAACTTCCTGTTGCTCTAATCAGTCTTGATGCCGAAAAGGCCTTTGACAGAGTCAACTGGGAATTTCTTTATTTATCACTAGAAAAGTTTGGTTTTAATGTAAAATCTGTCCAGTGTATCAAGTCAATATATCAAAAACCAACAGCTAGAATAAGAATAAATGGGTCTGTTGGGGAAAAATTTAATCACAGAAGATTTAATCTTCCAGACCTGTTTTCTCTATTGTGTTTTAAATGAGTCAGATCAAAGAGGCCTCACCTGTGGAAGCCATACATTGTCCCTTTTATCTATTATGGCTCTTGGAATTGGAATTCCTGACTAGCATCTATGCGTTTGAATAGATATGCTGATTAAGAGTAGGTGATACTCTGTCTGTTGTTACAGATGAAGGACCATTGTGTTTCTTGCTTTTAATTGCTCAAGGCGAAACCTTCAGTGGGTTTCGCCAGATGTATGGGAAATTACTGAGGGGGTTATTTAGACATTGGGGGTATAAGAAGCTTGTGGCTTCTTTGTGTCTCCAGTTCACACTCAAGGCAGCCTCGAGCGGCTGCACTGACCGTGGCTCTTTCTTGCAAGGAAAATAAATCTTTATAAAGACAATTGGATTATGGTTTGTCTCTTATTAGTGATGTCGACGAATTAATTTTTGCCATTACAGTTGGTGTCAGAAGTGGGATTCCTTGGATGTGCCTTCTGGACCCTGAGAGCAGGTCGGTGGACTGATCATCCTGGACTTAGAGTCACAGCCTTACCCCGAAGGATTGAGGGAGAAGGGCCTGACTGCTCTGGGGGTTCCGGAGGGTCCAGCCACTGGAATCAGAGAAAACGAATCCGATGGCAACGGGGCGCTTCTGGTAAGAGACAAACTCTTGAAAAAATTCAGGGGGAATTTTATTTTATTTTATAGAAATTTGGTTAAATTGAAAATTGAATTGATAGGGATAAACCATAGGGGGAGTCTGACTCTGTGACGAATGCAACGTGGTTGATATGTTTATGGGATAGAAACTGAAATCACGTGGGCGATTAAATAAGACCTAGATTGGTCTGGGAACCATATTACCTAGATTGGGTTGGTTCCGCCCGCGGTCAGGTAACCAGGGCACAAAATCGGGCACTATTGAGAGTGTCCGCCCGGCTGATCTCGGGCGAGGAGATCAGATCTGTCCGGAGACGTCCAACAGATTAATAGCGCGCGCGCGAAAAGCCACAGAATCAGACTGCCAATATGGGGAAATCCAAAGCAAGCTAGCTGAATATGAGACACCGGTATTTTATCAAATGAGAAAATTATATGGCCAGAAATGCATGCAACGTATACGAAGTTCATTAAATGTCATGATTTGAGTGTCACCGCTGAGTGACCGGACTGGGACTGTGAAAGAGTCAGTTGAAGGAAAAGGATAAATCGATGGGCTGTTGTGAGAACGCGTGTGAGAACTGTGAGCAGACACCGAAATGCTGGGTGTGAGAGGCATTGACTGTGGAGAAATGAAACGGAGAAATTAAAATGCCACAGCTGTTTAAAGATCGCTGGTGAGTATGAACTTTGACTAAATTTTAGCTAACAATTTGAGTGATATGATCAGTAATTTGATTAGTCGGTATAAAGATTGTAAGATGAACAAGAGCAAATGCTGTAAGCAGCTCCGCTCTGAAAACCTGACTTCAAAGAAATTTGCTGGACTGATGAAGATAATGGGCAGAAATGTTTTTATTGTAATTGGAAGTTAACTAGCTAAAAACAAAGAGAGAACAAGAAAATCAAATTTGTAGATGTTTGTGCGTATTCATTAATTTATAAAATGGGTGAGGTGCCATACCCGAAGGGAGATATACAATTGAGTAACTGAAAATAATGTTGGTGAAAAAGCAGATAGCACCATAAATTGCAAGCCATTGTCTGTTTTATTGGACCCTGAGCAAGCTCTGTTCTCAGACAGACTGCCACTTTTGGAGCACACAGGTTGCTGAACGTTGCTCCATAAGCTAAAGATGAGAGAGTTTTAATTGTGCTCAGCTGGGCCATTGATTTTGCGCGTAACTGTGTCTGAACACCCATAAGGTGTAAAAAGTGTGGCAAATCAGGCCACCAGACTAAATTCTGTAAATGAAATCAGTAAAAAAAACACAAAAAAAAAAACAGAATAAAACAGAGATTTACACTAAGAAAATGAGAAAATAATAAGCTTGATAAATTCTTTAGTGATTATTTTTGAAGGAAGGATTTGAGATAATTTTAATATGAGGTTAAAATTAAAGTTAAAGATGATAAAACATGTTGTAAAAGATATATAAAATATATAAATCCTGATTAACCGAGTTAAATGAAAAAGATATAATAAATATGTTCTTGCTCTTCTCACCTTTGCAAAACTCTGATAATGATGATTTGACTGAATATTGGGTTGTTGAAATAACTATAGGTGTTAAAATGTTGAAAACCCTAGAAGCTGATGTTTTGGTTTCAAAAGATAAGCCTGTGCTGAGCTGAAATAAACAATTTGTAATCTCAATCCGGCCACCACGTGGCCTAATTTGAGTAACAGAGACTCAATCTGAGTGGAAATTATAGCTTCTGAATTTATTTTCGGGGCAAAAGACAAATATAAAGTTATGATCACTTGAAAATGTGATTTCTGTCTAAGGATAGAGTTAAAAGGAAAATGTCTTATATTTATTTGAAAACAAAGCCAGATCTTACACTGAGCTAGTGTGAGGAGTGAAAGGTTTATGAAAATGCAGTGTAGCAACCCTGAAGGCCTCAGAGTCTCTCTCTCATCCCAGACCAGCTCAAAGCTGATATATGAGCCTGTGCCACAGATGATAGAAGATATTGATGAGTAAAAGCACAGGGCATTATGTGAACACAATAGACAGTTATTTGTTAAGATATAAAAAAGGTGCCATCAAGAGGGCAATAAGACGGAAATTTAACTGAAATTTTGATTAATGTATGATATGACCAGTAACTTCTGTCTACTCTTAGCCTTCACCATGTAAAGAACTGATGGCCTTAGTCACAGATGTAGCAGAACATTAAATGGAATGGAGAGTTGTTTTGGCTAAATTCACTGAGTGTAATCCACGCACTGTTAGGTTGCGTCTTTGAAGAAGTATGATGGATTTTAGTGATTAAGTTGTGTTATAATTAACCTGTCTCCATGTTTTTGCTAATTTGAAAGCAGACCAGATGGCTCTGATGACTCTTGAATGCACTTTCCAAAAGGCTCCAGAAAATATCGGATCCTGTTTAGGGTCAAAGATCTCAAAGCGATGACGAGGTTGAGCACGATGTGGTTGTTCCCGATGACGGGTAAGACTTCCTACGGCCTGACAGGTGGCAACCCAAGCCAGGGAAATCACGATAAGTCGCCTTGGACCTCCTACCAAAAAAAAAAAAAAAAAAAAAAAGGAGGAGGGGGTTTTATGTGAGGTGTGTATGAGAGGTGAGGCAGATGTCTGTGAGGCCAGCAGCATCTCTGTTGGGGGGGGAAGCTGTGTTTCGTAAGGGCCAAGGTCAAGACTGGACACAGCAGCCCCTGCCCTAATATTGGCCCCTCTATACCGCTCACCAAATACCGCATAAATTGAGAGCCAGGAAACATCCTGAAGAAAAAAAAAAAAAAAAAAGAGCTATGAATGAGATTGGCATTCAAGAGCCAGCTGAGACCATGCTGTGATTGTGATTGATAACTTTGTGGAACAGAACAAAATTTATTTGGATCAGTAAAACTGTATGATATTGAACTAATATGTCTCTATCATAGTCTTAATCCTGCAGGTCATTAGGATGGCAGAGGATAATTTGGAGACATGGTGATGGCTTTAAGATGAGGACGGCTTTTGAAGTTTAAAGAGAAGGTCTGAATAACAAAGAAATCTAAACTAAAGATAACTTGAAACAATAAGTTACACTATGAAATTTCTAAACTTTGTGAAGGATTAATGATTTAAGGGTTAATGAATTTAACATTATAGTTAAAGTCTTAGAAGACTGTTGAAAAGATTATCTGGGTGAGAGAGAGAGAGAGAGGCTGGAAACAGGGATTGTACTCTATCTGTTATTGCTCAGTTAAAGCTGAGACTACACAAAAACAATGATATCAGAACAAAACAACCCAGCTGACTTTTCTAAAAATAAATAACTAATGAACAGACATATTTGAAACTGGTTAAGAGACCATGTAAAAGCACATTTTGAGAATGAGCTGTTCATATTTATGTGTCATGATTGAGTGTAGTGTGTCAATAACCTCTGGAATTAGTGTCTTTATCATTACAGATGAGTTAAGTTAAACAAAACAAAAAAAAACTTTAGAGGAAGTTGATTATTCTGAGTGAATCTGATGAAAAGATGATCAGAACATGGGACGAGCTTTAAGTGGATTGGACATCCAGCTCTGTCTGTCACTAGTAATTATGACCAAATTTGTCATGGATGAAGACTATTTTAATTTATCTTTGGATTAATTAAGAGACAAAGTGACAATTTAACTGAAGTCACTATCCAAATGATCTAGAGACTCCCTCATATTTACGAAAGGCCGGAGGGCGAACCAAAAAGATAACTTCTAAAAGAATATCTAGATAACTTCTAGACATATTTTGATTCATACTAGAAACAAAAAATAAATAGAAAATAAAAATAAAAAATTAGGATTTCTGACAGGGATTGTGAACAACCAAAGTTAAATTAGGCTAAAATGCATATTGAAATATGAATGCTTTTTAAAATAAAGACTGGTTTTAACCAGCGTTAAAGAAATTGATGTGGCAAGTTTGATGATAAGAATAAGTTTTAATAAAGATAAGAGGAGTTTTAATGGACAGGGCATGGAGAAAAGGGTACTTTAAAAGAAATCCTAATTGATTAATTAATTAATTTTGTTTATTGATAACAGGAGCTGAAAAGATTTTGATAAAGAATTGGGTATTGAGTATGATTAAGTATGATGTCACGAGATAAAGATGAGTGAACGAGCTGATTGAACGTAATACAAATTGATAATTTTGTCATTTTGATGAAGTATATTTAACATTAACAAATTTAGATTTATATTTGTTAATGGTTAAATATGAGGTGGGCTATGATGAGTGAAAATGGTTCTGTTGGAAATAGTAAGTAGGGCAGTTTGTGAAGAATTGTGTTGAAATGACTGACTGAAGGAAGGTTGATAAGAATGTGATGCACAGTGAGAAACTGTGGGCAAAGCACAAAATGTAAACTGAAGGATGTTTTATGTAGAGATTTAAGGCGCTAAGATGGATTATTATCTATCTTACTTATTTGTATTGTTTAGTTTGAGTTTGAGTGAATACCAAAAAGGTCTGTTATGATTTTGATTAATCAAAAGAACCACTGATTGTTTGTTTTTCATATATGTTTTCTAAAGCGTTTAGTCTCTGAGGAGTGACTGTGGGTCTGACCTAGGGATGTGTGTGTCGTCAAACGGTTGATAGCAGAAAGTTGGCATGTTTGGATTTTGGAGGTATCACACACCCCTAACATGATGGGAGAGCAGTGACAGTGATTACTGACTTAGCCCGGCTTACAGAGATGAAATACGGATTTGTCTTCCATTTTATTGGATATTTTCAGTATGTTTATGGGAAACTTTCAAGTTAAGACTTAAATGCGCAGCGTAACTAACAACAAAGAGTTTATTTCAACAGGAAACCGTGAGAGCAGATGCGGCTGCGAAGGCCACGGCAGCACAGCAGTCAAAGGAACCAGAATGTATTTTATTATCTGAAACTAACACAAATGCTTTGATTTCCTTACAGAGTATGCAGGCATTTGCCACAGCAGCAGAGAAGCACCTGTGGAGACGTGGCTGGAAACTTATGAATGATGTGTGAATGTGCAAAATGGCGTCTAGACAAGAAGTGATGGCAAGCCTTGTTTACCCCAACAATATTTTCAATGATTATGATAAATGGCTGCATGGGCGAGCCTGCAGCCAAAGGGGGAATGGTAATGGTAATGGTACTCAAATGAATGAAGTTTATAAGGGGGTTACAATATTTGCTGAAAATTTCGCATTTTGATGCATATTGAAATACATGAAAACGAGAAAAGGCCTTGAGTAAATCTGAGCCCGTTTGAGACATTTTTTTTGGAAGACCACCATTCATGGGAATGGAAGGGGGTAAACAATAGCTTGCATCAATAGAATTGTGAATTATTGCAAAGAAATGTCTTCTCTGTTGTCTGGTGTATGTGTGCAGGCAAAAACTGCTCAGGGGAAACCGGCTGAGACTCCCTTGCACAACATCAAGCCAGGAGATCACGTGGTAAAACAGGACCTGAGTACGAAGAGCTGGAAGGCGGAAAGGTGGCTAGGGCCTTTTGTCAGGCTTCTGACGACACTGCCGTCAAAGTAGCGGAGAGAGATCGACGTGGGTGCATGCGAGCCATTGTAGAAAGGTCCCACCAGTGATCGGGGAGGAGGAGCCGAGAGGAGAGAGAAGCAGGAGGAAAACGTCTGTGCGGGCAGATATATAAACATCATTTGCTGTTATCATCTCAGGAGCAGAGACACTGGCACAATGTGGTGCTGAGCCAACCAGTTTTCAAGTTAAAGAAGAATTCAAGAATCAAGAAATCAAGAATTCGACCACAGGGAACTGCACAGCGGTGATAGGCAGTATCACAACAGGTTTTACCTGTACGTTTAGCAAACCAAGTGACACTTCGCATGCTGTAATTTGGGTTTGTGGTGACAGAAACCATTTCATGCCACAGAAAGACTCGACAGGTTGCTGTTACCCAGCTTTAATGAATGTGATGAGTGACTATTATTACTACTTCTATTTTTATTATATACACATTTAAAATTTTTCTTTTTTGCAAGTTATCAAAGAATGATAAAAGGGGGAAATTGTTGGGGAAAATTTTAATCACAGAAGATTTAATCTTCCAGACCTGTTTTCTCTATTGTGTTTTAAATGAGTCAGATCAAAGAGGCCTCACCTGTGGAAGCCATACATTGTCCCTTTTATCTATTATGGCTCTTGGAATTGGAATTCCTGACTAGCATCTATGCGTTTGAATAGATATGCTGATTAAGAGTAGGTGATACTCTGTCTGTTGTTACAGATGAAGGACCATTGTGTTTCTTGCTTTTAATTGCTCAAGGCGAAACCTTCAGTGGGTTTCGCCAGATGTATGGGAAATTACTGAGGGGGTTATTTAAACATTGGGGGTATAAGAAGCTTGTGGCTTCTTTGTGTCTCCAGTCCACACTCAAGGCAGCCTCGAGCGGCTGCACTGACCGTGGCTCTTTCTTGCAAGGAAAATAAATCTTTATAAAGACAATTGGATTATGGTTTGTCTCTTATTAGTGATGTCGACGAATTAATTTTTGCCATTACAGGTCTTTATCAGAAAGTTTCCTCCTGGAAAGAGGAACTAGACAGGGTTGCTGTCTTAGTCCCGCCCTTTTTGCCATCTATATAGAACCCCTGGCTCAATTAATCAGACAGCACTCATCGATTCCAGGGGTCGAAGTTAACGGTATGGAACACAAAATTAGTCTTTTTGCAGATGACATTATGATATATTTAGCTTAACCCAAAAAACATTTTTCAAATCTTATGCAAGTATTAGCTCAATATAATGAATATGCCGGATATAAATTAAATGTAACAAAAACCCAAATCCTTCTACTGAATTGTAAACCTAACACGGAACTCAAACAAAGCTATGATATTAATTGGGATGCAAAATGCCTAAAATACCTAGGTGTAAATTTAACTAAAGACTTAACAAAATTGTATAAAGCCAATTATGATTTAATCACTAATAATATAAAGACTGACATTGAGAGGTGGTCCACATACCCCATGAGCTTTAGTGGTTGTCAGGGATTCTGAAACTTAGGACCCAGATGCAGGGTGAACAATGAAGACTTTATTAACACGACTCTAGACAGGGCACAACAAGGAAGTGACAAGGTGAGAGTTCAAACAGCAGGGCAGGGGACAGACACCACGATGACAGGCAGGGAGGACGACCACTGAGACCAGTCCAGGGAGACCATGAGCTTGCGGATGGCTTTGGAAGCAACACCAGGCAGGGCGATGGTGGGAAAACCCGGACAGGAACGCCAGGAACCTGAGACTTGATGTCCTCTCCCAGAATCAGCTCCAGTCTTGACTGCCCGGGATAAAGCGACAGTGGCCAAGGGAGACTCAGGACACAGGGCAGGAACCAACACAAGACACACACACACACACACACACGACAAGACAACAAAAGATAAACAAGAGCGAAAAATAAAACCTAAGAATAGGGAAACTGCAACTAAGTATCAGAAATCTAAAAAGGAAAACAAAAGAGATATAATAAACTATAACAAACAAGAGGAGCTAGATAAATACTAGAAATGAAAGACTGGAACTAGAATCAAAGAAAAGTAAAAAACCAAACAGCAACTATGCAGGAAACTAGAGAAAGAAAAATAAGATCACTAAACTAGAGAGAAAACAAAACCAAAGCTAGAGAAAACCAAAAAGTAAGGCTAGGGGAAAACAAAGCTAATAACTATAACTATGGCAAGAGTAACAGCAATCACAAGGACAAGATAAGCCAGACAACGAATGCACACAAACGCAACGAACCAGCAAGGACATGAGGGAAAGTAGCACAATATAAAGGGACCAGAGCACATGAGGATCAGGTGAGCACAATTAGTGAAACAAGGACTAGACAATGACTAAACAAGGGGGCGTGGTAAAGGGAAACAAGGAGGCAGGACGAGAGGAACACACAAACAAAGACACAGCCATGTGCTCAAGCACAAGACAAACAAAGAAACACTAAACAAGGACAAAACAGACAAGACTGTCAGGGCAGGATCCTGACAGTACCCTCCCCCCAACGGACGCCTCCTGGCGTCCACACTGGGCAAAGGAAAAAGAGGTGGTAACAATTGGGAGGGTGGGCGGGGAACAAAACTGGGAGTACCAGGGCAGACAGGAAACCCGGGGGGCAGAACTGGGGAGGAAAATAATCCAGGAGAGTAGTTAGGGACTGACCAGGGAGGTGCTGACTTCGGGAACCCATAAGGACCAGGTAAAAGGGAGGGTGGGATGGGAGGGGTAGGGACAAAACTACGGGTCCTCCTGGGAACATGGGTTTGCTCTAATGGGTGGGGTTTGAAAGTGACCTTGGTGTCAGAAACAGTCTTAGGGAAAAGTTCTTGATTGGGGACAGATTTAGGGAAGAACTCAGGGACCATGACTGCATTGGCACGGAAGGTGGATCCTTGGGGAACAGACTCAGGAAACAACTTAACATTCCTCAAGACTTCAGGGACAGACACGGGACTTGACTCGGGAGCGCCCTCCTGGGCTGCACTGGCGAGTTCGGGGACTGGCTCGTGTGCGCCCTCCTGGGCAGCACTGGCGTGCTCGGGGACTGGCTCGTGTGCGCCCTCCTGGGCAGCACTGGCGTGCTCGGGGACTGGCTCGCGAGCGCCCTCCTGGGCAGCACTGGCATGCTCGGGGACAGGCTCGCGAGCGCCCTCCTGGGCAGCACTGGCGTGCACGGGGACCGGCTCGTGAGCGCCCTCCTGGGCAGCACTGGCATGCACGGGGACCGGCTCGTGAGCGCCCTCCTGGGCAGCACTGGCGTGCACGGGGACCGGCTCGTGAGCGCCCTCCTGGGCAGCACTGGCGTGCACGGGAACCGGCTCGTGAGCGCCCTCCTGGGCAGCACTGGCGTGCTCGTGGGCTGGAGCCCGCACTGGACTGTGCACTGGGATGACTGCAGGAGCGCACTCGACCGGCTCTGGGATGACTGCAGTGGGTTCTGGGATGACTGCAGTAGAGCGCTTGGCGGGTTCTGGGATGACTGCAGTAGAGCGCTTGGCGGGTTCTGGGATGACTGCAGTAGAGCGCTTGGCGGGTTCTGGGATGACTGCAGTAGAGCGCTTGGCGGGTTCTGGGATGACTGCAGTAGAGCGCTTGGCATGCTCACTGGGCTCAGGAATGGCTGGAGCCGACACTGGACTGGGCTCAGGAACTGGAGCTGGAGGCGACACTGGACTGGGCTCAGGGGCTGGAGCTGGAGCCGACACTGGACTTGGCACAGGGGCTGGAGCTGGAGCCGACACTGGACTTGGCACAGGGGCTGGAGCTGGAGCCGACACTGGACTTGGCACAGGGGCTGGAGCTGGAGCCGACACTGGACTTGGCACAGGGGCTGGAGCTGGAGCCGACACTGGACTTGGCACAGGGGCTGGAGCTGGAGCCGACACTGGACTGGGCACAGGGGCTGGAGCTGACAGATTCAGGCCCTCCTGGACCAACAGGTTAGGGGCCTCTAGAAGGGCATCTGACTTGCCAACATTAGCCTTCCTTTTCCTCCGCTTCTGAGGGCATGACAATCTGTACTCGGCGGACTCTGGACTGGCAGGAGCTGACTCGACTGGCTCTGGACTGGCAGGAGCTGACTCGACTGGCTCTGGACTGGCAGGAGCTGACTCGACTGGCTCTGGACTGGCAGGAGCTGACTCGACTGGCTCTGGACTGGCAGGAGCTGACTCGACTGGCTCTGGACTGGCAGGAGCTGACTCCGGAATGACCGTAGCAAACTTGATGGGCTCAGGATGTACCACAGCACACTCTACGGGCTCTGAACTGGCAGGAACGGCTGGAACTGTCTTGGTGGAAACAGAGACTGATGCAGCTGTCCGAGCCGCCCTTCTCCTTCTCAACCTTCGTTTCTCAGTAGGATTAAACAGAGGTTCAATGGCTTGACTCGATGAAGGAGGAAGAGTGAGGTCATCACTACAGACAGGCTCTGATGGTGTCAGGATCTGCCAATCCCCGCGATGATGCAGGTAATTGGAGAAGTTCCAGAAGTCCAGGACCCGAAGTTGTTCCATTTCCCACTGTGGTAGAGGGTCATCCAGACAGATGTTAAAAGCATCCTTGAGGGCTGCATCATCGTACTCAAGGCCCTTAGCCATAGTCCAGAAGAACTGGGCAAAGGACCGCACCTCCCGGCCCTGTTGGCGAAGAGATGCCACTCCCCGCTGGAGCGCCACCCTCTCCTGAGCAGTTGCTGGAGGAACAATACGGAAGCTCATCCTGCTGGGTCCAAACTGGCTGGTTCGTTCTGTCAGGGATTCTGAAACTTAGGACCCAGATGCAGGGTGAACAATGAAGACTTTATTAACACGACTCTAGACAGGGCACAACAAGGAAGTGACAAGGTGAGAGTTCAAACAGCAGGGCAGGGGACAGACACCACGATGACAGGCAGGGAGGACGACCACTGAGACCAGTCCAGGGAGACCATGAGCTTGCGGATGGCTTTGGAAGCAACACCAGGCAGGGCGATGGTGGGAAAACCCGGACAGGAACGCCAGGAACCTGAGACTTGATGTCCTCTCCCAGAATCAGCTCCAGTCTTGACTGCCCGGGATAAAGCGACAGTGGCCAAGGGAGACTCAGGACCACTCAGGAACCAACACAAGACACACACACACACACACACACGACAAGACAACAAAAGATAAACAAGAGCGAAAAATAAAACCTAAGAATAGGGAAACTGCAACTAAGTATCAGAAATCTAAAAAGGAAAACAAAAGAGATATAATAAACTATAACAAACAAGAGGAGCTAGATAAATACTAGAAATGAAAGACTGGAACTAGAATCAAAGAAAAGTAAAAAACCAAACAGCAACTATGCAGGAAACTAGAGAAAGAAAAATAAGATCACTAAACTTGAGAGAAAACAAAACCAAAGCTAGAGAAAACCAAAAAGTAAGGCTAGGGGAAAACAAAGCTAATAACTATAACTATGGCAAGAGTAACAGCAATCACAAGGACAAGATAAGCCAGACAACGAATGCACACAAACGCAACGAACCAGCAAGGACATGAGGGAAAGTAGCACAATATAAAGGGACCAGAGCACATGAGGATCAGGTGAGCACAATTAGTGAAACAAGGACTAGACAATGACTAAACAAGGGGGCGTGGTAAAGGGAAACAAGGAGGCAGGACGAGAGGAACACACAAACAAAGACACAGCCATGTGCTCAAGCACAAGACAAACAAAGAAACACTAAACAAGGACAAAACAGACAAGACTGTCAGGGCAGGATCCTGACAGTGGTAGGATAAGAGGAATAAAAATGAATGTCTTGCCGCGCTTGTTATATTTGTTTCAATCCCTACCAGTGGAAATCCCCCAAAGCAATTCTCTGAATGGGACAAAGTAATATCCAGGTATATATGGGGAGGTAAAAAACCTAGAGTGCGCTATTCAACTCTCCAATTACCTAAAGAAAAAGGTGGTATGGCTCTTCCAAATTTTAAAAATTATTTCTGTGCAGCACAATTACGCCCCATCTTTTATTGGTGCACTCCTAGTTACATAGCTAAATGGAAAGACATAGAAACAAATACACAAGATCTTCAAATTCAGTCATTTATAGGGGAGAGTGAACTTCACGGATATACTAAGGACAGACTGGACCCAATAACGAAATTCTCACTGAAGGTCTGGCATTCTATTGTTAAACATTTAAAATTGGAGAAAGAAATTGGAATACTTAGGTGGATTACACATGATGAGGAATTTAAGTCAGGAAGGGAGGATCCAATATTTCAACAGTGGAAGGACAGGGGAAGTAACAGCATTGTGCTGTGTAATTGCAGGGGGTGAAATTAGAAGCTTCCAGGATTTAAAGGATGCATTTGGACTAAGAAATCATGATTTATTTAGATACTTCCAGTTAAGGGATTATTACAACAAAAAAAGGAAAATTAGAGAAATTAATATCCATCCCCTAACTAAAATGATGATGAATGCCTATAGTCTTACATTACCCAAAATAATCTCTTCTGTGTACGAGGCGTTGATTCAAAGCAGTCCCTCCTCCACAATATATATAAAATTGAAATGGGATAAAGAATTAAAAACTGAGATAACAGAAATGGATTGGTACGACATGTGGTTGATGCACCAAACTACTACCAGCTCACAAATATGGAGGGAATTTTGCTGGAAGTGTCTCATTCGCTTCTTCATAACACCTAAGATCAAAAGCAAACAAGCCTCCAGACAACAGGTGTGCTGGAGACAATGTGGTCAGTTAGAAGCGGATCACACACACATCTTTTGGAGCTGTGAGAAAATTCAGTCATTTTGGGATGATGCACAGGTAGTTTTGTCTGAAGTGTTTGGATATAAAATACCTAGAACTTCTTTGTTTTTACTTATGGGAAATATTAAAGGCATAGTACCTAAAAGTGATCAATATTTATGCAAGATTCTTCTTGCGGCTTGCAAAAAGACTATAACTAGGAATTGGCTTAAAGATACTACTTTGAATTGTAAACAGTGGTTTGGAATTATTGAAGAAATCCTGGCTATGATCAAGAACTTACATATATTCTAAAGATGAAAAAAAGTACTTTCAAAAGGGACTAGGAAAAGTGGTTGATATAAAAAGAACATAAAGACATCATCTAAGTAAACCGTAATTGTTATAGGAACGATTAACCCCACAAGTTTGGCTGTGTTGTTCTGTTTTTGTTTATCTATTTTATTTTATTTATTTATTTATTTTTCCCTTTTTATTTGGGGGTCAGTACATGTAGGCGTATGTATAAGTACATTGATGTTTAAGAACATATTCTGATACGCATTTATAAATATACAGTTGTGAACGCTGTATTGCATATATTTGATTTGTATAATCTCTTTTCTCCCTTTCTGTTAATATATATATATATAATTTTTATATATATATTTATATATATATATATATATATTTATATATATATATATATATATATATATATATATATATATTTATATATATATATATATATATTTATATATATATATATATATATATATATATATATATATATATATATATATATATATATATATATATATATATATATATATATATATATATATATATATATATATTTATTTATTTATTTATTTTTTCCTTTCATTGTAAATTTTGTAAATTAACATAATAATAAAAATAATAAAGTATAAAAAAAAAAAAAAAAAGTTGGGACAGTAAAGCATTTACCACTTTGTAATGTTGCCATTCCTTTTCACAACACTTAAAAGACGTTTAGGGACTGAAGACACCAAGTGATGAAGTGTTTCAGGTGTAATTTTGTCCCATTCTTCCTGCAAACAAGTCTTAAGGTGGGCAACAGGACGGGGTCTTCACTGTCGCATTTTGCGCTTCAAAATGCGCCACACATTCTCTATTGGAGACAGGTCGGGACTGAGGCAGGCCAGTCAAGTACCCGTACCCTCTTCCTCCGCAGCCAGGACTGCAGAATGTGTGCAGAATGTGGTTTTGCATTGTCTTGTTGAAATATGCATGGACGTCCCTGGAAAAGATGTCTTCTTGAAGGCAGCATATTATGCTCCAAAATCTCTATGTACTTTTCAGCATTAATGGAGCCTTCACAGAAGTGCAAGTTACCTTTGCCAAGGGCACTGACACAACCCCATACCATGACAGACCCTGGCTTTTGGACTTGTTGCTGGTAACAGTCTGGATGATCCTTTTCTTCTTTGGTCCGGAGCACACGGCGTCCATTCCTCCCAAAAAATACCTCAAATACTGCTTCATCTGACCACAGTACACGTTTCCACTGTGTGATGGTCCATCCCAGATGCCTCTGAGCCCAGAGAAGTCGACAGCGCTTCTGGACACTGTTAACATAGGCTTCCTTTTGGCACAGTACAGTTTTAACTGGCATTTGTGGATGTAACTACGTATTGTGGTACTTGACAAAGGTTTGCCAAAGAAGTCCTGAGCCCATGTGGTGATTTCGCTTCTAGATGAATGACGATTCTTGATGCAGTGCCGCCTGAGGGATCGGAGATCACGGTTGTTCAGCTTAGGCTTGCGCCCTTGTCCTTTACGTACTGAAATTCCTCCAGATTCCTTGAATCTTTTAATTATGTTATGCACTGTTGAATGTGAAATATCCAAATCTCTTCCTATCTTTCTTTGAGGAACATTGTTTTTAAACATTTCAATAATTTTCTCACGTATTTGTTGGCAAACTGGTGATCCTCGGCCCATCTTTGCTCCTAAAGGATTAGACCCTTCTTGGATGCTGATTTTGTACCAAATCATAATTACAATCACCTGTTTCAAATCACATCATTATTTAACCATTTTACCTCATTACTAGCCCTAAATTGCTCCTGTCCCAACTTTTTTTTAAATGTGATGCAGGTCTGAATGACAGGAAAGGATGCATATTTACAAATGACATGAAGTTGACCAGACAAAACATGAAATATTTTGTGTTCATATTGTCTGCAATGAAATACAAGTCAAAGTAAATTTAGAAATCACTTCTTTTTTATTTTATTTGCGTTTTCCATACTGTCCCAACTTTTTCTGATTTGGGGTTGTAATTCAATCCATTTTGCCCAGCGGAAACACGAACGCGCAAACGGCCTTCGAGTCGCTATCGCTACCGATCCTTGGAGTGAATTCAGCGGCCTGACAATTTCTAAATTATAACATTTTATGATGTAAAAATCATACTAACAATATAAGTACATCTCAAGAAACATGATAAAATAATAAAAAAAATCCACGCCATGAGACCTTTAATAGGTATTTGATGGCAAAATGCAACAAGAATAGTATTCACATGGCTGTGCATGCATGTATACTGTTAATAAGGTAATGCAAACCTTGTGTATGTAACAGTTTTCTTATGAATCCTCTAGGCTACATTGGAAGAGGAAAATGGAGAGAGATGCTTCAAGAAACACACTGGTGTTAGGAGAACCACCTCTCACTCAACATCATCAACACCAAGCAGCTGGTGGTGGATTTCAGGGGAAAGGACAGAAAACACACCCTGTCACCATTGACGGGACACCTGTGGAGAGTGGGTCAAAAGCTTTAAGTTCCTCGGTGTTCACATC
Organism: Gobio gobio; assembly: GCF_949357685.1. Lineage (NCBI taxonomy): Eukaryota > Metazoa > Chordata > Actinopteri > Cypriniformes > Gobionidae > Gobio > Gobio gobio. Next base: position 51,091,204 of record NC_137108.1, read on the forward strand.
ACTAAAGATCTCACATGGTCTGCTCTCACAGATGCAGAGCTGAAGAAGGCACGTCAGCACCTCTTTTATACCTCAGGTGCCTGAGGAAGTTTGGAATGATCCCCAACATCCTCAGATCATTCTGCACCTGCACTGTGGAGAGCATCAAGAGCACTTGGTACAGAAACTGCACTGCTGGCGACCTGCAAGCCACATTGTTGGAGGTGAGCTTCCCTCCCTCTGGGCGGTGTATAAGGAAAGCCCGGAGGATCATCAGTGACTCCAGCCACCCGAGCCACCAACTGCTCTCTCTGCAGCCTCTGCAGCACCTGGACCCACACGAGTGTAAGGATCGGTTTTGGTGCAAAGACAAAAGCTGAGATACACACCCCAGCAATTGAACAATAAAAGTCACTAATCTTGAGAGAAGATCTCACAGAAACTGTGACAACACCCTGACAAACATTCCTCCCCCCTCCCCATTTTGCCCTCTCCTTGTCCTGTTTTCAAGTCACCAAATGCAGATATACCAGTGATGATGTATCTTGTAAATCTATTGTTTTATCCCTTTCATGTTTGATGTCTTTTTAAAGGTCTCGGTGCGAATGGTAAAATGGCCTCAGTTTCACTGCAGTCACTAGTAGTACACTGTTAGACATTTTATTGTATTTTTGCGGTAACTTACTGGCAGCACTATTGTCAGTAAGTTACTGTAATTGCCCCTTTACAGTAGCTTACCTGTAAATGTGTTTTACAGTATGATGCCCTTACCGTAATTTAATTTTACAGTATGATGCCCTTACCGTGATTTAATTTTACAGTATAATCATTTTTACAGTAATTTTACTGTAATTTATTTTACTTTTTATTTTACAAAATATGCATATGTTAATATGTTATTACTTTATTTTGAATATTTTACATGAATGCAATAAAATAAATAATACATTTAATAAATTCCAAATAAGAGACTTGAGTCTATGTACATCAGTATATTTTTTATTCACCGTCACAATCAATTACAAAAAAATAAAAATAAATAGAGAACTGAATTCATAACAAATCAAAGCAGAGATCATGACGATATGGCAACAAAAAGTATGAACAAAATATCCCAGTTGGTCTTGGCTGGCCTCCATACTGGTAAACTACTGATGGCTGATCTGAAACAAAACAGAGGGAAAATGTGTGAGAAATGGTTTATCTCATCTAAATTTGTTCATGGACAGATGAGGTAACAACTTGTGCAACAGCAGTTATTCATAGTTATACTTGTTATATTATTATTATTCATAGTTATACTTATATTATATATCTCTATCCCCAGGACAGGCGTGCGCGCTCTGGAGATTATCACGTGAAACGAAACAATACCCAATCAGAAAGCAAGCTACTGATGGAAGACACCTCCAGCTCACGCGGGAACATGTAAAGGCCATGTTCACACCGTCTCCATTACTTCATCTAAACATTTTCCTTTTCCCCCCCGCAAATTTTCTTTAAAAAGCATTCCATACACTATCAGGGTATATACAGAACTTCTTAAGTTGAATTTAATACCTTTTACTACCTTTAATACCTTCAAAATATTTTTTTTTGTTTAAAAAAAACTCTGCACACTACTTGAATTATTCAAGGTATTTTTAATACCAGCGCGACTTCAAGCTGCAACTATAGTAGCGTAAATGAAATATCTTTCCAAATGGAATAACATATTGCATCACAATGTAACAAGGTCATTATAACTTAACATCAACTGCCCACAGAGATGAGAATAGAAATAAAGACAGAAGAGGAAGGAGACATCTTCTTCATAGTTAATGCAGTGTACAGAGGGAAACGAGCAATTTTCACGGCGCAATATAGATTTTTTTTCTTTTTCGTTTTAAATCATGAAGGCGAGTCAGTGGATATCACACAAAAACGCAAAGTGCGCGAGAGTCGGTGAAGTCTCAAACCTGGTCAATTATTTACTACTGAAAGTGAAAGTAAAATCTGAAGCTTTCGGCGCATATTCTCACAGAGACAAGAGATATCTCTTTATTTATATAAATCTGCTTTAACATATGCTGATAACGTATAGCCTATAACTGTCTGAATTTATATTCTTAATATTTCTCTTGTGGCCCATATTGTGAAACAAATTAGAAGAGAAGTATAGGCCCATTTCGTGTTAAACAAGTTGTTTTTGAAATAAAGCTGCTCTTACTTTCTGATAATACTGATATTATTGTAGTGTTCTGACATATTATAGACTGATAATCATTTTAATTATAGGCCTACAATTCCTTGTTTAATTGGGCAAAATGTATTTAAATAATGAGGAGTAAACTAATCTATCTATTATTTTATTATGCAACTTGTCGGTTGTGCATTGATGCATTATGAAATTATCACGGGGGCAAATTAAATGTATTATCAATTTAATAATAAAAGTAGGCCTACCCTAATAATGTTAATAATCATTTATATACATGAATAGTGAATGCTAAATCTTCACTCATACAGTGAGCAGACAAGTCACGCTCGACGATCTGAGCCATGGTGTGAGCATATAAACCGTGAGCTTTGGCTTTACATCGCATGCGATCTACTCGTACAGTGTGAGTAGATAACCTTGCTGAAATCGCACAGAAATCACACAGTGTATGCCAAGCTTTAAGCAACTTGCATATTTCAAAACAGCTCTTCAATGCCATCGTTCAAATTGAAAGAGTGGTGTTTAGTTGCAAGGTCTAAACACCACAGCACCTCAGCTCGCAATGTAACGTAGCGTTATGTGGCGTTCACACCGGACGCGATTCGCGCGAAGGTGGACGCGTGTACATTTTGAGTTTACTCGCGCGAATCGCGCGTGAAATTCACGCGAGTCGCGCGTGACTTTCACTGCACAACAGATGCGAATTCGCGTCATGGGCGGGGCTTCCGCCAGCAGCTCGTCTCGTTGAGAAATGGCTGACATGGGCTGTGTTTACATGTCTTTTTTTTTGTTAATATCTACTGTTAATGTGTGACAAAACGTAGTTTTAAGACTTTTTCAGTCGATAATGTAGTTGTTTAAAGCTCAAATCTGTGGTTTATTTACATAAACAGTGCCTATTTGAACATTTTATCTGCCGTTGTCGGAGCTGTGAGCTCCAGCGGACAGCGGCGCTCAGCGCACGTGAAAGCCGGCGAGGGCAACCTTTCCTCGGCCAGTCCTTCTGCCGTCTACCGCTGGCTCTGATGTCTCTGTGGCGTCTCGAGCTATAATTCGTCTTGTAACGGCCGATCTTTGGTCTCATGGATCTATAATTTGTTCCCTGGCAAATCGTTTAGGCTGAGGGCAAAGATAAGTTTCATTACTTTATATTTTTAGGCTATAACTGTAAGTTGCAGTTGTAACGTTAGCCGACTAGCACTGACTTTGAATGTTTGACTGCATTGTTTGCTTTATTCCATGTATAGCTTGTTATACATTACTTATACTTTTGTATTATTGATCATACATAAACTTGCATTTAACAAAAAGAGACTGGGTTGTGTTTCATGTCATTTAATGTTATCACAGTGATAATCATATTGTCTGAACCAGATATTAATATATAGATTTTCTCCTCATTGTTGTCACTACTAGAGCAAGCTCCTGATTGGTTAACGCGGCGCGAAATATCCGCCAAAGTTCAGATTTTTCAACTTGAGCGTTTCGCGCGAATCGCGCGTTCAAAACGCTCAAGTCGCGTCCTTCTCGCCGCCTCAATCGCGCGAATCTCGCCGCCTCATTCGCGCGAATCGCGCCGCAGAAAGCCATTTCGCGTCTCTGCATTGACTTAACATGTAAATCACTCGCGCGAATCGCGTGCGGTGTGAACGCACCATTAGTGTTAGGGCATAGCGTCTGCTGTCTGACGTCTGTCACGCACCTGTTGATGATGCTGCTAGGCTAACGTTAGGCTACTGGCAGTGGTTTGAATCGGGAGAGCAGTCGGGGTTGAGGACAAAGCAGTGGAGGTTGAGGTCGTTGATGCATCCGTAGCGCAGAACATTGATCTGGGAAGCTGCTCGCTACGTCCGTGCATCCTAGCTTGGTGGCTGCTATATGATTAACGTAACATATGCGATTTGACGCCATTCACCCCCACCCAGGTTATATTAATTGTCTTCTTGCAGACGTGGCAATAAGCCTCGCGGCTGTTGCAAACTACTGGCCTAAGCCAGTCTTTAAATCGTGAGTCCTCCAGCCAGAGGTCCGAAAACTTGCATTTCCCCATGCTTTACTTACTGAATGGAAGCGAGCTCGCGTACATGTTTGCCAGCAAGCCAGCCGCGGACCCAGTTTGTATCAGCGTGCATGAACGAACACCACTTCACACGATATCGCGCAGGTCCTACTCTAAACATATAAATAAATCCACGCGAATTTTAGAAAAAAAAGGCCTGTACTTAACACAAATTGAAAATGTATCTAAAAAAAATTGGGCTCGAAAATGTAATACCTCGTCAGATGACGTTTACTACTTTTTAATGCCCTTAATTTTGGCTAATTTAATTTACTACCTTTTACTACCTTTTACAACCCCGCGGACACCCTGACTATAAGCGCAATTTCATGATATGATATACTTCATATCACCTGTGGTGTGGTAGGCAAACGTCACCTCCTGCTCAACTGACATCGTATGCTGCCTAGGGCTGGGCAATTTTATCGATTCTGCGATATAAATCGATTTTTAAGCCGCGAGTATCGATACATAAGTCCCATTCAAATCCCCGTGTTTACCCCCATTTGCGTTGCAGGAAGAGCGATTTGGTCAGCCAGCCGCTAGTATCGCTGTAGAGCAAGTTACCCGTACTACTGACTTTACGCCGTCTACCTCTTCTTGTTTACGGAGTCAGAGCGAGGAGATTCAAATAAATGGCGGCGAATATAAATCCAGCGCCTTCATGCTTAAAAGCAGATGTGTGGGAGCACTTTGAGTTTAAAAAGAAGAAGGAAAGCGACGACTTAGACTCAGGGGTCAACAACACGAGTCGCCCGCAAGGACCACACGAGTTGCCCGCGGGTCTGTTCTAAAAATAGCTCACCATAGCAGCTGCGTTCAGTCGCTTCCGTGTTCATTTAAGCGCAGGGCTCCAGACTGAAGCCGAATATATACTAGTGTCTGTAAATAATAAACTGCAAAATACTATTTAAATATTACTCCTGCATGTTCTGCGTCTGTGTGGATGACGAGCGCCGCGCGCGCACTCGCACTTGTAGTCTCTGCCGACACGAACACAAACCTCACTTCATGAGAATTTACCGTTTCATTTGAGAAAACTGGCTGCGTCTCATTCTGCTCCTGGTTCAGAAGTCAGGGCACTGATCAGGACATAAGTCAATCGGCTGATCCCTGATCAGTGCCCTAACTGAACTAGGGAGCTGAATATAAGACGCGCACCCACTGTCATATCATCATGAACACAAGACACTGGTAATCACGGCAACCCGTCAACATAAAAGTTCGGTTTAACGTGAAGAGATTGACTACAGATTGTAACCTACAGTACATTTAGCTACGTCTCTATGTAATAATAATACGTCTCTACTAATAATAATAATTATGAAATAAATTATACTAAATATATAATTATTAATGGTTGCTTATTTTTCACTTGATCGTTCATTTAGAAACAATGTTTACTTTTAAACAGCATACAGCCTTTACATGTTTATGTATTATTTACTTATGATTATCATCATATATAATAAAACATTTATTTAAAAAAAAAAATAGTGGTATTGTACCGACTACTGGAACTACTACTATACTCTTTCAGTTGTAAAACAGTTTGGATAGTTGTTAATATGAGAATTATGATGCATTATTTAAGAGTTTTAAGTATTATATAACATGAGTAGCTCTCTGTGACTTTCTTTTTTAAAAAGTAGCTCTCAAATGAAAAAAGGTTGGAGACCCTTGACTTAGACAAAGCATCGCGGTTGATTTGCAAGCTGTGTGACAAATGTGAAATACTCTGGAAATACTACCAAATGTCAGTGTCAAGCTAAAAAAGCTGTCAAAGAAACTGTTCAGAACAGGCCACTTGCTGCTATTTTTTAAAACTCCATTGTTAATTGCAATACTGCACTTTATTTACTTTTCAAAGGCTTGTAAGCTACAGTTTGCACTGTTTCAATAAATGGAACTAATTTTCTGAACACATTTTTGATTCATTTTGTCCAGCATTTGCAACCTGTAGACTCTCTGTCCAGTCAGAGACATATATTGTGTAATTGATGATTTTAGTTTTCAGTTCAGTTAATTCAATCCAAGTAAATGAAACACTCACAAGATGTCACCATAATCACTCTGTCCCCTTTAAATCTTTCAGAAAATGATGTAAGTGTATCGAATTATATCGGATTATATCGAATCGAATCGTATCGTTGGCTGAATATCGTGATATATATCGTATTGTGAGCTGAATATCGAGTATCGTATCGTATCGTGAGATTAGTGTATCGCTACAGCCCTAATGCTGCCTTCACGTGCTATAGGAATTACTGAACTTAGTTTCCTAGTTAAAAAATTGGACATGAACGCCCTCTCAAGTCAAAATCTGAATGTGATGAGCTCGTAATCACAACTTCAGAAGTGGGAAGTAGGAAATTTCAAGCACATGAAGGCAGCATAAGACGAGGTTGGCTGAAAATTAAAAAATAAAAGTCTCTCAGAAATTGCAAATAATTAAATACTTGCACCTGTACATACTTGCATGATTAGTTTTTAGTTCAGGTTTTAGTTGTATTCCAGCTTTGTCCGTTTCTCCGTCTATTCCTCAATCTCTCTGTTTTCTGGTCACTGGTTGGATATGATCTACATATAAAATAATGTATACATATTTTGGTAACACTTACACAATAAGGTTGTATTAGTTAACATTAGTTAATGCATTATTTAACATGAACTAACCATGAACAACACCTCTGTTCAGCATTAGTTAATCTTTGTTAACGTTAGTTCATAAAAATCCAGCTGTTCATGGTTTGTTCATGTTAGTTTACAGTGCATTAACTAATGTTAGCAAGATTTTAATAATAAACTAATGTAGTTAACTAATGAACCGTATTGTAAAGTGTTACCCAAATTTTTCATGTTATGCAGTGACATATCCCACATGAGACTAAACAGTCACAACAAGATAACAAATAGATGCCAAGTAGGAAATGTAGGCAACAAGTATTGTTGAAATAATAAAATGTTATGCATTAAAAGACGTTAATCACATAATGTTAGTCAAAATATATACTTACAAAGCCAAAGATGCTCAGTGCTGTGGCTCTTTCTGGGGTGTTGTTAGCTCCTGTTGACACGAGAGAAAAAGAAGACATTTTCATCAATTTTTATTGACTAATGGTGCCTAAATGTTATGCACATGATAATTCACAGATATAGGATGACTGCTAGATTGACCACTTACACAATCAAATGACTATCCACACTGAATACTTGAATATATATATTAATCCTCTGGTGTATACACTGGCGTAAATGTTCTATTCGAGAGAGAGAGAGAGAGAGAGAGAGAGAGAGAGAGAGAGAGAGAGAGAGAGAGAGAGAGAGAGAGCCTTTGATACCCCCTTTCCACCAAAGCAGAGCCAGAGCTAGATCGGAGCCAGAGCCTAGTTTCTAATCGGTTCTTTGTGTTTCCACACCCAAAGCCCCAGCTCCGAGCCAGGAAAAGTGGTTCTTAAGTAGCACCAAAACATTGCTGGGCTAGAACAGGGCTAGAAGTAAGAACCGATTACGTCAGGCGCTGGGGGCGGGGTCAACAAGACCAACACACACTTGAGATCCGCCATTGTGAAATAGCAGCTAATGGAGCTAACAGCTACTGTTCGTTTGTAATCTCCGTCTATACAAATTACGGCGAACTACATGAATGCGTTGGATTCGCTGTGTTTGCGTTGTGTTTTGATGCCGATGTAGGATCGTAAAGCCATGTGAATCAATAGTAACGCAACGTTTGCATTGTTGATGGAAGGCTTGTTCGCAGCGGTGCTGTGCAGAGACCGATCGCCGTATGATAACGAGTCCAGCGAGAGCACATGACTCCTTATGCTTTTGATTCACTCATGCGTTTTTATATCATATGTGGATCGGTCTGGCAAGCGCTGATGCGTCTCGAACAAGCCTGGTGTGTGTGTGTGTGTGTGTGTTTCCCGGCAGGGTTGCTAGGTTTTCACAACAAACCCGCCCAATTGCTACTCAAAACAAGCCCAATCGCGTTCCAGGGGGGATTCCCCAGTAAAAATCACATTTGGGGGTAAAATATGTGTTTTTTGGCATGGTTGCCTACTAAAATTCGCAATATGGGGCTAAATATCACATAATTGGGGTCGCTTCATCCCGTGGACATGAAAAAACAGCCCGCGGCAAAACCACGGACTTGGCAACATTGCCGCTGCCTCGCTAGCTTTGCTGAGAGAGATGAGACGTATACAGTGACGTAAGACATGGCTCTGTTGTGGCTCTCAGCCCGTGGAAAAGCAAACGGTTCTTAGAAAGCTCCACAGTCGAACCAACTATGAACTGGGACTAGCTCTGGCTCTGAATTAGCTCTAGCACTGCCTTGGTGGAAAAGGGGTATGAGACACCGCTCAGGCGCTAACGTTACTTCAAATGGCGTCACACACATTTAATTGTCAACGAAAATATGTAACTATAACTGGCCGTGAAAAGACGGAAACCATTGTTCGCGTAAATACAACATTTGGTACATAATGTACAATGCAGGTAACAGTTAGTCAATTGTATGCATATGTAATGGGTTATTATGAAAGCGGTTGAGGAAAACGAACAGTTCCCCAAGACTGTCATATAGTAATAGCAATTCGATATTATTATTTACTTTCTTCATATATGTAGCTATATTTAATGGATATTGGTTTACGTTTTAAAAGTATCAAAGACATTTGTGACGAATTTGTCAAGTAAAAACTTCTTACCTCAGGAAAACTCGCAGCTGTCTGGCGATCCGATCCACAGGCAGGGACGTCCGTTATGCGCGCACTCGACACAAACCTCATTTGCGCGGGCTTGGCACGCGAGTAAACAATTTAAATTGTGTGAGGTGTAAGCAAAGTTTATAAATATATTTTTTAAACATTTAAAAATTACATTTATATCACCACACTTGTACTGTTATTACTCTGGCATTAAAATAATAATAAATAAAAATAAAATGACGGATCATGAGATATAAAATGCTAACGTAGGTGTGTGTGTGTCACACAGGGTCAACTCAAAACCAAAAGGGAGAGCTGAATCCAAATGCAAATTTGTTTAATAACAAAATAAACATCACAAAACCACAGAGATCAGAGAACCAAGGAACAGATAACAGAATGAGTCACACCAAACGTACATCCATGTAGGACAAGACCTGACAAAGAACATAGGAAACACAAGGGTTTAAATACACAGGGGCAAACAAGCTCAACAAATTAACAAGTCACACCTGGGGAGACTAATCAATATGAAAAACTACAAAGAACTACAAAACAGGAAATAACAAAAGAGTCTTCACAACAGGGAAACACAGGCTGGAATCATGACAGAGCCCCCCACTTAGGGAGCGGATTCCAGACGCTCCACAGGAAACAGTCTAGGAGGGTGGTGGAATGGAGGTAGAACAGGGGGAGGGATGGTGGGCCAGGCCCGTGCAGGGAGACAGGACATGGACCCAGACATGGCAGAGACGGGCCTGGGAGCTTGGGCGGACCTGAAGTCTTTGGGCGCCTAGGCCGAACCAGAGCCCCACCCACATGTGCGCCACCCACATGTTTCCCACCCACAGGTACATGCAATTTTCTTTGGGGAATTCAGGGGTGGAGTGGAGGGCTCGTGGGTTGGAGCGGCCTCGTTGAAGGCTGGAGCGGGCTCGTGGGAGGCTGGAGCGGGCTCGTTGAAGGCTGGAGCGGGCTCGTGGGAGGCTGGAGCGGGCTCGTGGAAGGCTGGAGCGGGCTCGTGGAAGGCTGGAGCGGGCTCGTGGAAGGCTGGAGCGGGCTCGTGGAAGGCTGGAGCGGGCTCGTGGGAGGCTGGAGCGGGCTCGTGGGAGGCTGGAGCGGGCTCGTGGAAGCCTGGAGCGGGCTCGGGGAAGGCTGGAGCGGGCTCGTTGAAGGCTGGAGCGGGCTCGTTGAAGGCTGGAGCGGGCTCGTGGAAGGCTGGAGCGGGCTCGTGGGAGGCTGGAGCGGGCTCGTGGGAGGCTGGAGCGGGCTCGTGGAAGCCTGGAGCGGGCTCGGGGAAGGCTGGAGCGGGCTCGTTGAAGGCTGGAGCGGGCTCGTTGAAGGCTGGAGCGGGCTCGTTGAAGGCTGGAGCGGGCTCGTGGAAGGCTGGAGCGGGCTCGTGGAAGGCTGGAGCGGGCTCGTGGAAGGCTGGAGCGGGCTCGTGGGAGGCTGGAGCGGGCTCGTTGAAGGCTGGAGCGGGCTCGTTGAAGGCTGGAGCGGGCTCGTGGAAGGCTGGAGCGGGCTCGTTGAAGGCTGGAGCGGGCTCGTGGGAGGCTGGAGCGGGCTCGTTGAAGGCTGGAGCGGGCTCGTGGGAGGCTGGAGCGGGCTCGTTGAAGGCTGGAGCGGGCTCGTTGAAGGCTGGAGCGGGCTCGTGGGAGGCTGGAGCGGGCTCGTGGGAGGCTGGAGCGGGCTCGTGGAAGCCTGGAGCGGGCTCGTGGGAGGCTGGAGCGGGCTCGTGGGAGGCTGGAGCGGGCTCGTGGGAGGCTGGAGCGGGCTCGTGGGAGGCTGGAGCGGGCTCGTGGGAGGCTGGAGCGGGCTCGTTGAAGGCTGGAGCGGGCTCGTTGAAGGCTGGAGCGGGCTCGTGGGAGGCTGGAGCGGGCTCGTGGGAGGCTGGAGCGGGCTCGTGGAAGCCTGGAGCGGGCTCGTGGGAGGCTGGAGCGGGCTCGTGGGAGGCTGGAGCGGGCTCGTGGGAGGCTGGAGCGGGCTCGTGGGAGGCTGGAGCGGTGTCCAGGAAGTCCAGGGCTGCCGGAGCGGAGTCCAGGAGGACTGGAGCCATCTCTGGACTGGGTACCATGACGGGACGAGACTCTAGACTGGCTGCCATGATGGGACAAGACTCTGGACTGGCAGCCATGATGGGACGAGATTCTGGACTGGCGGCCATATTATATAATTCTCCTCTGCTATCCCCACAGTGTAAGATGAGCCACTTATTTGAAGGGCATAGTCCAGGTTTTTCTACCAGTGACCCTCGAGGACCATCACGGGTGAGTATGGGTTGGTAGTGGTCATTGAGTCCGTAGCAATAAAAGTCAATGAGGGCAAAGTCTGGGAAGTCTGTGAGGTAGGCAAAATCCAAAAAGTCTTTGGTGTGGTCCTCGAGGGAATGGTTGCCTTGTCGGAGCCGAATTAAACTAATTGCTGGATCCATAGTTGGTCAGGTCTTCTGTCACGCAGGGTCAACTCAAAACCAAAAGGGAGAGCTGAATCCAAATGCAAATTTGTTTAATAACAAAATAAACATCACAAAACCACAGAGATCAGAGAACCAAGGAACAGATAACAGAATGAGTCACACCAAACGTACATCCATGTAGGACAAGACCTGACAAAGAACATAGGAAACACAAGGGTTTAAATACACAGGGGCAAACAAGCTCAACAAATTAACAAGTCACACCTGGGGAGACTAATCAATATGAAAAACTACAAAGAACTACAAAACATGGCACAAAACAGGAAATAACAAAAGAGTCTTCACAAGACACTGTCTTGAAGACAGGGAAACACAGGCTGGAATCATGACAGTGTGTGTGTGTGTGTGTGTGTGTGTAGCCTGCCGTTAGCATTTTATATCTCATGATCCGTCATTTTATTTTGCAACGTACAGTTATAGCCAAAAAAATAAACAAGTAATGAAACTTCACTTTGCCCTCAGCCTAAACGATTTGCCAGGGAACAAATTATAGATCCATGAGAGCAAATATGGGCCCATGGGCGTAGATTACGCAGGATCTGAACACCATGGAGTGCTAACACTCTCGTGCAACACTCCAATTCATACTCGAAGCCATAGGGCGCTCTCTCAAAGAAAAAACTAAACTGATTCGTAGAAGTAAAACCCTGTCACGTTCCAAAGGCATTCAGCGCTGTAGCAGGTGCTGAATAAAAATAATCGCTGACTGATGAAACGTGACAACAAACACGATTGCGACAATAGCCTATATGGTTTGTGTTTTTCCAGCCATCTCAAGGTATTTATTGACAATAAAGAATATGAATAATGCAGTGCTAACTGACAGCCTTTTTAATGTTTAGTATCTTCTGCTTGCCAAGGCTGCATTTATTTAATAAAAAATACAGTTAAAACATTAATATTGCGAAATATATTCACATATATATTCACAGATGTTTTAATTTGTAATGATATAGTAAAGTGTAATTTATTCCTGTGATCAAAGCTGAATTTTCAGCATCATTACTCCAGTCTTCAGTATCACATGATCCTTCTGAAATCATTCTAATATGATAATTTGATGAAAAGGAAACATTTAGGATTATAATCATTGTTGAAAACAGCTGTGGATTTCATTTTTCAAGATTTTTTAATGAATAGAAAGTTAAATGAACAGCATTTATTTGCATTGAATAAAGCATGGATAAATCTTTTGTTATATTATAAATGCCACTTGATCAATTTAAAGCATGTTTGATGAGTATTAATTTCTCTCTTTTTTATCTTACCACAAATGTTTGAATACTTTCATGATTTCCCCTCAAATTAAGCAGCACAACTGTTTTCAACATTGATAATAATCATAAATGTTTCTTGAGCATCAAATGAACATATTAGAATGATTTCTGAAAGATCATGTGACACTGAAGAGAAGACTGGAGTAATTATGATAAATTCAGCTTTGATCACAGGAATAAATATATATATTTTTATTTTTTACTATATATTCACACAGCTGCTTTACATTGGGATAATATTTCACTGTAGGCAATTACTTTTTTACTGCATTTTTTATTAAATAAATGCAGCCTTGGTGAGCAGAAGACTTCTTTCAAAAACATTTAACAATTGTAATGTTTCCAAACTTTTGATAGGTACTGTATATTTTCTGCCTTATTCAGTGATATTTTTTTTTACAAAGCATAAAATCCATGGGGACTTAATGCACAAGTGTTTGTAGTACATAAACCAATCATAAAATTGGCATAACATATAGGGAAAACATTATAGATATTAGTGGTTATTGTTCAGCAGTGTTTTTGATATCTTACTGAATTAAAAGCAAGAGACGAGATCAATTAAATCTGTCAATTAGACAAAGGTCAGAAAAAAACTGGTATTACACCTGACATTTCTGTCCCCCTCACTTCTGAAAAGATGGCTACGCCCCTGTATGGGCCGTTAAATCTCCACAAGTCTGGAGACGCCACAGAGACATCAGAGCCAGCGGCAGACGTCAGTAGGACTAGCCAAGGAACGTCTACTCTCGCCGGTAAACAAGCGCGGAACGCCGCTGACTCACTGGAGCTCACAACTCCGAAAACACCAGATAAAATGTTAAAATAGGCACTCTTCTTATAAATAAACCACAGATTTGAGCTTTAAACAACTACATTACCGACTGAAAAAGTCTTAAAACTACGTTTTGTCACACATTAACAGTAGATTTTAACACAAAAAGACGTGTAAACACAGCCCATGTCAGTCATTTCTCAACGAAACGAGCCGCTGGCAGAAGCTCCTCCTATGAGGCGAATTCGAAATACATTTATAACACTAATTCTTTACTCTATTTTTTTCCTCTTTTTGAAAGTTGTGAAATCACTATTGTGGAATTTTTCTTTTGCTATTTGAGCAAATGGGCACACAAAAAATATATAATTAATGTATTCTCTCATTCACCGCTATAAAATTTAACCCAACTATGACGACTTCCGCTCTGAGAAACCCGAAAATGTGAAAAGGGTAGGAGAAAATACTAAATATAAAAATTACTTCTTTGTCTCCCACAAAGAACTAATTTTACATCCTTCCATCCACATGTTTTTATTTAACTTTTAAACATCCAGTGTGTGTGTGTGTGTGTGTATTCTTCGTTTACAGTAGCACTACTGCTTTTACGTAAACAGTAAAATACTGCGAATTCCCATATACAGTAAGTTACTGTAAATTTAATTAAAAATACCCACAATGCAGTGCATATTAAAGTAGCTAACCGTAAATAATATAAATGGTATTTTACTGGGCTTTTTTTGCGGTAAGTAACTGTAAAATTGCGGTAAAGTCTAACAGTGTATTAGAAAGATTGAAAACTAATGAGAATTCAGTCCTCCTTTTGAGGAATTTCTTCAAAGATATCTGATCCACTCCCCCAAAACCAGGTGGGGGTGTTGAAAATATTTACAACCTTTTGATCTAGTTGAAGTATTTAAGGCTGGATAATCTAACTCTCAGGGGGGAATATTCTGTAGTCAGAACCCCCATGTAGTGCTGGATCAGTGTTTTTGAGTGCCGTTGACGGTCAACGTTTTTGCGTTCCTCAATAAACTTTACTGTTCCGAAAACGGTTTGATTTGAAAAAATACCGGTTAATAACGTTATTTTAATTTAGCCTATACTTTAAACAAACATGTATAAATAGACTTATTTTTCACTCAATAATAATATAGCATGGTAATTCAACTTGAATATTTATTTCAAAACATTTTTAAAACCACAACAGAAATACATGCATTAATTACAAAGCATAAACAGCGGGACCTGTTTTAATGGAGCGTTAGACAATCTAAAGTGGCCTCTTATGCCTAATTCTTTTCAGAAGAGTGATAACATTCTTTGTACATAACTTTTTTTCAACACGACTTGTTTTAAAAATTGCATGAATAAAGAATAAATAAACTGGATAAGCATTGCTCTTTTAATGCACCGTCAACTGCTAATTTCAAAGCAAACACTGCATCACATTCAGTCAGTTAATAAAGCTTGATCATTTAATGCAATATAACATACCATTTAATACGAAGCATCAACCGTCTATATAGAAAACATTGACCTGTCCTGTATTGGCAATCTGAAAGACTATAGGAAAAATGTTTGATAGATAGTAGCCTACTTGGATAGGCTTAAACGGAATCCATAAACTAGCCTAAATCAGACTATTTGAGCTTAAAGTCCGTACTGCTTATTTAAACGTTCTAAAAGAATGTCCTCCAATACCTGCGCTTTCATAGTAGACCTCAGCGGGGAAAGAAATGTACTTGAGGCATGAAAATGCGCGCTCTACACTGACTTGCGTATCGGTAAGGCCTGTTCACACCGGGACGATTTTCGCGCGCGTTTATCGCCTCGTGACTAAACAATGGGCGCCAATGTGAGTGTTCACACCGACGCGTAAAACGCCAGCCGTAAAAGCGTCATTTAAAAACGTGGCGCGTTAAAAACTGGTCGACCAATGAGATCAGCGCTTTTGTTCACGTGCCTGGAGCTGCTGAAGTGACATTAAACACGACTGGGTGGCGCTCAAGCACAAAATCTTCTTGCCGAGCACACATTGATACGAAGAAGTAGTAAGTAGAAAAAGAAGAAGAGGAGCTGCTAATGCTGCTTGCCAGTTAGCAAAAAGTGTGTGAATGGTTTTGCCATAGACATAATATATCTGTGGTTTTGGCAAGCACGTAAATACTGTCTCTCCTCTTCTTCTGTGTGACAAGCGAGTGTCAGAAGCGTAAGTGCCGCAGCACCACCTTGTGTACCGCGAGCGCATCTACTGAATGTGCACGTTCACTCAGCGCATCGCCAGTGAAAATCGCTTGGGTGTGAACACACAAGACGCGCCGAAAAACGTCACGAAAAACGCTGGCGATAAGCGCGTGCGATATTCGTCCCGGTGTGTACAGGCCTGTAGATTCATAGATTACATTTCACTCACGCTTGATCCGTCACATCACATGCTGTACAACTCAATTCATGATTGGTCACTGCCAAATTAAAATATTAAAGAGAACGATAAAATAACGTTATTAACCGGTTAATGGTCATTTCAAATTAACGTTTCTGTTCAGAACGATTCAAATTGATTTTGATTTCGTTTTCGTTTTTGTTCCTCTTAAAATTTCGTTCGTGTCCGTGTGTTTTATTTGATTAAGACAGAGATGCAACAGTTTCCGGTTTTCGTTTTCGTTCCTTGAACCGGTTCAGAGCCCTGATGAAACAGCTATTTATTTTGTATATAAAAAGTAGGCTAGCCTATCTACTATAGTAAGATTTAATTAAATTATTTAAAATCAAACTAAATCACAATTATGATTAGGCTATTATTTTTACGATCACTCATTATTATTAGCCTTGCTTCCGCTGACTAAAAGCGACAGATGCCGCCTACTTCTGGTTGTAAAACGGCAGCCGACGTCTGGTTTTAGCAATAATAACCAACTGCAGAACCGCAGAACCCATATACGTCACTCACAACAGTCTGAGAGCAACAGCGCCACGCCACAGTGACGTCACTCACAACAGTCTGAGGACCGGAAGTTAACGAAAACTAAACAATCGGCATGGCGGAAAAAGAGAATACGGTAAACAGTTGTTTTTGTGTTGTTGTTTTAATCTATCAAGTTTATTTGTGTTGTATTTTTTATCCATAGTTGTTGTATTAACACTTTATACAGCACGTGGCTCTAATCTTTTTTTAAACGAGCTTTACGATGTCTCTCGCATCTGTTGATATGGTCTTGCTTTAAGTTACATATTTATTGTTTGTGATTTTACTTTGTTGTTGGCGCTGTATTTTTTTATTTAATTACCTTTTCTGATACTGACCAATGTGTTTTATGTGGATTTCTTTCGAATTTATAGAGGCACATTACGATTTGGAGAGGCTCAGCTTTACTTCATTTTCATCAATGCAAGACATTCTGCAACAGTTTTCACTGCCCAGTGTTTTTAAACTGACCAGATGGCACTAGTTGAATGCACACCTTCAAATTCACTTCAAAAAGCAGCTGTCCATGAAGGTATGAATGTTTTGAGTGGCAAGAAATAGGATTTATTTGTTATCCCTTTAGAATTAGTTGGTTTTCTGCATGATTTGGTCAAATATGTCATCTCATCTTCAAAGTTTCAAGTAGATATATTTATATATAAGCACAATGTGCTTAAGCTAACAAAATACAAACAATATTTCATGTGTCTGAATATGTCCTATTAAAATCAAATCAAATACACAACCAAACATGTGATATGAATTGCCAAATATAGATATTGTTCATTTGGATGACGTTCTGAAAGTTTCTTTTATATTCTGAATTTGCAGTAAGTGGTCATTTTTGCTTGAGAACAATGAAACTTGTCTCTCTTGTACAATTTTTATGGTTACATTATATATAATATTTCTGTTTGATTATGTTGCAGTAAATTGACAAGCAGACTCACCCCAGCACAGGACAATGGAAGCTGATCAAAAACAAGGTTAGTTTTAAAAGGCTCTCATAAAGACATAAGCTACTTATACAGATAGTGTGTTGTTATATCTGTCACATCTTTTCCAGGAATAACTTAATAATGTTCTATTGTTTTAGACTGTTCCACAACAGTTGGTCGGCTCTATTGACTGTGGGATATTTATGTTAATAGTAAGACATTTTTTTAAAAATAAGAGCTTCTCTTCATTAGGATGAAAAACATGAGGGCTTTTCACACTTGAAATAGTAAACCCCGGGTATACAGAATCCTGGGATATCTTGTTTCACACTGATCATCATTTACCTGAGATGAACAATTAATCCTGGGTATTCATACACTGCCGTTCCACACTGTACTGTACTAAGCCATAGGATAACATCCTTATTTGCAGTGTCACTGATTGGACGAACACTGCACACAATATGTTTACATAAATGCTCAAGCTTTGCATGTCCTCGTATTACAAGTTTATCCTGAATGGACATTTCAGACTATAAAATAATTAAAATGGTCTCTTCTTCACTGCAATTGCTGCGTTTTCTGTCAGCATTTGACGTTTTTCCTCTCCAACGGTGAATTTATTATTTATATAGAATGCACAGTGTTTCAGTGACTGTCCAAAGCACGTCAATATAAAAGTGTGAAATGTTACTTTACCCGGGGTTAAAAGTGTGTTTAGAACGACGATAAGCACAGTGTGAAAGCTTGCCTTTGATTTCTGTATACATTTTGAACTGAAAATTGTTAATTAATTTGATTTGTGACAGGGTATGATTTGTCACAAATATAGACATGAGGAAAATTGAATTTCAAAACTTTTTTACAAACTATTATACATGCTACATCCTTCAACACACGAGATTGTTAAAAAACTTCCAACATTTCATCCCATTTTTTGTACCCTTCTCTCATGAAGGAGCCACGGATCACAGAAGACCTCTGCACTGCAGGCGAACTACCAAACGTTTTCAGAGGTTTCGTGGAGGAGCCGTGCTTTCTGAAATTGAAAGAGGAAGACCAGGAAAAAGCCCTTCAACTTTCACAGGCTGAAATGGTTGACCAACAACTTGCCAAAGAGCCTTTAGTATTTTTTAAGTGTTTGGACTAAAGGAGTCTCAGAATTAATTGTATATTTATGGAGATTTAATTTGATTTAATTTGTCATGTACCTGCTGTGCAATAACTTTGAACCTAGTTCAATATATTCTCTTTGGTCTGATTGTGTATTTTTTTAAAGCAAACCCCAGCTAGTATATGATGCCTTTGGGGAAGTAAATAATTTGTGTGTTGTTTTAGGATTTGATTAATCTGAATCTGCTTGAATTATGCATTCCAGTGTAGAATTGTGTAATGTGTTTTATGTACTATGAAAAAAGGTTCATTCTGAAATGCTTGAGTAAAAAATATTTTGTCATATAAATAAATGTTCAAATGCTCAATCTTTGTTTTCATTTTTAGTGTTTTAAGCTTTATGTTCAATTGATCTAATATAATCTTTAAAGACATAATATAAATAGAAACTTTTTACTTTAAAAATCCTTAACAAAACGTTGCAATGGGGTTTATATATATATATATATATATATATATATATATATATATATATATATATATATATATATATATATATATATATATAAAATTACATTTTATATATATATATATTAATTTACATTACATATATAACTTGCGTTATATATATATTCAATGTGTAATGTGTGTATTTTTATGATTTAACTATGTACTATTAATGAAAAGTGAGTATATCTATCTATCTATCTATCTATCTATCTATCTATCTATCTATCTATCTATCTATCTATCTATCTATCTATCTATCTATCTATCTATCTATCTATCTATCTATCTATCTATATCTCTCTACAATTAGAACGTATTAATAAAATACTTGACATTATTAACATGGTTTGAAACTTGGGTTTGAAACGCTCCAATGTATGATTGCTCCATGAGCATTGAGCAATGTATACGAAGATAAATCAGCTCCGCCCACTTCCGGCATGAGACCGTGGTGTGGTGCTGTTGCTCTCAGACGGTTGTGAGTGACGTCACTGTGGCGTGGTGCTGTTGCTCTCAGACTGTTGTGAGTGACGTATATGGTTCTGCGGTTCTGCAGTTGGTCGTGTCTCGGTTTTAGTGGCAGGTACTGTCGGCCTCATCGGCCGCAACTGCCAGCTGCCGATTTTTCGCTGCATCCCTTCTCAAATAATTCCAGTAGGCCACATTTCTGACAGTTCGGGGTAGACTATAAAAAACTCCCGGGATAAGAACAGGTCTTTTGTAATATCAACTCACGTTTACATACAGGCTACATTATGAAACTTCTATTTTATCCCCCAAATAACTGTAATCAAACAAGTATTAAAACTTACAGTCCTGTGCAGTAAGAAGAGAGTTTAGCAGTATTTGAAGCATGATTTCTCCTTCCTGGACGTTTGTTGGTTGTGTCGTGTAATCCCACAGGAGAGTCCAGTCTGTGGTAAAGCTCTCCGTGTCGTTCAGCTGCTGTATATTTGCCTCTGGACGCGATTAACAGCCTTTAATGCTCATTCTGAAGATCGTCGCCACAGCTGTTCGTAGTGCTTCCGCATTTAACACTTTACTTTCGTTTTCGTCTTCTTTGTGGGTTTACCTGCGGGTTGTGAAGCAGCTAAACAGGTTCATATCGCCATCTACTGCAAAGGAGTGACATACTCAACATATTTCCAAGTGTTTAATACCACTTAACCTAATGATTTCAGCAGAGTATTGATCATTTCTCCTGTTTCTGGACTAATCTCTAAGATGCTGGATATTGTAAATGCCTGGAATCATGAGATTCGTATTTATTTCCTACATTAAATTCGGTTTTATTCATAATATCAATAGTCCACATGTTCTACAGTTTCTGCTTCCATACATTCATCACATAAACCTGCATTATGCTTCATGGTCCACATCATGATCCATAAGCCTTATATTATTAAATAATGCATCATATAACATGTCCATATATGAGCCTCATTGTTTCTTAATGTTTTCAGCAGGATATTCTCTCATATGCTAAATTACAGCAGGCTAGTGAGCAAGCAATAGCCGTCATTTCACCGTCTAGGTTAACTATAGACCTGATATAGTCCGGCTATGAGTAGCCCACTTTTAGCCAAAATAACCTTGAATTTGGTTACATGTAATTTTTTCCCAAATAACTTGTGAGCTGTATGATATTTCATCATGTAAGCAAAGTCAACCGTGATTACAAGGTGTTTGGTTTCATTTCTTTAACATGTTTATGTGTAGGCTGTACGTAGCCACGATTTAGCTCCTATACAGACCGGCTATTTGTAGCCCAGTTTTAGTCAAAAGACAAAACTGATTAATTGTAGTTTTTGGCAATGTAGCGCATGGTATGGTTGATATCCCATCATGTTCGCAATGTCAATAATATCTGCAAGATGTGTCATTTCATGACATGGTCTGTCTGTAGCCACGATTTAACTCTGATTTGGACGGGCTACGTGTTGTCTGCTTTTAGCCCACCCATTTGTAAACATTTGAATTAGTATTAGCTTTGCTGTCCCGCATAACATTCACTTAAATTGTAAGACAGGCAAATAATATCATAGATATAAATGTTCTCTCTTCCATTTTAAGTTAAATTAAAAAAATGCAAAAATGGGGGGTTTACACAAGAGAAGGAGAACAACAACGGGCAACAGCAAACGTTACAGGACATTCTTTGGCCTTGTAAGTATCAGTGTTTTCATTTTGATGTGTTCATTGTGTACATTATTATCATGTGTAGGAACCGTGATATTTTAGCTAGTAATTGTAGAATAAGCCATGTCGTGGTTAGCTTAACATGCTACATGTACCTGTAGGTATACCTCCAAGGGGATAAACATGAAACCTAGTATAATTTGTTATGAAAGCCACAAATATACTTTTACTCTATGGATCATTATATGAAAATATGTGTTTTTGACTTGGCAAGGCAAATTTGTACAGCACATTTGAACAAGCCAAAAGTGCTTTACATAAAACATAAAATCAACATTGGGTAATGTAAAAATACAATATAAGAAGACATTTAAAAACACTTTAAAATAGTTCAATAGAAAATAAAAACATGATAAAAGAGTAAACGTTACAGTGCAGTGGAAGAAATGTATCAACGTTATTCCTTTCCAGTTAATAAAGGGCAGCGGCAAACAGTAAAGTCTTTAACCTTTATTTTAAATAATTAAGAGTTGCCGCAGAACTGCAGTTTTCTGTGAGTTTGTTCCAGATAAATTGTGCAAAAAAAAAAAAAAACTGAATTCTGCTTCTCCGTGTTTAGTTTTGACTCTGGGGACAGAAAGCAGACCTGTTCCAGACGACCTGAGAGGGTTAGGATCAGAAGATCAGAAATGTACTTTGACCTTTAACCATTCAATGCTTTAAAAACCAGCAATAGTATTTTAAAATCAATTCTTTGACAGACAGGAAGCCAGTGTAAAAACCTCAGAACTAGAGTGACGTGATCCACTTTCTTGGATTTAAAGACACTAGGTTGATTGAAAATTATCCAGCAATCAGTCAACAAAGCACAACAATAAATACACAGAACACTTTCATGCACAGCACATTGCACACACACAGGGATAAAATCAGCTTTCCCAATTGTCTATTTCGTTGTGTTAATGCAACTTGGTGGCTAAAACATGTTTTAAACCCAAAAATGAAAATTCTGTCATTTACTCACCCTCAAGTTGTTTCTTTTGTCTGTTGAACACAAAATATATTTTGAAGAATGTGGGTAATCAAACAGTTTATGACTTCCATCGTATTTATTTTCCTACTCTGAAAGTCAATGGCTATCAAATGTCTGGTTACCAACATTCTTCAAAATATATATATATATATATATATATATATATATATATATATATATATATATATATATATATATATATATATATATATATATATATATATATATATATATATATATATATATATATATATTTTTTTTTTGTGTGTGTTCAACAGAAGAAAGAAACCATACAGGTTTGAAACAACTTGGGGTGAGTAAATGATGGCTCTCTCTTTAAACATGCGACACACATGTATCTTAACTCCCAGCTTTGCATCCAAGCAAAAGAGAATGACCTCGTCACAATTACTGTAAATAAAGTAAAACATTATGTCAACAACGCTTTTCTTGTGCAATATTTTGTTTCTTATTTGGCAGATCCCGTGATGACCGACTTCCCAGCGGCAACAGAGTTTGGGTTAAGGAATGCAATAAAGCCAACAATGATGTTTTATAAACCAACAAAAGGGTTAACTTTATATTTTGTCATTCTTTATATTTTTTCTATAATATTACGTTGTTGATATTCCATATTTCTTATCCTAATTTTATATTTAATTATATTTTTAACATTTTATTTGGTAATTTTTATGTTGTGATCTTTTTGTATTATCTTATGTTGTCTATGTTGTTTATGTTCTTTTTCTAAATAAAACTTTATATTTAATTTGGATGGATTGTTGTTTATGAAAACCTGTTATATTTGAGTGAAAAGAATCCTTTAGCCATGTTGTTGTCTATTAGTTGTATATGTACTAGTAGTCATTCGTTAGCCGTCTAATTGATGACTAGTCTATTCTTGGGCTATGATTACGTCTATTAGATTTTCACTGACAGCCCAAATTCAGCCTTGTTTTAGCCTAGACGTCTGGGCTGTGTTTTGACGGCCATTAGACGCAAAATTGCTTGCTGGGTGAGGACACTAGTTTTACCGGCACACTGGTGACGAGATAAATGTGGACGCCTTCCTGAGTTCAAGTATTTGTTTGTATGAGAGTGCTTGTTGGAGCGATTATATCGAAGTGTAATCTGTGTTTGTGACACTAGAGGGCATACAAGTATTTAGAGTATGTTTAAGTCAGGTGATGATGAGTTACAGGTGCGCATGTGTTACGTGCAATCATTTGACCAGCCGTTTGTTTAGAATTAAATATATGATTTGTTAGTTGTAAGAAATGCATAAAGTTTGAAGTATTGATTTAATCGTTGTTTGTAATGTCAAATGGACAATAAATGGATTGGCATATCGAAATGTATTCCGAATGTATGGAGATTAACTTTATTTACTCAAAGCAAAGGCACGCGTCAGAAACAGACTTCTAAAGCTCATGTGCGTCCACGAGTTTAGTCAAAGTTTGACCGGTGGAGCCTTTTGTATCGACAGCAACGACTGAAGCGGGTCGAATTGGACGACCACAGGAAAAGTCAGCGGATGCTCGTTCACAACCGTTTCCTTTTGAAGAAGTCATTGCAGATTCTTTGTGGACTACAAAACCGCATGTGCGAGGAGAAAGGAACACAGCGCACATGCCAAAGTCTTCAGCGTATCTGGAACTGAGGTATGACAGCGCTTTCACTAGATCTTGAGTTAAATGGCCATATATAAACAGTGCACACAAACAAAGACTAATCCAATGTGCATTGGTGGTAAAATGTTTGTGAAATGAAGAACTGCTAACAAAACTTGAAATGCTTGAGTTTGCCTATGTTTACAGTGTTTAAGTTAATGTTTAAAGCAAAAGTCATGACTGTAGTAGGCTACTTCTGGAAAAAAAATGTTCAACAAAATTTGACAATTTGACCAAAAGAAAGTCTCTAAAGGATCATCCATGAAGCACCTTCGTGATAATCCTCAGTGTGTGTGTGTGTGCTTTTCCAGTTCCTCGAGGTCACCATGACTATCCTAAAGAAAAGAATAATGTGTATTTACAATACAACATTAATTGGTAGTTTCAGATTGTTTTATAGCCTAGTGGGAAAAATAAAATGCATTTATATAACAAAATGATAGAGAATGTTTTGAAATATCAAGAAACTGCACCTTTATTTAATTAATAAAATAAATGTTAGTTTGTTTAATTTCTGTTTTATATGGGTGAAATTGATTTCCTGCCATTATTAAGTGGATTATTGAGCTTTGCAGCGATGTCAAAGTACTATTCGGATGGTCATTGTTTCACATGTGGACGTCTGTAAAAATAAAATTGGCACTTCAGTGTCAACTCCTGTATTCGGGTGGCGATTTTTAAATAAAGTTTTATATGCTAATATATGTAATATCCTATTTATTATTTAAATCCCCTGCTTAAAATAATGCTATAGTTGCAATGGTTTTCTATAGGCTATACATTTTATCTCAAAATGATGCTAAAAATTAACTCAATGTATATTGGAAATTAACATTTATTAATACGTTTAATAAATTAACATTATAAGTTTAATGAATAATAATTAAACAATAAACATGAAATTGCTTAATCAAAAGGTGAACACTTATTAATATTATTGTTGCCTCTAGTAATTGTGTCTGGTTTTTAATTTTTAGTTTTGGTTTCATTTTAAGCCAGCCATACAGTAATTTTTAAACAATTTAAAACCAGGATTAAAAACCACTGCATATATTGTGTGTGATGTATTCCTGCTAATGCCTGATGAGATTATCAGCGCTGTCAGAAGCCGCGTTTCCATTACAGATTTGCGCAAAACTTTTGCAATATTTTCTAAAAGTCGATAAAAAATATTGCGAAATGACGACGTTTCCATTAACTGATGTTATGCGACAAAAAAAAAAATTTTCCTCTCGTGATAAGTCATTCCAAAAATTATGCCATATATGTTGTTAGGTTTATGTAGCCTATATCCCAGCCGCCGCACGCCATTATTATTAATGGTAGGAGACGTGTGTGTGTGTGTGTGTTATCCAAGCACTGATGGCAAGGAAAGCACCTTATACTTGAGTGCCACATGAGGTGTGTGTGGGCTCTTATCTGCTTCAAGCTCTTGATAAATTATGGCGTTTTATATTCTATTGTCTTTTACATTTACATTTATGCATTTGGCAGACGCTTTTATCCAAAGCGACTTACAGTGCCCTTATTACAGGGACAATCCCCCTGGAGCAACATGGAGTAAAGTGCCTTGCTCAAGGACACACTGGTGGTGACCGCTGGTATCGAACCAGCAACCTTCTGCGTATCAGTTCCATGGTTTAACCCACCGGACCACCATCTCGTGTTCTTTTATGAGTTTAATAAAGAACTCTGTCTCGTCTTCTGTCCAAACACACCATCATCTGTAAAGAATGATCCACTATTACGAACGCCAGGTTTTTGTGACGCATTGCCACACACAGAGACCAGCGAAATGTTTGAATTTGATGGTGCTTGGGCTACTCAGTTTTTTTTACCACTTCGTTATTTTGGCTTGGAATTTCGTTTGTTGGAAATATAAACTGAATTTAGAAATGCTTTTGAAATTAAAACTTTGCGTTTAATAAACAAAATATATTTTTGTAATGAAGACAGCGTTTGGAGTGGAGTGCAAAATAATCCGTTCCCTGAATCCACGGCCTTTGCTGTTATTGAGTGAACACAAATAAAAGTAGACAGTTTACTGTTTATTATAATCTTGATCTGGTATGGCTAGTAGCCTATTGTGAGTTTCCGCTGAATAAGGAATGAGGAATAAGGAAACAATCCATCAGAAGCGCTGACTTCGTCAGACAGAGGGTTAAAGAAAACGTAGCCTAACTATGAAACTAAATAGGCTATGTTTAAATATTATATTTTTTTAATTTCATATGTTGATTATGAAAAGTGAGCAGCATGAGTAAGGCGCATAATCAGATGCGCATATGTCCAGGACATGGATTTTGAACACTTCATTGAATTTTGTTTTCTAGAAAGTCTTTATTTAAAATAAATTGTTTTGTAAAAATTGCATTTTAATTTTGATCAATGTTTTTGATCTTTATTGCCATATATGGGTGCTTTTGCGAAATTGACGCGTTTCCATTGGGCGTATTTTCGCTCAATTTGAAGGGTAATTGAAACGATGGTGTAGAGAGGTACACCATTAAACACTGAATCAACTTCTGTGTATTTCCACAGCAATGGTCCGTAAAAAGTACATGTAACAAAAAAGTAGATTCCCATGGTCGATACACACAAGCTTTTATATTTAAACTGACTGAGAAAATGTATTTTAATGCACACAAATCATCCAAAATGCAGAAATTATGCCAGGTTCACCTTTTTTTCGTAAAGCCAATTTGTCAAAAATAATTAAGTATGAAATTATAATTTTTTTACTTCCAATAATTGATCTAACACGATGCACCATACCCTGCTTGCACCACAACTGTTCACACTGGAAAGACAAAAACAATAGTATTAGCCTACAAGTATCGGTATACTATAAAAATGGTTAGGCTAACTTTTTCAACTTTAATTATAAAAGTTCTACGATCTCATAGAACATTATTTTAAACCATTTAAATGCTTGTTTGTACACAGTCAGTGTGTGATCTCATAGAACGTTATTTTAAACCATTTAAATGCTTGTTTGTACACAGTCAGTGTGTGATCTCATTGAACATTATTTTAAACCATTTAAATGCTTGTTTTGTACACAGTCAGTGTGCGGTCTCATAGAACATTATTTAAATCAATTTAAATGCATGTTTTGTACAGTCAGTGTGCGATCTGATAGAACATTATTTAAATCAATTTAAATGCTTGTTCTATACACACAGTCAGTTTGCGATCTAGTAGAACATTATTTAAATCAATTTAAATGCTTGTTCTATACACACAGTCAGTTTGCGATCTAGTAGAACATTATTTAAATCAATTTAAATGCTCTGTCTCCTCCTTGAACTGCCACCTTAACGTGGTGGAGGGGTTTGAGTACCCAAATGAACCTAGGAGCTATGTTGTCCGGGGCTATATGCCCCTGGTAGGGTCTCCCAAGGCAAACAGGTCCTAGGGGACGGGTCAGACTAAGAGCAGTTCAAAAAACCCTTATGATGACCAAAAAAAAGGAGGACCGTGACGTCGCCTGGTACGGCGCAGCCGGGGCCCCACCCTGGAGCCAGGCCTGGGATTGGGGCTCGTATGCGAGCGCCTGGTGGCCGGGCCTTCCCCCACGGGGTCCAGCCAGGCTCAGCCCAAAGGAGCGACGTGGGGACACCTTTCCATGGGCCCACCACTCACAGGAGGGACCGTAAGGGGCTGGTGCAGAGAAGATCGGGCAGCAGTCGAAGGCAGGAGCCTAGACAACCCGATCCCTGGACACGGAAACTGGCTCTTGGGACATGGAATGTCACCTCACTGTTGCATGTTTTGTACAGTCAGTGTGCGATCTGATAGAACATTATTTAAATAAATTTAAATGCTTGTTCTATACACACAGTCAGTTTGCGATCTCATAGAACATTATTTAAATCAATTTAAATGATTGTTCTATACACACAGTCAGTGTACGATCTCATAGAACATTATTTTAAACCATGGGCGTCGGAAGCAAAAAAAATGTGGGTGGGTCCTCAGAATTTTTTTTACTGGAGTAGATGCCAATTACATTAAGTACAAATATACCGCTTTACTTGGTAAACGTATAGGTCGGAAAGACAAAATTACGTAAATCAATCGATATTTCATTGAGAGCGACAGTAGTGTAGGGGTAAAACGCACGGCATCTAGTTTTGACACAAATCGACCCGCGGTTCGAGTCCGGCTTTCGCCGAAATCAATCTTCTCCGTTTTCCCATCACATATCAAATCGGAAAGGCATTTATTTTCAATACAAATTAAGAAAATATTAGAAATGTGGAAATAAAGCGTCTAATATGTGTTTAATAATAAGTGTTTATCGATTAGGGCTAGGTAAACAGACATGTGCTGAATGTTAAGAGACGATAAAAGTGAGTGGGTCCAATATCATTGATCGTAAAAAGTGGGTGGGTCTTGTCCCACCTACATACAATGGTTCCGACGCCCATGTTTTAAACCATTTAAATGCTTGTTTTGTACACAGTCAGTGTGCGATCTACTAGAACATTATTTTAAAACGGACCGCGTGCTTTAGAGCTGGCTATGCGCCAGGTTTTTGGATTGTTACGAACACCGTGACTTCCTCGGAGTCGGTAGACGGAGACATTGCCATGAGGACCCGGTTGTTAGATAATCATGTCATTCGTGGGGCGTTCTTCATTCTGAGAGATGGAACGAGAAGAATGTGATGCCTGTGGGCCTATGGAAACGGAAAGTTGTCTCCTTATGCAACATCCATCTGCAGTGATCGCTCGACAGCCGGCTCTGTGCGAAAAAATTTAGTTTGTCCTTATTTTGCTTTTAATTTCGGGCAATATCCACCCTAATCCAGGAGCAGAGCGTGTGCAGCTTTAAACTCTAGTGATGGTCTGTGTTTCTTTCATCTTAACGTCCGTAGGTCTGGTAAATAAAATAGATTTAATAAGAATATGGGCTGAGTCAATGAACTCTGACATCATGGTCCTTTCTGAGACATGGTAAAATAAATCCATTACAAACTCCATGATACACATCGAGGGGTATAATGTTTTTTGATCAGACCCTGTAAAAAAGGTGGTCGAGTTGCAGTTTATGTTAAGTCAAATTTAAACTGCGCCGAATTCTATCAGCAAGCCACATTTCTTTGAACTGTTGGCAATTAAACTACTTTTTTAAAATGGTCCTGACATCACTGTCATTGGATGTTATCGTCCACCGTCTGCATCAAGTGAAGCGATCACTTCACTTACTGATCATGTTCATAACTGGACTAAATCAGAGTTGATCTTACTTGGGGACATAAATTGGGACATCAAAAATGTCCGATCCATATAGGATATCTGTGACTCTCTTTGTTTGGAGCAACTGATACATTCTCCAACAAGGTTAAATCAAAAAGATCCAAACAAATCCTCATTAATTGATGTCATTTTAACCAATGCCTCTCATAGATTTTCTGCATCTGGAGTTTTTTGTAATGATGTAAGTGACCATTATGCCTATAGCATGTGTGAGAAATTGTAAGATTTTAAAAAGTAAACCAGGTATTATTTTGAGACGTCAGTTTTAATGAGCAAGCCTTTTTACAAGATATTTATTATAGTGATTTATATGTGGTTTCATTGAATACTGATGTTGACTTAGCATGGGAGTATAACTTTTTTGCATATGTGATAAACATGCTCCTTTTAAAAAGTTTAGGGTAAGAGGCAGAAATCGTACGTACGTATAATACGCCATAACAACACAGTCTCACTCCCACTCGTCACATATTGACGCTTGGTCAGGACCCCTCGTCGTCACTTTTTTACGTACAGGGTACCCCTTGAAAGGCATTTTTCGACGTTAAGGGTACTGCAGTGATTCCAATGAGACACCTTTGGCGTCATACACAGACGTGTTGGGCATGTGAATGTTATCATGATGTAACTATTTATTGGGTTATAATGTTTCCATTATGACATGTTGGAGTATGATTCTCAATTTAATCAGCCAGCATTATTTTATTTACATTTATTGATTTGTATTTACGCTATTCAGACACGTTTGAAAGTAGCCCAAACCCCGCCCCTTAACCTACCCATTTGCGTTATATGATATAAAACACAGAATATAACAGACAACATGCACACTTTATTGAAAAATGTCAAGTATTCCAACTGTTCCGAGGCCAAACGATTGATTTGTGTGAAGAAAAGACCCAAAAGCGATCTGCGTTTCCCTCCGCACCCCGGCGTCATAGTGAAGACGCTACAGGCACGGCCATACCCCTCGGCGTCAGTCTATAGACGAACTGGGAACTCCATTGCTTTCAATGGGAAACCTTTGCCGGTATTCTATCGGTATGAAATCTCGCTGAAGAAGTCTCATTCAGAATACATCGCGATGTTTGGCATCAGTGCACGTGGGCCACATGTTGGTGAGTAGCCATGAATATTTGATATAAAGTATTTTCTGTCGTTATTGATCAGATTATGTTCAGTCACTGAATTATATCTTTAATTTCCACTCAGGCTTCGCTTTTCTTTGCTTTCTAAATCAACACACCTTGCTAATAGGGCGATTAAACACTGTCACGTGACGTGCTAGACCTTTTAAACAGTTATTCATATTTAATAATAACAACTAGTGTAGTTCCAACGTGGCATTTGTAGTAGAAGCACAATAAAAACAACCTTAGTTGTAATGTGATGATTGTTGTAAATAGACAGTATCCACAACACTTACCATGCTTTTTAATGCCTTTTAATGTAAAATCCAAATATTGTGATGTAAATAGTACTTTGTCCTGTATATAATGTATCTGTTATATATTATGACTTTTTCTCTTTTTTTTTTTTAACCTGAAACGACCAAAAGGGCCTTTCGGACTCAGTCAGCCCATTCTTGTTCATGGAAAAGTAATGGAGAAGACTGAAAGCAGCAACAGCAAATATTTGCAATGGTAAGTATGTGTTGGTTTGAACTCTTTATCAAGCATTTGTTGTTTCTTAAACATATTCTTACAAACCCCATGGCTCAATCAGTGAGAACATGTTCTCAAAGTCTTAATAATTCACAAGATTTAACAAGCTGTCATTCATATGATACTCATACATATTTGTACAAATACTCATACATAATCCTGCAGCTTTTACTCCGACTCCTGCCATTGGCTACAGCCTCAATTCCTGTACATATTTATCATGATTTTTGTAAATCAGTTGCTCCCCTTCTTGGAAAGCAGTCCCAGAAAGAAAAGTTTATATTAGGTCCAATGTATTCTTTAAAATGATTACAAATTGGGCCATTGGGGAGGTCTCTTCACACCTCATGACCTACCTCTGTTTGCAAGAGCAGAAATGCTCACATAACATCAGATATTCAATTATTTTGTCATCAGTTGCACTGCTGATAACGTCCTGTTTGCATGTAAATAATTTACGTGATCAAAAGATCAAGTAAATAATCAACATTTTTAAACAAATTAATATGTGCTACTAAAAATATACTTTTAATAATGGAAATGCACACCTATCAGTGAACTTGTTTCATAAATGTATTTAACATTTAATTATGCAACACTTTTTAAAGAAAGAAACAGTTATGTATGAAATCACAACTTGCATGCAATGTAATGAAATTTCCTTTCTTTCTGTTTTGCAGGATTACTTGCAGATTACTTTTATGAGCCAACCCTCACAAGAGCTACTAGTTAGTTGTAGTGAATCTTGCCGTAATCAGGTAAATAATATTTGTAGTATATCAGTATTTACTCATGAAATGCTCCCCTGAATTGTATGTAAATTCATTTTATTGTAACTGTCTTAATGTATATGTTTCAAAAACAATAGTAATTGCACATAAAGTAAGTGAGACTTTCTTGTTTTACAGCAGAGAAGAAAGACCAGACCCTTATATCGAAGCAAGCTAATCGAATAAGTCCTTTGTTTAGGGTGAGGAAGGAACATGGCCATCTTGTGCCCAAAGACGACAGAAAAGTGCGCAAGTCCATTGGTATGTCTTGTATTGATGTATTGTCTTGCTTTAATATGTAGTACAGAATTTGATGTTGATCTCTCAAAGGACAGCTGTGATCATTCTTTCTATACTCTGATAAAATACACACCATTATTCATGTCTAAATCTTTTTATAACTCCTAAAATGAGCAAATTAGGTTCTGTATCTTGGATTTATCTAAAATGGTAAATATTTGTTTCCCTTTTTGATACAATTATTATTAAAATGATTGCCTTTTAGCCTAAAGGCTGGAACACTTTTGGCCTTCAATTCTTAAAAATGGCACCGTCTGTTTGTCTTAGATAAAAGCAGACATGTATTGAAGGGTTAAAAAAAGCATTTAGTTGGTATAAACTCCAGGTATTTCTCTATTGTTTTGTAGACCATGGGTGGTTCTGTGTAGCTTTGGAAGATAATGAGTTGTGGCATATATTAGGAATCAAATAGTAAATGTTCTTTGAATTATGTGAAATATCTGGTTAGTTTTTTGGCTTGAAACAAGGCTTTATACTCCACAGACTAAAACACATTGCATTTGTGTTTTAAGATGGATAGCAAGAGAAGGCACACACTTCAGAAGATTCTACAGGAAAAGACTAATGTGCAGCCAAGGAGGAATACAAGAGGCAAAAACTCCAGTCTCTGAGAACTATGCATGGCCATGGGTGCTTCATAAGCATGGTAAGTCTTGTGCCTCTGTACCTATTGTATTGCCGTATTTTAACAATTTTACATTGTGCAGGCTATCACAAGTGATGCTCTTGAAACAAGTGACAGAAGAGTATGTTGTCTTAAAAGAAATCTAGCATCACTGGCAAAGGCTAAGAAGAGACCATGCCTTTCTAAAATATATTTTTAAAGATCTGCTGTTTAAAAGGTTGCTGTTGATATGGGTAAAATATTTTTTGTCAGTACTTGGCTAATATAATGTGCTGCAATATTATATACATAATGCTTCAATGTGTATATTATATAATGTACTGACTGCGGCTTTGTAAATTTAAATTAGGAATGGGCAAATCTGGGCCTTTTGAAATGGAGAGTTTACCTCCAAGACTAATCGAGCATGCCTGGAATTTGTAACTAAAGTCTTCAGGTTTACTTATAGATAATTATAGGCAGGTGGGTTTGAGGTTGGAGCTAAATCTGCAGGACAATGGATGCTGAGGCCCAGAGTAGCCAACCACTGCTTAAATCATGCAGAACATATGCTAACCTGACTACATTAAACTTAATTTGAATTGTGTTTTTTCTTTTACTTTTAGACCAGGACTGGAGAATGCCTGACAATGGGATGTTACAACTTCTTCCTCTGGTTGAGAAAAGGCTACACCACATCAGTGACCACATCATCTGTTTATCAGTTATACACTGTAGGGTACAAGTGGGCAAACTGTTTAGAAGAAGAAGAACAGGATAGAACATGAACATGATAGAGGGAAGAGCAAGAAACCAGTCTAGCTGTGATAATGAATCATTATTTTTCAACACAATATCAAATCTGTTTTCTGTATCATAGTTGACTGGATGGGATTCTGTGGCACTCATTTGTGTGGCTTCAGCAGCTGTGAATGGATGAATATGATGTTAATGTATTTTTGAAGACCCATTTTTATTTATCTTGAATCTAATTTTTCTTTATGCTACTTTATCAACTGTATATACTGTATCCTCCAATAAAGAGTTGAGTGATAAAGTATGGTGAATATTGTGTATGGTGTTTTTAAAGTAAATACACATTTTATGAGTTGATTTAGGTTATCAAAGTAATTAACAATATTATTTTACTTGAAACATAAACATTTTTCATCTGGTTATATTATATTTGGTACAACAATGCACCAAAAAGTTGTATTTGCATGCTGTGACAATACGCCAGTTTTCAGTGAAATAAAGGGAAGGATTTCAAACACTTCAAGCTTAACTGACGATGATCCATGTTGATAAATCTGGTACATCTACTACTGCAATAAAAATTAAAGCATGCACATTACAGATGTCAGGTACGTGAAAATACATACAATTTTGGCAATGTCTCTTTTGTTATTTTACTTAATGGTGCATTGTCCTATATTTAATAATAATAGTGAAGTGTAAATCTAAATAGTTTTTGTTTACACTGGAAACTGGATAATGGCAAGTTGTTGTGGGTTCATCCATTATATTTATGGGTGTTTATCCATAAAAGAAAATAAATATTAATAATTATATTACATTTCTTTCAAATATTTCTGTATTTCATCAGATGGTCTCACAATACCCATCAAAACCTAATACAAGCATGATGTTAGAATAGAAAAGAGAAAATACTCTGATATTTAAATGTGACTCAAAGTTTGTTGTCCATGATGAGGAAAATAGATCTGTGTATGTTGTACTGCCCTTCCGCCCTCAGGGACCCAGTAGAGGCCCCTGGAAGGGCAAAAAAAAGCACATTTCAAATGGCTGTTACTCAAAGTCTGGTTAGCGTATCACAGAGAAAATTGGCAGGACAACTGCTTATGCTATGTTTACTAAATAATGTTGGGCACAGTTTTCAGACAGATATGGAAAGCTGGCATAAAGGTTTTCTAAAAGTGCTCACAGTAAAATATCAAATTTCAGCCTGCCCCTCATATATGTCATAAATGTTTACACAATGAACATAATTAGATATCCAGTTGTCCATTAAAGATGTCATTTACTTAACATTTATTGTCTCATTATTAAACGTTTTAAACTACATTACCCATATACCTTTGTCAGTGTATCAATGCAATGGGAAACATGGCGCTGTAGTTCATTGAAGTGTGCAGAAATGCTTAGGGTTAGGGTTGGGATCTCGGTAAAGGAGTAATTTCTCACAACATAGCGACACTTTATAGTTAACTTAACGTATTACTAACGTAACAATAACACCAAAACATACTTTGTAACATGAAACGCCGTTTTATATCGGTTAAAAGATAGTCCAATCACAGCGAGTTCTGCGATAAAGTCCTAGCCAATGACAACGCAGCAGAACAGAGGCGTCACACTTGCTTGTCCATTTATGGAAAATGATGACAGATCTCATCCGGTTCCAACTGAAGGGATATCCTTAAATATTTAATATTTAGGCTGCTAAATATTTATTTCTTCTAATTAATTAATACAACTCACATTTTAAAACAAAAATCTCCTTTGTGTGGTTAAACTGATGCATAAATCTCTCTCTCTCTCTCTCTCTCTCTCTCTCTCTCTCTCTCTCTCTCTCTCTCTCTCTCTCTCTCTCTCTCTCTATATATATATATATATGTGTGTGTGTATATACATATATATATATATATATATGTGTGTATATACATATATATATATATATATATATATATATATATATATATGTGTGTGTGTGTATATATATATATATATATATATGTGTATATATATATATATATGTGTATATATATATATATATATGTGTGTATATATATATATATGTATATATATATATATATATATATATATATATATATATGTGTATATATATATATATGTGTGTGTGTGTATATATATATATATATATATATTAGATCACTTCTTTATCGTTCACCATCTGAACTCTTGGAATTAAAATAAATGTAACAAAAGCATAATGAATGCACACAATTTTGTAAGCATATTCCAATATTTAATGTCAAACAGTTTAAATACAAATGTAGCGGCCAAACTACTGCACAACAGTATAAAATAACCATGCTGCGGTACAAATAAAAGAAATGAGGTTAAACTTTATCTGAAAATATATTGGTTTCTTGCCTTTAAGAAATAAATAGGCAAAAACATTAAGAACATTTTACATTCTCAACTTTAAAACTATATAAACTATATCCTTGTGATTATTGTTCACTTCTATTGTAACTAAATGAAAGGCCAATTCAAATAGTTAATGATTATTATAAATGTTAACCATTTTCAGTAAGAAAATGCTTTAATAAAATACATTCATGTTACATTTACATTAGCAAGGTAGTGATATAATGATACCATATATTTAGTTATGGTGGACATTTACTATAGTGAATACTATCCCACTGTAATAAAAGGTTTAATGAATACATATTGATTTCAAAAGGTGTTCACTCTCACTATCTTCATTTTTTCAAACAAACACTGTTATACAAATGCATATATATATGCAAATATACAAATGCAGATATATACATTGGAATATAGCATCATGAAGTCGATGGCAATAAATATGTCCTTTACTAAAACTCCTGATGAGCACTGATGCTTTTTTGATAAAGGTATAA
This sequence comes from Gobio gobio, assembly GCF_949357685.1. NCBI lineage: Eukaryota > Metazoa > Chordata > Actinopteri > Cypriniformes > Gobionidae > Gobio > Gobio gobio. The sequence continues at coordinate 51,127,290 of NC_137108.1, forward strand.
GCAGACATCAAGTACAGTTTATGAATATTGGTTCTGCATACATCGAAGAGATCATGAGGAGGAGTGGTACTCCACGTGAAGACTTAGAGAAACTGTGACATAGCAAAGGGTGCGCCTCACTGGACATATCCTACGCATGCCCAAACAACAACACCCCAAAACAGTTATGAAGTGGACACCACCAGGAAGACGCAGGAGACAGGGAAGACCAAGGAAGACATGAGACAGATGTTTCGTGAAGACCTGAAGAATGCAGTTGTTCCATGAGAAGATGTGAAGAACGTGGCCACAGATCGAATATGTTGGAGGACACATGTTGCCCAGTGTGCCCAGGACAGGACATGATGATGATGTTGTTGTTGTCCCTTTACATAACTGTAGGATTTCCTTCTGTAAAAAGTGTTGCATAATTAAATGTTAAATACATTTATGTAACAAGTTCACTGATAGGTGTGCATTTCCATTATTAAAAGTATATTTTTAATAGCACATATGAATTTGTTTAAAAATGTTGATTATTCACTTAATCTTTTGATCACGTAAATTATTTACATGCAAACAGGACGTTATCAGCAGTGCAACTGATGACAAAATAATTGAATATCTGATGTTATGTGAGCATTTCCGCTCTTGCAAACAGAGGTAGGTCATGAGGTGTGAAGAGACCTCCCCAATGGCCCAATTTGTAATCATTTTAAAGAATACATTGGACCTAATATAAACTTTTCTTTCTGGGACTGCTTTCCAAGAAGGGGAGCAACTGATTTACAAAAATCATGATAAATATGTACAGGAATTGAGGCTGTAGCCAATGGCAGGAGTCGGAGTAAAAGCTGCAGGATTATGTATGAGTATTTGTACAAATATGTATGAGTATCATATGAATTTGACAGTTTGTTAAATCTTGTGAATTATTAAGACTTTGAGAACATGTTCTCACTGATTGAGCCATGGGGTTTGTAAGAATATGTTTAAGAAATAACAAATGCTTGATAAAGAGTTCAAACCAACACATACTTACCATTGCAAATATTTGCTGTTGCTGCTTTCAGTCTTCTCCATTACTTTTCCATGAACAAGAATGGGCTGACTGAGTCCGAAAGGCCCTTTTGGTCGTTTCAGGTTAAAAAAAAAAAAAGAGAAAAAGTCATAATATATAACAGATACATTATATACAGGACAAAGTACTATTTACATCACAATATTTGGATTTTACATTAAAAGGCATTAAAAAGCATGGTAAGTGTTGTGGATACTGTCTATTTACAACAATCATCACATTACAACTAAGGTTGTTTTTATTGTGCTTCTACTACAAATGCCACGTTGGAACTACACTAGTTGTTAGTATTAAATATGAATAACTGTTTAAAAGGTCTAGCACGTCACGTGACAGTGTTTAATCGCCCTATTAGCAAGGTGTGTTGATTTAGAAAGCAAAGAAAAGCGAAGCCTGAGTGGAAATTAAAGATATAATGCAGTGACTGAACATAATCTGATCAATAACGACAGAAAATACTTTATATCAAATATTCATGGCTACTCACCAACATGTGGCCCACGTGCACTGATGCCAAACATCGCGATGTATTCTGAATGAGACTTCTTCAGCGAGATTTCATACCGATAGAATACCGGCAAAGGTTTCCCATTGAAAGCAATGGAGTTCCCAGTTCGTCTATAGACTGACGCCGAGGGGTATGGCCGTGCCTGTAGCGTCTTCACTATGACGCCGGGGTGCGGAGGGAAACGCAGATCGCTTTTGGGTCTTTTCTTCACACAAATCAATCGTTTGGCCTCGGAACAGTTGGAATACTTGACATTTTTCAATAAAGTGTGCATGTTGTCTGTTATATTCTGTGTTTATATCATATAACGCAAATGGGTAGGTTAAGGGGCGGGGTTTGGGCTACTTTCAAACGTGTCTGAATAGCGTAAATACAAATCAATAAATGTAAATAAAATAATGCTGGCTGATTAAATTGAGAATCATACTCCAACATGTCATAATGGAAACATTATAACCCAATAAATAGTTACATCATGATAACATTCACATGCCCAACACGTCTGTGTATGACGCCAAAGGTGTCTCATTGGAATCACTGCAGTACCCTTAACGTCGAAAAATGCCTTTCAAGGGGTACCCTGTACGTAAAAAAGTGACGACGAGGGGTCCTGACCAAGCGTCAATATGTGACGAGTGGGAGTGAGACTGTGTTGGCCATAAAGTGCGTATCATATGCACGCGAGAAACGGCGTAGCCTACCATCTGCACGCCAAAACTCATTTTGCCGTATACATTCCACGAGATTGCACACTCGTATTATTTTTACGCATTTTCGTGAGATCGGGCTCAAAAAATCAGCAGGGTCTGATAATATAGAGCCTTATTTTTAAAAAATTGCAGCAGATCTCATAGCAGAACCTATTGCATCAATTTTTAATTTAAGTTTAAATTCTAATGAAATTCATCGTGCATGGAAATCAGCTATGGTTCTGCCGTTGCTAAAAGGTGGTGATCCCTATGAATTAGATAACTACCGTCCTATTTCAAGGTTATCAGTGATGGCAAAAGTTTGAATGTTCCGTAAACGATCAAATTAAACTATTTTTAACGGAAAATATTTTAAATGAGTTTCAATCAGAGCTGCGGTTCCAGATAATGATCAACCTTCGCACTTAAGAGCATTTTCTACGAGCGATATTACGAACGTTCGTATTGCAAACACGCACTTAACACGATGGCAAACACGCACTTAACATGATCGCAAACACGGTCGCGAACACGTACTTAACACGATCGAGAACACGCACTTAACACGATCGCGAACACGATCGCGAACACGCACTTAACACGATCGCAAACACGATGGCGAACACGCACTTAACACGATCGCAAACACGATGGCGAACACGCACTTAACAGGATCGCAAACACGGTTGCGAACACGTACTTAACACGATCGAGAACACGCACTTAACACGATCGCAAACACGATCGCGAACACGCACTTAACACGATCGCAAACACGATGGCGAACACGCACTTAACACGATCGCAAACACGATGGCGAACACGCACTTAACAGGATCGCAAACACGGTTGCGAACACGTACTTAACACGATCGAGAACACGCACTTAACACGATCGCAAACACGATCGCGAACACGCACTTAACACGATCGCAAACACGCACCTAACGGTCGCAAACGCACTTAACACGATCGCAAACACGCACCTAACACGGTCGCAAACACGCACCTAACACGGTCGCAAACACGCACCTAACACGATCGCAAACACGCACTTAACACGGTCGCAAACACGCACCTAACACGGTCGCAAACACGCATCTAACACGGTCGCAAACACGCATCTAACACGATCGCAAACACGCATCTAACACGATCGCAAACACGCACTTTAACACGATTGCAAACTCACTTAACACGATCGCAAACACGCACTTAACACGATCGCACGCTGCTTTAAGTGCTACTGAAGAGTCGCTGTCCGTTTGTCAAGTGCTGAAAAGTCACCTTATAGAATGGCTCGCAGTTGTAGCACACGCTTGTATTTCAAAATGTTTAGCCTAATTATCTTTTGCTATGAGGTCAAAAATCTATATAACATAGTTTAGACATAGGTGGAGACAAAAAATGGCTGAATCAAAACAAAAAACAAAGAAAAAAAATTAAAAAAGAGAGACTAATGTTATTTTACAGGTGGAGCTAAACAAACAATTTTGTAACAAATTGTATTCTTTAGGATAAACCCATCGAGATGAATCATCTCGTTTTCAAGGGGTTCCTAAGATTTTCAGTAGGTTTAATGTCAGTCATACAAATAAACAAAAACAAAACAAATCTGGGAGGATATTGCTGTAAAACTAACTACTAGCAGGGGCATTAAAATCAGGGAAGAGGTCAGGAAGAAGTGGCAGGCCTCAAGGGTACCACAGAGGTCAACATATAATAAAACAGGTGCATGATGGGCCAAATGACCCCCCCCCCCCCCCCCCCTTCTTACACTGGAAGAAGAAAAGGCACTGACAATCCTCTGCCTCAGATAGGATTTGTGGTGATATTGACCTCCATGAAGGAATAGGAATGCCTGAACCTGAAACAGGTCCATCATGCTCACAGGAGCAATCAGGTTCACCTCCCAACTCCCAGTCCTCCCAACAGCCTACCCATGACCTCCATCTTCAATTGTCAGACAACATTAGCTTTGAGAATATCTGTGATTGTAGTCAGGACTTAGTGCAGCTGGAGAAGGAGAAACTAGATGTCCTAAAAGACATCAGAAAATGTCTTAAAGATGCCAAATAGAGGGACATCAACTTTCAGCAGCAGCTCACAGATCTCAAGAAGGCCAAGGTGGCTTTAGAAGAGAGACTGGCACTGGAGTAGATGAGGTTGGCAAGGCCCTCCATTTTGGTGCCAATTATCTTGCCAGATGATTCAGATAATATTGTTTAATGTTGGTTAATCATGACTACTTGTATGTTTTAATAATCTCTTGTGCAACATGAAATATTATTTTCTGTCATGTAGTAAGGACTTATCCCATTGTGCAATGTCTTTTGCAAATCCTAGGGAACAAACAACAAACTTAAATAATTTATCCAGTCATGGACTGCCGCAAAGCTGAAGGCATTACGTCCACAGGTAGTAGAAGTAGAGGGGGTACTAAACTTAATAAAATTACTTGATCTTGTGTGATCGGTGTAATGAGCGGCATGAAGATGACAGATAGTAAGGTGTCTTGCCCAAGATTGTCTTGTATATAAAGAGAAACCAATGATGGAGCCGCTGGGTATGAAGGGAAGGCCAGCCCAGCAGTTTATGCAGGTCACAGTGATGAGTGTGAAAGGGGGCATTAGTGGCAAAACGGATAGAGGCTGAGAGAGAGTGTATCACGTTTTTTTTAGGGCTGTGTTCGGTGCCATTCTGTAGATAATGTCGCCATAGTCCAAAGTTGGCAGTACTGTCATCTTAAAGGGTTAGTTCACCCAAAAATGAAAATTCTGTCATTAATTACTTACCCTCATGTCGTCCGACACCCGTAAGACCTCCGTTCATCTTCGGAACACAAATGAAGATATTTTAGTTGAAATCTGATGGCTCTGAAAGGCCTCCATTGGCACAATGGCACTTTACACTCTCAAGACCCTTAAAAGACACTAAAGACGTCGTTACAAAGTCCATCTCACTACAGTGGTTCTACAATAACTTAATGAATCATCGAGAATAGTTTTTGTGCACAAAAAAACCCTAAATAATTACTTATATTGTGAGGACCGATTTGAAAACAATGCATCATGAAGCTTCGAAGCGTTATGAATCAGTGAGTCGATTCAGAGGTTTGAATCGCCAAAGTCACGTGATTTCAGCAGTTTGGCGGTTTGACACACGATCCGAATCATGATTCGACTCGCTGATTCATAACGCTTTGGAGCTACTTAACATTTGTTTATTATTTCTTTCTTTTTTTTTGTTATATATTTTAATTTCCAAATAGTTTAAGAGAGACCACTACAAATGAGCAGTGGTTTGCACATTTATGGTACTTGGCTGAAAAAAGGTTGAGAACCACTGGTCTAAGGGACTCACACACAACTATTACGAAAAGTGCCAACATGCATTGATGCTCCATATATATATATGTATATATGTGTGTGTACATGTGTGAACGTGTGTGTGCAGAATTATTATAATTTTTAGTAATCTCATATCCTGAAGTCTGTTTTGCTGAGATGGGCTGAAAATGACCTCCCAAAACTTCCTGGCAGATTCTGGAAGATGAATTCTTCAAACTGTGGTACACGAGGATGTGATGCTTGTCCTTCAAGAGTCACTCTTAACCCATCTGTATAAAAGCCTATAAAACCAGTCTTCATGTATTTTACAACACTTCAGCTTGTGATTCTTATTAAGTGAGGGTGATTTTTTTAAGGACTCTTTACCTAACTGAAGTCTCTGAGATCCTGACACCTTCACTTCTGGAGACTCCAGGTAGGTTCAGTTCTGGGGGCACTGGAAACTAAAGGGTTCCTGATGGTTTCACACTTAATTCTTCACCTTAATTCTTCATTATTTTGCAGTTAACACGTGTCTTTTCTTCTCTACCTGTTTTTGTCTGGCCCTGCTGAGCATTTCACTGTCCAGTGGTCATGCCTTAACTGCAATGTCTAGTATTGTATTAGTATTGTGTCCTTCTCATGGGCATTTAATCATTTTTGACTCTTCAGTCTGATTTAAATCTCTTTTTTGGCTCAATTTATCTGTAAAAGAAAACATTCCTAATTATTCTGCACACCTGAATATAAGGTGCTTTTCATTTCCAGCCTTCATGAACAAAATATCACTTATAAATGATGATACTAAATTAATAGTAAAGGTATTAATATTAATGTGGTTTGTAATTGGTAAAATGAAATGAAAATCAATGTGCCTAATAATTATGCATGCAGTATGTATATTAATAGGCTATTTATAACTTTTTCTTGCTCAAGACACATTAATGAAAGTAATAAACTCATTTAAATGCTTTTTATTCAAATCTAATACTATTTATTACATATTTGAAGTGAATCATTCTGAGTTTCTGATAAAAAATTGCTTTTGAATTGAATCAGAAATCTATGAATCAATTTAATGAAGTCTAACCATCCATTGCAAGCTAATGCAGTCCCATCAGATTCGGTGCAGTTTGGTCATTTAAACTCTGAACACAAGTCAATAATCCTCTGACTGACGTGAGAGCTGTGGATGGCATCTCTCCTCTTTCATCAGGACAGACTAACTTAAGTTTATCAGTCCACAGCATTTATGTACTCCGCTTCCTCATATGAAGCTCTCGCTTTCACTCGCACCAGTCCAGATAGTTTCATGCATTTTGTTTAGCAATTATATTAACTTGTTCCATTGTCCATTGTATTGTAATATGTATTGGTATAAATACAGTGAAGAACTTGTTCATTTGATTTAGTTTGGAAAGTTAATTAGTTCACAAGCCTGTTGTAATTTAGCAAATTCAGAGAGAATACCCTGCTAAAAACATTGAGAAACAACGAAGGACATATGTTATATGATTCATTATAATACATCTAATAATATAAGGCTTATGGATCATGATGTGGCCCATGAAGCATAATGCAGGTTTATGTGATGAATGTATGGAAGCAGAAACTGTAGAACATGGCCATTGATATTATGAATTAACACGAATTTAATGTAGGAAATAAATACAAATCTCATGATACCAGGCTTTTACAATATCCAGCATATTGGAGATCAGTCCAGAAACAGGGGAAATTATAAATACGCTGCTGAAATCATTAGGTTAAGCGCAGGGGCGTAGCCATCTTTTCAGAAGTGAGGGGGACCGAAATGTCAGGTGTAATACCAGTTTTTTCTGACCTGAGATTTAATTGATCTCATCTCTTGCTTTTAATTCAGTAAGATATCAAATACACTGCTGAACAATAACCACTAATATCTATAATGTTCCCTATATTTTATGCCAATTTTATGATTGGTTAAGTACTACAAACACTTGTGCATTAAGTCCCTATGGATTTTATGCAATGAAAAAAACAAATAAAAATCACTGAATAAGGCAGAAAGTATACAGTACCTATTAAAAGTTTTGGAAACATTACAATTGTTAAATGTTTTTGAAAGAAGTCTTCTGCTCACCAAGGCTGCATTTATTTAATAAAAAATGCAGTAAAAAAGAAATACAGTGAAATATTATCCCAATGTAAAACAGCTGTTATCTATGTGAATATATAAAAAAATATTTGTGATTTATTCCTGTGATCAAAGCTGAATTTATCATCATTACTCCAGTCTTCAGTGTCCCATGATCTTTCAGAATTCATTCTAATATGATAATTTGATGCTCAAGAAACATTTATGATTATTATCAATGTTGAAAACAGTTGTGCTGCTTCATTTTTGTGAAAACCATGAAACTCAAACATTTGTGGTAAGATAAAAAAGAGAGAAATTAATACTTTTATTCATCAAACATGCATTAAATTGATCACAAGTGACATTTATAATGTAACAAAAGATTTATATTTAATAAATGCTTTATTCAATGCTAATAAATGCTGTTCATTTAACTTTCTATTCGTCAAAAAATCCTGAAAAATAAAATGCATCATGGATTCCACAGCTGTTTTCAACAATGATTATATAATCATAAATGTTTCTTTTTCATTAAATGATCATATTAGAATTATTTCTGAAGGATCATGTGATACTGAAGACTGGAGTAATGATGCTGAAAATTCAGCTTTGATCACAGGAATAAATTACACTTTACTATATCATTACAAATTAAAACATCTGTTTTCTATGTGAATATATTTCGCAATATCAATGTGTTAACTGTATTTTTGATTAAATAAATGCAGCATTGGCAAGCAGAAGATACTAAACATTAAAAAGGCTATCAGTTAGCACTGCATTATTCATATACTTTATTGTCCATAAATACTCAAATATAGATGGCTGGAAAAACAAAAAAACATATATTGTCACAATCGTGTTTGTTGTCACGTTTCATCATTCATAGCGATTATTTTTATTCAGCTGCTGCTACAGCGCTGAATGCCTTTGGAACGTGACAGGGTTTTACTTCTACGAATCAGTTTTGTTTTTTCTGTGAGAGAGCGCCCTATGGCTTCGAGTATGAATTGGAGTGTTGCACGAGAGTGTTGGCACTCGTGTTCAGATCGCCTCATTTTTTGGGATACGAATAAAATGACAGGTCATGTATAGATTATTTTGTGTCTTTGAATTTAAATCTGGATTTATTCACATTGGCTTCTATGTAAACGCACTGTGTAACAGACGTAGGCCAGTAAGAGCGGTGCGACTAGATGCCGGTTCGAATCCCGCACGGAGCGGGTCGACTAGGACCGGTACAACTCGGTAAAAGTGCGGGGGACGAATGTACGTTTTATTAAAAGTCCCCCGCGTAATCTACGCCCATGGTTACGCGGTATTAAACACTTGGAAATATGTTGAGTATGTCGCTCCATTAGATGCCCAGCAAACACAAAACGTTTTTACAACGTTTCACAACGTTGTATTTTGGTTGCAATTAGGTAATGTTGCAGTACAACGTTTTAAAGACGTTTTAAAAACGTTTTTTTAAATAGAAAAATAATGTAACCAAAATAAAACGTTTCAAAAACGTTGTAAAAATACCAACCTGGTACGTTTTCTTTAAGTAGTCAAAAAAACGTAAATATTACGTTTGTCTACTACCAAACTACAACTTTTGTTAGACGTTTTATTCTGGTGTTAAAATAACGTAATCTGCACGTTGGAATAGGACGTTTAAAAAACGTCAAGACAGTACCAAAATACAACCATATGCTAAACCTCCAATGATAGGCTACGTTCTGTTTGTGTAAAAATATCAGTAACATTTTACCATTGAGGCGATTCAGTGACTGAGTGAGACTGATTTATGCAGCTGAGCATTCGATATCAAAAGGACTTAAAGGTAGCCTAATATGTGAATGCTTACTTTCAGTGGTCTCTGCCATGGCGATATGAACCTGTTTAGCTGCTTCACAACCCGCAGGTAAAACCCACAAAGAAGACGAAAGCGAAAGTAATATTGTGTTAAATGCGGAAGCACTAAGAACTGCTGTGGCGACGATCTTCAGAATGAGCAGTAAAGGCTGTTAATCGCGTCCAGAGGCAAACACACAGCAGCTGAACGACACGGAGAGCTTTACCACAGACTGGACTCTCCTGTGGGATTACACGACACAACCAACAAACGTCCAGGAAGGAGAAATCATGCTTCAAATACTGCTAAACTCTCTTCTTACTGCACAGGACTGTAAGTTTTAATACTTGTTTGATTAAAGTTAGTTGGGGGAATAAAATAGAAGTCTCATAATGTAAACGTGATTTGATGTTACAAAAGACCTGTTCTTATTCCGGGAGTTTTTTATAGTCTACCCCGAACAGACAGTCAGAGAAATCACGGATGTTGTCGTCCATTTTAGGATGTTGTCGTCCATTTTAAGGATTTGTTGTTGTTAGGATGTTGTTTTTGTGACTTCTAAAGTACCTGTCCATTTAGACGGGATCAAACCGCACGTAGTGAATTTTCACTCATTTATTTATGTATTTGACAAAGAAGAACATAGACTGCATCTGCTTTAATTAATCTGTGAATATTTTAGTTAAAGGGGTGGTAAACCACGATTTCACTATTCTAACTTTAGCTAGCGTGTAATGTTGCTGCTTGAGCATAAACAACATCTGCAAAGTTACAACGTTCAAAGTTTAAAGTAAAGGGAGATATTTGCTTTTAAAGAAATCCATTTCTAAGGACTACAGCAAACGGCCAGTAGGCGACTACAGACATTGCTCCAGGGTTGGTGACATCACCAGGCTCAATATTTACATAAACCCCTCCTCCGAGAATATTAAATAAGGGAGGGCGAGGCCATTTTGTATCGCTGTTGTTGTGGTATAGTTAGGCTGGAGTGGTGTTGCTGCAATGCCGACGAAACGCTGTTATTTTCATCCGGATTGCAGGTCTGGGGTACTTGCTCTGTTCAGCCTTCATAGTGACAGGGGTGCGTTGCAGTGCGTTTAACATACAGCATGTTATATGCACGTGTGTATGAGACAGAGGGGAACAGGTCGCAGATATAGCCTATGCTGCCCATCATAAAGCACGAGACAGACGGGGTCGGAGGAGAAGACTGGAAAATGTGACATAATGGACAATATTCGTCCATTGCAATTCATGAGCAGCGGTTCAGCGAGACAAACACTGCCAGTGTGAATCATGCACGACACGCGCGGCTCCCTCTGTACATTTCACGGAGGAAAACATCCACAGTCTTCGCGAGGTCAATATAGGATTTGCAAGTCAGCTGCAGCTATATAAATTCAGGCGTTAAGGGGTTAAACTGCAATTCAGAAACAAACTTGGTTCATTTTTCCCACTCAGAGTTTAAAGCATATATTCCATTTGAACTATAGAGCCATATGTCAGTTAAACTCATTAGATGATCTGAAATGATTAAGTGCTGATCTGTGTTCAGTTTAGCTGCAGTATGTCAGAGGAGCGAGGGAAGGACTCTCTCTCTAAGATGAGTCTCTCAGAGGAACAGAGGTAAGACTCTTTTCACACAATCATTTTAAACACAAATGAAGTTTCAGGGTTTTTTTCTCTGTGAAGAACAAAACTTTAACAAGCATTGATTTATGTTTGCAAATGCTAAACCGTAAAAAAAATATGTAATGCTGACTTGTCTTAAAAACAACTAATACTTTCAACAAATAAAATCTACACGTTAAAGAGGGCTTTATAGACATGTTACAGTTAATAACTAACAAACGTAAAGAGCTCATGAGATTGAGACTGTAGTATCTCCTGTAGTAAAGTGTGTTTTCCCTTCTCTGTTCTTTGTGTCATCAGTGTAAGATCAGGCTCACATGTGTCCAGCTCTGTGTCTGTGAAGAGTGACTGTTCAAAAGGTGAACCACCGAACTTCAGTGAGAAAACACCATCTGCCAAAAGGTATTTCATGCGTTTCTTATTTTTGGTCACACGTGGACTGTGTTAGAAAGTTTATAAGTGAATGCTTATTACAGCTAATGTTAAAGCTAATCAGCTTTCTTTTCTCTTTGGACTATGAATTCATAATTTTGTCATTGCAGTTATGTTACGATCTTTAAAAGGCCTAGGGAATGTCGTAAGTTCGTAACATCAACATATTAAAATGCTGCTATTAGGGCTGCACGATATGAGGAAAAGCTGCGATGTGCGATAACATTGTTTAATATTGCGATGACGATATGACTTGCGATAAATATTCAAATATGAATGTTAGTATACTGTTCCCATGTCTTAGTGCTTTAATAGGTCGTGTTCAGTGTTGGGCACTAACGGAATGCATGTACCGGCATTACGTATTCAGAATACATATTATTAGTAACTGTATTCCGTTACAGTTACAATTTAAATAGTTGATATTTAGAATACAGTTACATTGTTGAAATCAATGGATGACATTAACCATAGCCTCCCAGCAAACATTATGACGTTTAATGACCGTTGAAAAGACGTCCCTCCGACACGTCCCGTCATGGTTGAAAAATAGTTCCAAAATGAAAGTTGAACGGACGTCTTCGACGTCATCTGGCCGTGAATACCACGTCTTTTCTGCGCGCCCCTGGACGTCTAAATGCGTCGTCTTCTGGATGTTTAAATGTGTCGTCTTCTGGATGTTTAAATGTGTTGCTGCATAATTTAAGTGTGTATATAAAATAATCACACACCCATTGTGTAACATCGTAAAATGCAATCAATTATGTCTTGGTTTTCACATTTTGACAGGTTCTAAAAAGGTTCAAAATCGGTCCAGTCAGACCTGAACGTCCATGAAACGTTTTAATCACGTGTACATCACAAACAAGAACACATTTGTGGACATAAGCAAAAAGAAGCATGTTCTGATTTAGCAAAACATTTTATTTTTTTGAACAGCCACAGATTTTCTTCTTTCATTAATGTTTAACATCCATTAACCAAACTAAAATAACAATTACAAAATACTGAATTATCATTATATAAAGGGATAGTTCACCCAAAAATTAAAATTAATTTACTCACCCTCACGTTTCAAACCTATACATTCCACATTTCTATGTTCTGCTGAACACAAAGATGTTTTAAAATTCTTTTGTAACCAAGCAGGTCTCGCCTCCCATTAACTACCATTGTAGGGAAAAATGATTATGGTAGTTAATGGGAGGTGAGAACTACTTGGTTACAAACATTCTTCAAGGGTCTTTTCTGACCCCAATGGACGTTTGCTCAAATAAAAAGTTCCCTTTGTGCAAATGGCATGAGACTTTGTACGGTTGTCAACACTCTCTAAATCTACAAATAAAAACAATTAATTGGATTGATATCTGTTTTTATGTTCGTGTGACAAAAAAAAGTCACACTCAGGCTGCTTAGAACAAATTTCATCCTCAAAAACAACAGAACATGCATACAGAAATGAAGTGGCACACTTCCAACAATGCATAAAACATCCACAATGCAAAATGATCATGCTCAAACACACACATACAGGAATATTTGTTCAATTTGTTATTGCTGTTCAGTTCATAGCATTTTGATGTTCATGTTGTGTATTGTTTACTCAATATGTAATAACTTAATTTCTGTAAATTTTTGTTCTGTTACAGTTAGTAACTGAAGTGTACATTCAATTTGTAGAATTATAAGAAAATCAGATGTTTGAAATAAAATGATAAATTCTAAAGACTCTGGTTTGATTCTAATCATAATGTAACATTGAAAAAAAATTCAGTACAAAAAAAATACTAAACTTTGACTAAATTAATTAATTTTAATTGTTATAATTGTGATTTCATAACATTTAGATATGAATCCAACTGTAAGATACTTGTGAAAAATGTCTTTCAGTCAGTCACATAGTAAGCAAATAGTGGAGCTTTGCAGCCATTTACTGGTAAAAGTCTTTTTTTTATTATTATTATTATAAAACTGTATTTTCCAAAGGATGGGCAAAAATCTTACACTAAACAATGTCAAATTATCCATGTTATCCCCACGAATGAAAGTTAGAATTTTGGGTCTTTTATAAAGTGAATTTTACATAAACTGATTTTGTGTTTTAATTTATTTATATAAATTTAACAATTATTATAAATTCTCCAAAAACTGCACAGATGTTGAGTAAAAACATTAATAAACATAGTTTATAAAATTACATTTTGTTGCCTGGGGTCTGTGGAGTCCCTCTTAATTCCCAAATTAAGAGGGTTAAACAAGGGTTAGACATCTTTTTGTTCAGCAGAACATAGAAAGGTATACAGGTTTGAAACACGAGGGTGAGTAAATGACAACAATTTTCATTTTTGGGGGAATATCCCTTAAACACATTAAAGTAGTTATTTTGTTTGTAATTTTTTGTAACCATCACCAACAGCTCTTCCTGGAGAGTGATTCAGGTGTTCTGCTATTGCTGCATCAATCTCAGAGTCCACCTATTCACAGCATCTGAGGGAAGAGAATATATTTATTTTTAAAATAATAGGAAAAATTTGAGGTAAATGACATGCACTTATTTTCAAAATGTATTGCAAAAATGATCTCACAGCTCAATAAAAAATAAATAAAAACATGCAACAAGATGAATGAATCATGAGTTAAACATAAGAAAAATGTAATCAACATGCATTACATTTTATTTTACTCTATAAAAGATGTTCTGCTCTAAATGGGTGTTAGTGGGGGATGGAAGCATTACTTTCTGAAAGAAACTCTCAAAAGGCTACATTAATAGGTTACAGTAATAACTTGTGCTGTATAATTAAACGTGTTTAAGTTGAAAGTAACGTTTAGCCTACTAGCTAATTAGCCAAAACTCAAGTAATTCTCTGTTGACAACGTGGGCCTCATTTCTTTCGGTTCCTTCATGTTAAACAAGTAAAACTCAAGTAAATTTATCAAATACTACAAAATGTACTTACCCAACAGTAGATTTTTAATAATATATCAAACTCTCTCCGCAAGTCCTCTTCTCCTCGTGGTTGTAATGTAGACAGGAACTGGAGAACGGAACGCTATCTCGCGAGATAATCTATAATATGATTTTGAAATATCGCTAGATTTATTAATATCTTTTGTTACTACATCTTGGCAGCACAGTTCAAGTCAGACTTAATGGTTATAGGATATATTACTGTTTTACATATGCATAGGCTACATTCCATAAAAATAATAACAACGAATACATAAAACGGGTTGAAATAATGACTAAAATGCAGTGGGTTCACAATCACTTAACCACACAGAGCACTTTGTGATTTTAAATATATTTAGCCTATATTCAAAATAAATTAAATATAGGCTAAATCTTGTATTTCATAAAGGTTTTTTTTATGGGTCTTGACTGGACGTGTACGGGACGTCAGTGGACGTCTATTCACAACCTCTTAAAAACTACTTGGGGCACTTAAATTAATTATTGCAGTATTAACCATGCAAGGTGTAAGCAGCTTCTGCATATTTCACAATGATTTCATAGAGGGTCATCATGGACTATAAATGCACGTGTAAAAGACGTCACCATAGTGACGTCCTCTTACGACGGATTCACAACAGGGTATATATTGAACTACACATAGCTAAAAGTCAAAGTAACTATTATACATGCAACCGGAGAGAACTGTAGACAGGTACAAATGTATCTGAGTGCATTTTTAAGAATGTTCTGTGTTACATACTTTTACCGATTTATGCCGTCCTACCGCGACTATTTTTGGCCAGGGACACGACGTTGCCGTCGGACCAATGTTTGCTGGGCTACTTCTCTGTTTCATGAGTTTATTTACTCTCTAAATAAATTAAGGCAACTCAATGCATTTCTCAGAACTCCCCAATATGAAAACGAAAAAATGCACAGTTTGCGTGATCAGTCGGAAGAGGAGCAGCGGGAGCTAGAGGTAGAGATCAAGAGCCAGAACAACAGAGCCAGGGCAAGAAATCATTTCTATCTTGGAAATTCAAACAGTATTTCATATTAAAGAAAGAGAAGGGAGAACGAAATATAACATGGCAGTGCAACTCTGCAGTGCCGCGGTGGTTGGGGTGGCGGCTATACATGCACGCACGCCTATATATATTTTTTATATAGCCTATATTATATATATAAATTCGCTATATATTCGTTAAATATATTATTCGTTTATATATTTTATTTTCAAAATGTAGGCTATTTAATTGAGATTGACGTATATATATATATATATATATATATATATATATATTTATATAGGCTACCTCAATTAAATAGCCTACATTTTGAAAAAAAAAAAATAAGGCTCAAACATGCGTGTTTATTTTAGTAGGCCTACTTCCGTCAGTGAAACAACAAACTACAGTCTGTAAAACATTTAAATACATATCTGTAAATAATCGAAATATAAATAGTATAAGTTAAATAGCCTATTAGTTAAAGAAAAAATTTGTTTATATTTCCTCACAGACGTGCGTCATGCCTCTTTGCGCTGAAAGGGAGACACGAGCAGGAAAGAAGCATCGTTTTCTGATATCTTAATGTTTTCTCCTGATGTTCCAAAACTGATAGGCTACTTGTAGTAAAATGTGAAGAACGAAATTATCTTCCGCAGGGTCAACTGAGGCTTTGTTTGATTATGCGCTTTGAGAGAAAGCGAAACTAAAAATCTCCGGCGTGTATGAAATACGCTATAGGCTACACATAAATTTGACCAAGTCTAATAGCAAGCACAAACTGTGTTAAATAAAGTAAAGTTTGAAGTAAAATGTATCTGTCCTACTCCGTTTTCTACTTTACCACAGTAAATGATGCAAATATAGGCTACTCCTAAATTAATCAAACAAGGAAGACACGTTTAATCCCCTGTGAGAGACGTAAATTAGGATTTGGGGAAACAAATAAGAGATTCCATGTCCAGTAGAATAAAATGGAGTAAGCCTAAGCCTATTGTTAAATTTGAGGAAAATCGTGTGACCAGATAGCAAAACGCAAGCAATCTTAAATTTGTCTCACCACACAAAGCTTCCTCTCTCGTTCAGCCTGAATCCATGTTTCCATGGCTGCGATGTAACATTTAATTGCAAACCTATTATTTATTTTGTAAATGAAGCTTTGTGCTTCACTCGTGTCATTAATATTCACGTAAAACAGCATTCACAAACAGAAAAAGGTGTTTTGGCCGACCACCGCCGGTGCCCTGCTTAGTTGACGTGCAACTTTACATTCTCATATGCGCTGATTTACTAGCCCAAGCGCCGTTGGCCCCGTTGACGGCAGCTAAATATTTTATAATATATGTTTAGTAAGCAGGATTTGATGGCCGCATTCTTAGACTTATAAACTGTTTTCCCTTATTCATCGTGACAGGCTGTCGGTTGCGATGTGTTCATCGCGCGAGTTCATATCGCGATGACGATGAAAATTCGATGTATCGTTCAGCCCTAGCTGCTATGATGTGAAGTAGGCTGGAAGAAGATGACAGACAAATCTTTGCAAGAGATAATTACTGGATTTATTCACATAAAAGCCACTAGTTCCAGTAATATAATGATGAGCTATGTACAATGCTATAATAAAGAAAAGATTGGGAAGACAAACAAAAAGTGGCGCCAAAGGAAAGAACATAATATAACAAAATAATCCTTAAACTAACCCTAATCCTACTCAAAGCAAAATGTGAAAAAGAAACCGAAATCTTCACGCACGCGGCGCTGACTAACCTAACTAAATAACAAAAGTACAAAGGGTGGCGCTCACCACTATCCTAGTGTGTTTAACAGAGACAGACCTACGGGCAGTGTATACCGCGGCATACTGACCTACCGTTCGTCTTCCCGTGATGTAGAACAAACACACTAACACATAGCACACCACTCAGTTCGCTACACAGAGCTCAATACTCAATTCGCTACACAGAGCGTTACACGCCACAGGAGAGAGAGAATGAGTGAACGCGCCATCCTCTTAAAGGGGTGGTAAACCACATTCTTTTGAAGGCTTGACTGTGTTTGTGGGGTGCACTGTAACATGTGTTCATGCTTCGTTTAAAAAAAAATTGCCTTATTTTTCATATATTTGACCTTTATTCTACACTGCTCTGTCCCTCCTTGTAAAACGGTCTGATGCTTTCCGGGTTGTATGAAGCCAGTCCCTCAAAAATACGCAGTGGGCTCTGATTGGTTAGCTGGCCCAGTGTGTTGTGATTCGCTAACCGCCTAGTGTACGTTTGTCGGAAACGTCACGCCCCTTCCCTTACCGGAGGCTGTGCTTTGGTCATAGAAACAACGGCGTCAATAAAACCATATGAGCCCCAATCAGACCCAGAACATTTGAGTGAAGATGATCGAGCAGAACCTGTTCAGTCCTCAAGAGTAAAGACTGCGGATCTATAGTGATCGCTACTGAATGGCACTTTAACTTTTGTATTTTTAGAACGATTATAGCCAAATATCTGTCGCAAGAACTATTAACCCAAAACGAACACAAAGCACTGGCTTTACTATAGTAGCCAAATCACACACAGAACCATGTTTAGCATGCCTGAAGATAAACAATACATAAAAGCTCTAATCAAAGAATAATTTACACTAATGTCAGGTTCGCTGTTGAGATTTTAACGTTAGTGTTTGTAATATTAGGTGTTCGTCGGATAACGTTAAGTATGAATGAGCATTTAACAGACTGGTTTGCAGAACAGTGTTGTCATCTGTTTACTTCCTTGCTACAACCTATTACAGGAAAACACATCGATGAAAAATAAATCAGACTTACAGGTTGTGGCCCGTAAACAGCTTCTGTTTGTAAATCCAGCTTTCAGGACAAGCCGTTGTGCATATCCTGTATTGAACTCGCGAAGTTTGTGGAAGTTTGTGTTGTCCTCCATGAAATGTGCAGCGCGCGCGTCGTGCATCCACGCACCGGCAGTGTTTTTTTCACGCAGCTGACGTTGTGCAAATCTGGCATTGAACTCGCGAAGACGGTGGATGTTTCCTCTGTTGTGCTGCAGGAGCCCTGCGCGCGCCTGATTCCCCGCTGACTCAAACACACGTGCATATAACATGCTGTATGTTAAACGCTCTGCAACGCACCCCCGTCCCTATGAAGGCTGAACAGAGCAAGTACCCCAGACCTGCAATCCGGATGGAAATAACAGCGTTTCCTCGTTATCGCGGCAACAACACTCCAGCCTTACTATACCACAACAGCGCCGCGATACAAAATGGCCTCACCCCCCCTTAGTTAATATTCTCGGAGGAGGGGTTTATGTAAATATTGGGCCTGGTGATGTCAGCAAGCCCTGGAGAAATGTCTGTAGTCGCCTACTGGCCGTTTGCTGTAGTCCTTAGAAACTGATTTCTTTAAAAGCAAATATCTCCCTTTGCTTTAAACTTTGAACGTTGTAACTTTGCAGATGTTGTTTATGCTCAAGCAGCAACATTACACGCTAGCTAAAGTTAGAATAGTGAAATCGTGGTTTACCACCCCTTTAAAACCAGCTGAACGGCCTCTGATTGGTTCTGGAACGTCGCCTCAATGATGACTGATGTCCGGCTCAGCCAATCACAGCAATCCTGCGAGCAGAGATAATGAGCTAGGGACGAAAGAGAAACAAATGAACATTATGGCCAACACGTGCAAATTACCCCACGTATACAGATAGTGAAAACAAAACAAAATACACTTGGAACGTAACAATAGGTAATATACACCGAATGACTAAAAACAACAAACATTATTAAAAAGTAGCCAGTAGATGATAAATATCTGAGATGATATGAAAAACAAAATCATTTACACTGAATCAAATGTACAGTCACTCGCTCAGCACTGAACCCCTGCACCAGGGATGTAGATACTGAAGTAAATTATGGGAAATAAAAGACTTTGGTTTGTAAATCTGAACTTTATTGACAGGCATTATAAAATGACTACACAGTTAATTGAATTGAATTATGCGGACAGTGTAGCTCTGACATCTCCATCTGAGTCAAACTAAACCTTGATGTTCTCTTCTGTTAGATTAGTCAAACATTTAAAAAGAAATCATGAACATATAAATATTGAATCTGTCGCTTTAAGCACATCAAAGAAAAGCTTCAAACAAATGTGATCCAGTAAATAAAAATTATCTTTCTTTAACTTGTGAATCGTGTGAGTCTGCACATTTCTCTGAAGGACTAGAGAGAGCGTGTGCAGATATCAGACTCAGATGAACCTCCTGTAGTCAAGCTTTGTCTATCTGCTCTGTGTTAGTGATGGGGAGAGATCAGGCTCATGTGTGTCCAGCTCTGTGTCTGTGAAGAGTGACTGTTCAAAAGGTGAACCACCGAACTTCAGTGAGAAACCACCATCTGCCAAAAGGTATTTCATGTGTTGTACTTTATAGCATTGCATTATTTCTCCACTGTGGTATACATAATATGCCCTGATTGAATAAAACAATAAATCACAAAACACAACGTCCGGTAACCTTTATTGAACTTGGTCTGGAGTTTCTTTCCAGTAATAGAATTACACAGGTAGCCACTAGGAGGCATAAAGTCACCATGGAAAATAGATCATCCATCAATATACGTGAAGGACAAATGCACAGCTGTACTGCATTTACTTACCATTTGTAACGTTTAAACCTTTTCAATTGAGGTTGAAGTATCTCCTGTAGTAAAGTGTGTTTTCCCTTCTCTGTTCTTTGTGTCATCAGTGTAAGATCAGGCTCACATGTGTCCAGCTCTGTGTCTGTGAAGAGTGACTGTTCAAAAGGTGAACCACCGAACTTCAGTGAGAAAAAAATACCATCTGCCAACAGGTATTTCATGTGTTTCTTATTTTTGGTCACACGTGGACTGTGTTAGAAAGTTTATAAGTGAATGCTTATTAAAGCTAATGTTACAACTAACATGCTAGTTACAGCTAATCAGCTTTCTTTTCTCTCTGCTAGAAAATGTTTACAGGAGATTTCTTAAATATTTTGCCTGAACATTCAGTATTTTATCTTATTTATTTGCTAACAGGCTTCAACGTGAGACATTAGACTCAAACTTACAGACTCACACTCACAGGAACGACAGGAATTTCACAGACAATCTCCTGTGTATCTTCCAGGTAAGAAAACACATTTTTATAAGTGTTTTATATTTATAAATATGTTATTAAACACAGAAGTTTAATTTCTTATTCATCTTGACAATTAATTTTTTACTTTTAAAGAACACATAAAATAAGAATAAAATGTAATATATTTAAAAATACTTATAGAATATTTGTCAAAAATGAGTTATCACGTTTGTCTTTTTAACTGATTTTTTAAATGATTAAATAAATGGGTTTGAGCAAATGTGGACGTGCAGTTTGGTTTCAATTGTTGTTCTGTCTTTTTTTCTTGCTGTGTTTGTAGGATCTTGAGAGCAACTTAATCAGATTTCTGAAGAATGAGCTGGAAAAGTTTAAGAAAATATTACAGAAAGAGAACACAAAATCCTTAGTGATGGACTTTAATGAGAACAGAAGCAGTATCAAAGAAGCAGCTCTTGATCTCACACTGCACTACCTGAGAGAGATGAAGCAAGAGGAAGCTGCTGATACTCTAGAAGGTAAGAGACTCATCAACATCTGCCATAATGTCACATACAAATGTAGGAGAGGAAATTAAGATTAAAATTATCTGTTTTCTGTTCCTGTGTTTAGATGAGCTGCTCTTCATTCATCAGCTAAAGTGTGGCCTAAAGAAGAAGTATCAGTGTGTGTTTGAAGGAATTGCAAAGCAAGGCGACTCCACACTTCTGAATAACATCTACACAGATCTCTATATCACTCAGGGTGGCAGTGAACAGGTCAATACTGAACATGAGGTCAGGCAGATTGAAGTTGCTTCCAGGCGTCATGAATCACAAGAGATTCCAGTTGAATGCTCAAAGATGTTTGAAGCACCTGAACAAGACAAGGAGATCAGAACTGTTCTGACAAAAGGAGTTGCTGGCATCGGAAAATCCGTCTCTGTGCAAAAGTTTGTTCTGGACTGGGCTGAAGGAAAAGAGAATCAAGATATCAGCTTCATATTTCCTCTTCCATTCAGAGAGATTAACTTAAAGGAGAATGAAAAACTAAGTTTGATGGATCTTCTAACTCAGTTTTTCCCAGAGACAAAAAGACTGAACCTTACAAGAAGGAATAATCATCCAGTCCTGTTCATCCTTGATGGATTGGATGAATGTCGTCTTCCTCTGAAGTTTGACTGTAATGAGACGTGGTGTGATGTATCGTCACCAGCCCCTCTGGATGTTCTCCTAACGAACCTCATGATGGGAAATCTCCTTCCTTCTGCTCTCATCTGGATCACCACCAGACCAGCAGCGGCCAGTAAGATTCCTCCTGAATGCATCGACCGGCTGACAGAGATACGAGGATTCAATGATGCACAAAAGGAGGAGTACTTCAGAAAGAGATTCACGGATGAGAAAATGGCCAATGAAATCATTGATCATGTTAAACAATCAAAGAGCCTCTTTATCATGTGCCACATCCCAGTCTTCTGCTGGATTTCAGCCACTGTTCTCCAGAGCATTTTGGAGGAGAAGCGAAATAACGATGTGAAAATCAATCAGTCTGATGACGCGTCCAAAACACAGCAGGAATCAAACACTGAAGACACTCCCAAGACTCTGACACAAATGTACACACAATTTCTCCGCTTTCAGATCCAGCAGAGCCGCCGAAAGTATGATGGAGAATACACACCAGAAGTTTCCTGGGACAAAGACACCATCCTTTCACTGGGGAAACTGGCATTTGATCAGCTGGAAAGAAACAACCTGATCTTCTATGACACAGACCTGGAAGCCTGTGGGATTGACGTCTATAAGGCATCTGTGTATTCAGGCATGTGTACCCAGATCTTTAAGGAGGAAATGGGGATCACTCTTGGCACAATGTACTGCTTTGTTCACTTGAGCATTCAAGAGTTTATTGCAGCCCTTTATGCACATCTGTGTCTAGACATCAACAAGACAAGTGTGTTTGATCATGAATCTACAGAACAGGAAAACAAAAATGAAAGCATGATTGATTTGCTCAAGACTGCAGTGGACAAGGCGCTCAAGAGTGAAACTGGACACCTGGACCTTTTCCTTCGCTTCCTCCTCGGTCTGTCTCTGCGGTCTAATCGTCCACTCTTACGAGGACTGTTGACACAGCAAGATGACAATGACCAGAGCAAAAAGGAAATAGTTCAGTACATCAAGCAGAAACTTGAAGCTAATCTGCCTGCAGAGAGATCCATCAATCTGTTCTACTGTCTGAATGAACTGAACGATCAAACTCTGGTGAAAGAGATTCAGACCCACCTTAGCAAAGGAAGTCTGTCCTCTGCTGACCTTTCACCTGCCCAGTGGTCTGCTTTGGTTTTTGTGTTGTTGACTTTAGAGGAAGAGCTGGAGGAGTTTGAGCTTCAGAAATTCAAGAAATCAGACACATGTCTCATTAGACTATCAGCAGTCATCAGAACCTCCAAAAGTGCACTGTAAGTCAAAGTCAAACAAAAACATTTTTTTCAGGGTTTCCATATGTCCTGGAAAAAATGTTCCAGTCATGAAAAACAAAAGAGAGCGTAAAATGTCCTGGAATTTCTTTTAATGTTCTTGTGTTTTCCTTTAGCTTAGAACAAAGAGTTTAATTCTCACTGAAACAATTAACATAAGTAGCATAAAGTGCTATGTTCAGGGATGCTGAGGTTTGAAACATTAGAGAAGTATTTTGAAAGATGATGTTTAGTCTTGTGTTGGCCCTTGCAGCAGATAGCTAATTTTATTAATTGCTCAAATATTTGGAGCAAATGTCAACTGGTAATCAGCTACCTAACCTGGTTAATATTATTTCAGTAACTTGCAAACCAATTATTTTGATACCGTATAAGCCGGGGATCTGCATGGCAACCTACAGCAATTACACAGCATGTTTTATTTAGTTCTGATTGTGATCAAAAGTACAGGTACTTTGGTACCAAGTCAATACAATAAAAAAAATGTAATGATTCCAGCCTTTCTGCAGTACCAGTAGTACCATGTACTAGGTCAATGCGATACCCACTGATAGGATTCAAATGCTCCCATGTGTTTTTTTGTGTAAGCACGCTGTAAAAAGCATCAAATGTTTCTATTTACAGTGTGTTTTTAGAGCATTGAGCATTCTACCCAGTGTTGAGCACTTGAGCAACGTTAAACCTATAGGTGAAAAATAGATTTAATATTTGTAATTTAGCAAATGTGTTCAAACTAATTAATTATTCTGGAATCTTACTTATTCCCCTTGTAGGTTAAATGATTGTAACTTAACATACAAATGCTGTTCAGCTCTAGCTAGAGTTCTTGGATCAGATACCAATCTGAAAGAGCTGAACATGAACAATAATAATCTCCAGGATTCAGGAGTGAAGCTACTCTGCACTGGATTGGAGAATATAAGGTGTAAATTGGAAAGACTGAGGTAAGTAAGTTTCTCACTTTTTCTAGCGATAACTGCTAAACATGCCCCTCTAACATGCTATACAATTAAAGGGCGTGATAACCCCTGGTTTTCCAAAGAACTGTCTTCGCTGCTCCATGAGAGAAATGCAGTATGGGTCTTAGCAAAGAACAAAAACTTCCAATCTGACTGGTCTAACTATAGGTATTTTAGGAATAAGTGCACTCGTCTTATAAGAGTGCAAATCTGACTTCTACCTCAAATCAATGTCTTCAAACCAAAATAACCCATTTAAATTTTGGAAGGCGATAAAATCCCTTGAACTACCTCTCAGCGACTCCGTTCTCCCTAAGCATATAGTTAAAGACACCCAACAGATCTCAAACAAAAACGATATTGTTAATGCTTTCAGTGACCATTTCATTAAGGCAGGGGACATATTTGAACAATCATATCCTGAAGAAGTCTTACACAAACATGTCTCTTTACCCCTCCATCACAATTCACCAGTTTTGCATGTTAGTGAGGGATTTGAATTTAAACACATTCCTTCATCTTCAGTAAGGCTCTTACTGAAGAGCTCTTAAGGAAATTGACACTAGGAAATCAGCCGGTCCTGATGGCCTAGACCTGGGGTGGGCAATTCCAGTCCTCGAGGGCCACTAGCTCCAACCCTGATAAAACTCACCTGCCTGTATCCTTCTAGTAATCCTGAAGACATTAATTAGCTGGTTCAGGTGTGTTTGATTAGGGTTGGAGCAAAATTCTGCAGGACAGTGGCCCTTGAGGACTGGAATTGCCCATCCCTGGCCTAGACCCTGCTTTACTGAAACTATCTGCGCATATCATAGTGGAACCTATCACATATATTTTTAATTTGTCCATGTCTTCAAACGACTTACCAGATGTTTGGAAATCAGTACATATGCTTCCCCTGCTGAAAGGGGGGGGACCCCTCTGTTCTCGATAATTACCGACCTATTTCTAAATTGTCTGTACTTGCAAAGGTCCTAGAGTCTCTTGTAAACACTCAACTAAAGGGCTTCTTGCAAAACCATAAAATACTTAGCCCGGTACAATCAGGATTTGGGGCCAAGCATAGCACTATTACTGCAGCTGTCAAGGTGCTTGATGATATCCTCTGTGACCTTGACAAAAAGATGAGCTGTGCTGCCCTGTTCATTGACTTGTCAAAGGCCTTTGACACAGTCGATCACTGTATCCTGTTTAAGAGGCTCCAGGACATTGGTTTGGGCACTAAGGCAGTTGATTGGTTTAGAAACTATCTTGCCAACAGAACTCAGACTAGTTGTCGATGGGCATATTTCTGCACCAATGGGGGTTTGGCGAGGTGTCCCTCAAGGGTCTATCCTTGGTCTGGTCCTATTCACCATCTTCATAAACACCATTGCCTCTGTAGCAGATAATGGCAAAATACATATATATGCAGATGAAACAGTATTATATTGTTCTGCCTAGCTCAAGCTTATCAATCATTACAGCAGTCTTTAATTTATTACAGGCCACCCTCATTGAACTTAGACTGGTATTAAATGCTGGTAAAACTAAGGTGATGCAGTTCACTAAGTCTCGCACAGTACCCTCATCAACCACCTTAGCCATTTCCACACTGGATGGGAAGTGTGTTGAAAATGTTTCATCTTGTAAATATCTTGGTCTGTGGATTGATGAAAAGCTAACCTTCAAAGTACATATTGATAAATTAGTGAGAAAGCTGAGAGTAAAGCTTGGTTTTTATTTTAGGAATAAATCCTGTTTTACTCTCCAAGCTAGGAGGAAATTGATCAGTGCCACTTTCTTACCAGTCTTGGACTATGGAGATGTTATTTATATGCATGCTACCATGCTGCACACACTTGACACAGTTTACCATGGTGCATTACGGTTCATTATTAATGCCAAGTCACGCATGCATCACTGTCGTCTTTATGAGGCGACTGGTTTTACCTCTTTAGGTATGCGTAGATGGCTCCACTGGCATCTTTTTATTTACAAAGCTATTAGCTGTGATTTACCCAGCTATCTTAACAATCTGTTGACTTGAATCATTCCATTTATAATCTCCGCTCCGTTAACTTTCTGGCTCTAAATATCCCACGTATAACAACTGAAATTGGTAAGATTGCTTTTAGTTATGCTGCTCATTGGTGTTGGATTTTACTCCAAAAGGTTTTGAAGCTTTCTGCTTTTATTTCGCTTGATCACTTTAATCAATTACTTAAATGTTTCAAATTTGAAAAATGCACATGTTTTTAATTGCCACTTTTATGTTGTTTTAAATTGTTTAACGTATTGTAAATCTGTTTTTTTTTTTTAGTCCGTTTTTATGATTCTGTGTAACTTGTGTATTGTTGCCCCAGGGCTCCCTTGTGAAAGAGATTTGAATTTATCAATGGGACTTCAACTGGTAAAATAAAGGGAATACATAAATAACTAAGATAACTTAACCACACACACACGTACGTACGTACGTACGTACGTACTGATTAAAGATACTGTATAGGGTTTCAGGCCACTTGAAGTCCTGACCATTTTAATATTTAGCTTAAAATAATTAGGCTATCTACTAAAACAAACAACATATACAAATATACAAATAACATCTACAAATAATTTTCCCAGTTATCATTTTTTTATTATGAAATTATCTTTAAGATGCTGATTAGTAGGCCTGATGCTAAATATAGATTAAAAAAATTGTCAGAAGCCTGGAATGAACAGAACAGAGTCATACCATATGTTGGACAGACAAAACTAACTATATTTGCGCTTTATATTCTTCAGTCATTGTTCTGGAATAACTGATTATTTAGCTGGATGTTACATTTGCATTTCTGTTCTAGACTCTCAGACTGCAGTATCACAGAAGAAGGTTATAAAGCTCTGGCTTCAGCTCTGAGATCAAACCCTTCACACCTGATAGAGCTGGATCTCACAGGAAATGATCCTGGACCATCAGGAGTGAAGGAGCTCAGTGATTTACTACAGGATCCACACTGTCAACTGAAGACACTGAGGTGAGATGTGATGAAATAATACATAATGTGCAGGTGAAATGTTTATAGAAATATTTCACTAATAAAATGTTGCACAAAAGCCAATTCAAGATAAAAATTCCACAAAGTTTCCCATTAGAATCAAATGCTGTTTTTCATTACATCATGTTTAATTCAATTGATTCTTGCTTAAATTTCCCTTCTGCAGGTTTTTGAGTCCTGCTGCAGATGAAGCCTGTCAGTATGTGAGAGGAATTGTAGGTAAAAACCCGTTACTCCTGAGAGAGCTGAATCTGAGTAAACGTGATCTAGGAGACACACGAGTGAATCAGATTTCTGCTCTACTGCAGGATAAACACTGCAAACTCAACACACTCACGTGAGGATTGTCTTTTAATGCTTTAAAATGTCACATCACTTCTAATATATTGTTATAGTAGTGGATAATGCCATTTTCCTAATTTCTTTGAGTCAGTTTTTGTTTTTCTTTCAGCAACCACAACAACACAATAATATATAATTTGTGTATTAAAATGAACCACATTTTTAATGATTTCATGTCTAAGTGGAGACTAGAACTTTATGACACTTCTGAGATGAAAAATACTGTTGTAGAGAATTACCATATGACTTTCAAATGATGGATTGATGAATGCCTGTCTGAATAAATCCTTTTACCCAAAAGCCATCTTCTGGACAAATGAGGGCAAAATCGTTTTTTTATTTATTTTTATTTTTTATACTTTCTTTAATCTGAGCGGTGCAAGACTTGGCTACTTGGCTAAGTTTTCCACCTGAACATACAACAAAATTGACTTGATTCTACAATGTTAAGTGCTTTTAAAAAAGTTCTTTATCCAGCCTTCGTGGACAAAAATGGGCACCCATAGGAATGAATGGAGAAAAAATTGCTTGGAATTACAGTTTTTATTTTATTTGTCCAATAAAAATCAATAAATCCAACACAATGCAGATCATACATTCACACAAATGAAGGAGTGAGCCTATACAACATTTTCAATGTGGCAAACACTCACACGCGCGCACACACTCAAACACATATCCACAAAAGCATTGCATTGAAAGCCAATGAATGAGCCTATAACAGAGTGAGTTTTATTTTTTTATTTTGTCAAATAAAACAGTCACTCAAACATACACAAACAAAGGAATTAAAGGACCCAATAACTGGGCAATTAAAAAAAAAGTTTTTGTTTTAGAGTTCAGCCCATATGCAGCCATTGAGTTCTATTGCTATCTACTGGCTATTGATATTTTAGCTTTAAAAATAAATAAATACCATCTTAGTTCACCAGATGTCACCACATTTTTAGATTTTGGCTTTCTGGACTTGCTGATGGTTTTTTTTAAGTTAACCCTCTCGAGTCGGCCGTCGTGCCGGCGTGATTGGATCAGTCCCAAAGAGACTCAAATAACTCTGTTAAGTTTCTTTTTTTTGTGTACAGTCACAATAAAAAAAATTGTTGTGCTTTTTGCAAAATAAAGAAATCAAACATGATGCGCGATCTGCAGCCTCTCTGTCAAAGACGTTCATTCAGATAGTCTTCAGAAAATGACCTCTAGCTTAGTGAATACTTGTCTCACAAACATGAGACATATGTCTGTAAACCAAATCAAAAACAAACATTCTGTGTTTATGTAATC
This sequence comes from Gobio gobio, assembly GCF_949357685.1. Taxonomy (NCBI): domain Eukaryota; kingdom Metazoa; phylum Chordata; class Actinopteri; order Cypriniformes; family Gobionidae; genus Gobio; species Gobio gobio. The sequence goes on from NC_137108.1 coordinate 51,156,047, forward strand.
TGGTTGAAAGCAGAGCGATGTTAGTCGTTCCTGACCGGCTCATTATACACTAATGCGACCACGCCCGCGAAGCACGCGTTCTATTGAGATTCAAATACTGAGGCTCCAGGCTCTTTTGGGGCCCTTTAGAAGTTTTGACATGCTTTTACATTTTGTGTTTTTTTTCAGTTGCTTACAAACACATTAATGGCAAACGTGTAATTACACTGCATTCAGTACAAACCAGGCTACCATAATATGTGAGCAACATGTATGTACATTTTTGTATTTTTGAGAGAAAAATGTTTATGCAAGGTTTTTGAAAAAACAAAAACCTGTTTTAAAATTAAGGTCTCAAAACCCACAATAGATATGTGTTCACAAGACTTTTGACTCCATCTTG